>NC_044978.1:86201524-86509022 GCF_008728515.1 Papio anubis
TCTATTCAGAATGGGAGACCAAGAGTCGAAAGTAGCCACTGAAATTTTTCTTCTATAATACTCCAAAATAAACCCTGCAATTGTTTTGTCCAATCCAAAAAGGGCTATCTCTTTTTTCATAAACCAGTTATTACAGGTATGTTCATGTTTCCTAAACAAACCAGCAATAAAATGAGAACTATTACCTATAGCCACATTGTAATGGGACTTAAGTTAAATGTATGTTATTAAAATACTTCTCAGAATGGTCATTATTTCTGAGAATCAGTCTTCATATTAAATATTTAACAACTTTAAAGAGGAAGTTACTATATATTCTTGATTTAAGAGGGAAAAAGTTTTGGTTGAGTTTTCTTAATGTCTTTAATAGGAATTAAATATTTGTTGACACTAGGGATCCTCCAGAAAAGAAAGCACACTTCTAAAATCTAGCCATTAAATCTAGTTTCATACTTTCTAATTTTCTTCAATTATACTTGATTTACAGAAAATTGAAACTAATATAAATGCAGCCACCATCTGGAAAAAATATACGTAATTCATTGGACGTTTTCCTTTCTTGACCGTTAAAAACTCAACAGTTAACTTATGCAAATTAGTAAGAAGGTAAGTTGACAAAAGGGTACAAATGTCACAAAAACCAGGTCAATACCGTTTTGGCCTGGTATTGCTATTTAAGTGAAGACATCCAAAAGGGAGAAATATGACAACTGGTATTTGCTTACTTGCCAATGAACTATTACATAGTGAATTTTAAAAAATAGAAACATTTCTAATTTCCAGTTGTAAGGGAATGAATAGTTAGGCCCATTGTGATGTTAAAATTAAAATCAGCATTTAGTTGTCAGGGAAAAAATGAGGATTACATTAAAATATGTAAGTTACTTAAGTAAAAGAAGTGGGGAAAGTCAAAATTGTATGGAATTGCTGCAATTCTATCAGAGTAAACTGGTAGGATCAAAAGATTTTGATGTTTATGAACACTTGATGTGAAACGTTTTTCATTTTACTTTTGCATTGCTTCTGATGTTTAGATGTTCCTTTTTAATGTTTATTATTGTTGCCATGCTTTCTATTCAATTGCATATTTTCTACTAAAACTCTTAATATTTAAAAAATATTAAAATCTCACAATCCACTCAACAGAGCGGCTGTCTGAGCATAATTCTATTGATCTCTAGATTTGGAAGAGAATTTGTCATCTAGTTTATCCCTTCTAAATCTATCGACCACCCACCACCAGAGTCTTTTTGTTTGTTTTCTTCATCTTTGAGAGGGGCTATTACCAAAGCACCACATTTGTTTGGGGAAAGCATTCTTTAATTAAAAAAAAAAAAAATCTTCCTTAGACTGAAATTCACCTCCCAATAACCTTCACTAATTTGGTTAATTTGGTATCAGTTCTATATTTTAGTCTACACAAATCTTATTTTTCTTCTACCAGACAGCGGTGCGATTGCTGTATTTTAGGTCAGGTACTATGGATCTTTAGAACGTTCGCGGCGAAGCAAACCTATTTACCTCAGAATTATCTTAATTAATGTTTGCACTCCCTGATAACCTAGGACACAGGAGTTCAATACTTGTTGATGTCTTCACCATCGGTCTGAGTTCCGTTTAGAAATATCCCCCTTATAACCAAACTCGGTCTGAGTTCCGTTTAGAAATATCCCTCTTAACAATGAAATGCTTGTAACTCAACACCATCTCCCGAGTGCTGACTGCATTCTGGAGATTTTCATCCTTTAGATGTGAAATCCTCATGAGTTCTGTGGGTTAAGTGAGGGCCCTTAAGTATAGAACGTTACATATATTCACTAAAATTCATTTTCTAAGATTTCACCCCCATACCGGCCTTCGAATACTTTCTTGGGTAAGGTACCTTTCTTCCAACTTAAGTTCCCTCAGCAGGCCCCGGGACCTAGAAACGGAGGTGACCTCAAATACCCCCATGATAGGTCAATTCTAACCTGAGGGAATGGAGGTTATCTCCTAATTTCGTAACTAAATAAAACGGTCATATACGTGTTACGTGTAAGTCTATATTTCTCTCCCACACACTCCCACCCAACCCACACGCTGAGGCTACAACCCAGCCGATAGCTGGGGCTGCCTGTTACATGAGGCCTTAGATAACGACGACTTATCTCGCTTTAAAATAAACAAGTACGCTACAGAGAGCGATGAGCAGGGCAGGAGATGAAAGAGACTGGCCTGCTCCCAACTCAGCACCTTCTAGCACCTTCTCTGCAAAAACCTGGTATCTTGCCACGGAATGACACCGGAGACAACTCCGAGGACAAAAGACTCTGGCACTTCAAGAACCTGGAGGCAGCCTCACAGGCGTTCCCCAGACAGCTGCGCCTGCGCGCGCCCACCTTCCTCTGCGCGCGGGGATCACGTGCCAAGCGCCGAACTCCGTTCCGCCCCTTGGCCCTAGGATTTTTACGCCTCCTTCCCCCGCTTGGCGAGCGTGCAAGGATGCGGACTGGCTGATCGGGGAGGATTACCTGTGAGCCTAGCGAACCCGGTAATGCTTTCAGGAACTGGGAGCCGCTTCAGATATGCGGGGAGTTGCACCTTCACGATGCGGGCCACGCTCTCCAGCACCATCCTGGCCAGCGGCGTCCACTCCTCTCCTGAGCCCCCTCCGTTCTGGCCAAGCTGCAGCGCCTGCGCCGAGAGCGGAAGCGGCCGGCGGGCACTCGCGGCCTCGGCCTGGGCGGCGGGCGGGGCGGCGGGCCCTGGGAGGAGAGGTGACCTGCCGGGCGCCGATTGGCGGAGGGCGAGTGACGTACGCTCGCGGCGGACTGCCGAGCCGCGGGAACCGGCGGGTAGCTAGGCCCTCCTCGGAATCTTGTATGAAGGTGGCCACCCAGTTGGGCCTTTAACGTCTGTAGATGCTGGAGACCCGCAGAAAGGATACTGTGTACGATGAGTTAAGCATGTGAGAGTGCTTTCTAACCGGAAAGTGCCTTTCAAAAGTGAGTCTCTTGCTGTCTCCACTTCGTCCCCTCTCGCCCCGCCCCTTCCCCTACAGTTTGGGTTCTGTGGCCCTAGGGTTGCATACTCGTCCATGAGTATCCTCGCCCTACCCAGACCCCTGTGCCTGTTTACTCTTTCACCCCAAAAGCCAGGCTTAAAAAAATAAAAATTAAAATATTTTAACTAAACCAGGAACTGCTTACATCTCTGCCCTTTGGCAACTTAACTGCAGTCCTGGCTCCAAAACCTTTTCTGGTTTTTGCCACTCAGAGAAGATTCGTAGTAAGCCGATCGGGCGTGGTGACTCACGCCTGTAATCCCAGCACTTTGGGAGGCCGAGGCGGGTGGATCACGAGGTCAGGAGTTCGAGGCCAGCCAGGCCAAGATGGTGACACCCCGTCTCTACTAAAAATAGAAAAATTAGCCGGGCGCGGTGGCGGGTGCCTGTCACAGCTACTCGGGAGGCTGAGGCAGGAGAATCGCTTGAACCAGGGAGGCGGAGGTTGCAGTGAGCCGAGAATGTGCCACTGCACTCTAGCCTGAGCGACAGAGCAAGACTCCGTCTCAAAAAAGAAAAACAAAACAAAGAGTCTAAAGTCTCATGTACTGTTTTCTTTATGTTGCAAGGCTTCTGCTAAAGTCTAGAGCAGGGGGTCCAATGTTATGGCTTCCCTAGGCCACACTGGAAGAAGAAGAATTGTCTTGGGCCACACATAAAATACACTAACACTAATAGTAGCTAATGAGCTTTTAAAAAAGAATCTCATAATGTTTTAAGAAAGTTTACAAATTTGCATTGAGTGGCATTCAAAGCCATCCTGTTGGGCAAGCTTGATCTAAAGTATTCCTGAAGGTTTTAATTTTTTTGTTGTTGTTACAAGGTCGCGCTCTATCGCCCACACTGTAGTGCAGTGGTGAGATCATAGCTCATTGCAGCCTCTAACTCCTGCTTAAAGGATCCTTCTGCCTCAGCCTTCCAAGTAGCTGGGTCTGCAGGTGTGTGCTACCACACCCAACTAATTTTTAAAAATTTTGTGTGTATGTAGATGGAGTCCCATTATATCCACCCAGGCTGGATAGTTGTTTTTATTAATATCTCTAAAAGATTTGAAGGGTAGGAGGAGAAAATTTCAGTCCCTTGAAATAACTTTCTTGCTATGACTTTGTTTCATATTTTGGCTGAAGTCAAAATGTCTGAAGTCGTGCACTTGCTGATTGGATAATGTTTGTGATATCTTAATAACGTGCCTCATTATTTACAGTTCTACACTTAACTAACAACATGTAATAACGAACTGCTCATGGTCCAGTGTTTCATTGTGTATGACAGTGTAACAGCCAGTTATAATAAATACTTTTTATTTTTCCCCTTGGTATTTTTATTTTACAGTGAGAAAAGGAAGAAATTTTTTTTTTTTTTTTTTTTTTTTTTTTTTTTTTTTTTTTTTTTTTTGAGACGGAGTCTCGCTCTGTCGCCCAGGCTGGAGTGCAGTGGCCAGATCTCAGCTCACTGCAAGCTCCGCCTCCCGGGTTCCCGCTATTCTCCTGCCTCAGCCTCCCGAGTAGCTGGGACCACAGGCGCCGCCACCTCGCCCGGCTAATTTTTTGTGTTTTTAGTAGAGACGGGGTTTCGCCGTGTTAGCCAGGATGGTCTCGATCTCCTGACCTTGTGATCCGCCCGTCTCGGCCTCCCAAAGTGCTGGGATTACAGGCTTGAGCCACCGCGCCCGGCCAGGAAGAAATTTTTTAAAGCAATCTTTTAGTCTCTGGACTGTATAAATTTAGTGTTTGTGATTGTCCTTCACTAAAAAAGAATAACTGTCAGTAATAGAGTTGACCGAAATCTAGATTAAATAATTTTCTATCATTATAACATGTTCAAAATTGTTAAAGTAAAATTTACAATGGAAATGCTACAAAGATGTTTAGATACATGTTCATGTTTTTGAGCTAGGGCAGTACAGAAGATGATATATACAAAGTGATGTTTAAAAGGTCGATGGATTTCCTTTAGAGAGCTTTAAGTTTGGGGGTAAACCCTGGAGCTTTTTTATCCTGAAGATGATGGAACTTGAATATCCTTGTCCTCTGGACTATTCTGTTAGCTGTTATCTTTAATCTCTGTGGATCTAATGTAGAAGCACCTTTGGGTACAACTGGATACCCTAGTTGAGGTAGGGGTAGGTTGGAAGTGGGGTGCATTAGGGGAAGAAAATCTTGGAAAAGGCCATTACCTATTCGTTTCTTCTCTTAGAGGATCTGTCATCTTGACAAGGGCAAGACGTGCTGTGTTGAGTTCATTTTTCCCCTTGGTATTTTAAACTGAGAAAAGGAATTTTTTAAAGCAACTTTACATTCTCTGGACTGTATAATTTTAATGTTTGTGATTGTTGTGCGTTAAGAATAAGACTTCCAAGCAGTTTTTCTTTAAAGAATTAAAAAATACATACCTCAATGGTATAACATAGTAAAATGCTCAAGTGCCAAATGTACAGTTCCAGGTAACCAACATCCACATCAATACATAGAATGTTCAACAGAGGCGTTTTTAAAAAGTGCCCCTTCTAACCACATCGACCACCATTACTATTATTCTGTATTGCTGTGCATGTTTTTGACCCTCACATAGAAGTAATTTTACAGTACGTAATTTTTTATGGCTGGCTTCCTTCCTCTTAGCAGTTTATTTGAATAGCTGGTTTGTTATTTTCAAGTAGAAAAAATGTAGTGAATGCAAGTCTATACGGATAAAACTTTTTTGGGAGGCCTTGAAATTCAGAGAACAGGTGTGGATCATATATTAGGTATTCTGATGCATTACATGAGCTATGCAAATGTATAAAAGGAGATAATTCCTAACTCCACCAATTTAAAAAATCTTATTATCCACTTAAAAGGAATATTTTCTTAAATTCCCTTTACTTAAAATTTAACTCCTGTTTTCATTTATATTTGTATTTAATTTCCACAACCCTGCCTTCTTGGCTGCACATGAAACATGGTCTAAAGATAACATTGCTCTAAATAGAAGTAATAGGCTTATCTGATCACCTTATGAGATAGTGTTTTTAGACTCCATCTTTAAAAGACATAAACTGTGGTCAGAAAAGTCAAGATAAAGTAAATACGTAAATACAGTTAAAGGAGTCATTATTTACTCTCAAGCACTTGAGTGAGGATCACTAATCCTCTGCCTGTCCTAGCTAGGCCCAAGACTTTTATTTCTTTCATGCTTTTATCCCATTAGGTCATCCTGTGCCCCAAATTCAAATATGATCATTAAGTTGATATAGCCCAAATCTCTATTTCCAGCCCAGATTTCTTTAGGCAATCTCAATTTTAGGAGTCTAATTCCAAATGCCTACTAGACTTCTCTTGACATCTTTGCCCACTGTGCTACTGGTTTGTTCATCAGTTTCACTGGTACATGTTTTCTGGAAAATATTACCTTGTTGGTTACATTCGTTGCTTATCTTTTCCTGTTGCTTATCTTCTAGTGAATATCTTTTTGTTTTTTTGTTTTTGTTTTTGTTTTTGAGACAGTCTCTGTTGCCTAGGCTGGAGTGCAGTGGCATGATCTCAGCTCACTGCAACCTCCACCTCCCAGGTTCAAGTGATTCTCCTGCCTCAGCCTTTGGTGTAGCTGGGACTACAGGTGCCCGCCACAACACCTGACTAATTTTTGTATTTTCAGTAGAGATGAGGTTTCACCATATTGGCCAGGCTGGTCTTGAAGTCCTGACCTCATGATCCACCTGCCTCTGCCTCCCAAAGTGCTGGGATTACAGGCGTGAGCCACCGTGCCTGGCCATGTATGTCTTTTTTTTATACTGAAATTTGTTTGGGTGTAGCCAAATTTATTCGTCTCTTTCTTTATAATTTGTGTTCTGGGAGTCTTGTTTAAGAAATCTTTTTCTACCCCTAAATCACAACGTATTCATCTGTGTTTTTGCTAAAACTTTTAAACTTATAGTCTTCATATTAGGGCTTTACTCTACCCAGTATTTACTTTTTGTGCTTGAGAAAGGGGTCTACTCTCATTTGTTATTATTTTACATACAAACAACTAATTGTTCTGGCACCATTTATTGAAGAGTTAAACTTGTTTTTGTGGTTTGTAATGTCACTTATCTCAAATCAGGTTTCTAAACATCCCTGGGTTGCTTATTCTCTTCCATTGCTGTATTTGTATAACCTCTATAACAATACCATACTGTCATAATTACTACAACTATATAAGTGTTAATATCTAGCAAGATAAGCTTCCCCACCTGTTTTCTTCAAATTGCATTGAGAATGTCTGACCCTTTTACTACTCTATGAATTTGAGTCCTCTTGTCAAGTTGTATGAAAACTTAACTTTTTACTGAAAATTAATTAGGGCCTCAGTTTTCTTCTCTGTGATATGGTGATACCAGTGGTTATGACTAGATACAATTAATTTTGTAATATACTCAATGAATGGTTATTATCATTATCGTCTTTACCATCAATGAATGACCCTTTACTCTGGCTTTGAGACCCTAAATTCAGAAATTTTACCTCTGACCACAATCTCACATTATGGTACATTTTTACTGCCACTAAACATTGATTTAGTTTTGAAATCCTCTCTTTTTCTATTCTGTTAGCCCATTCCTGGATTTATTTATTTTTCTCATTCCTCACAAAAGTTGTTCAAATCTTCACTATTCTACATTAATAATTATGTCTTCTATTAACATTACCAGGCTTATTTTGAACTCAGATGACCTTGATTTTTAGTTACCAGAGAAGCTTTTTTCTCCATCATCTCTACTTGGTCATAATCCCTTCTATACTTAGCTTTTGTTCTGTTCTCCAAATCTAACTGCTCCCTGTATTCTAGAGCTGAATCCCTTTAAGACCTTGCTCCATCAGTTACTTCTCAAATTTTCATTTTTTTGTTCTTTACTGGCCCTATAAATTGTTGATTTCCAGGCTTTTAGATTTCATCAGCCAATAAATTTTTAAATTGGGAAGCCAAGATAGGTTTAGCAATTTTTTATTTGGTCAAGAAAGGGCATTTAATAACAATATAACAAAACACTACTACCGTCTACTTAGTGCAAGGAATTACATACAGCATTATAGTTAAGACTGTAGACTCTTGGAGCCACACTGTTTGGACTACAATTCTGATTCTACTAGGATAAATTATATAACTTGTAAAAATGTAGGTAATACCTACATCTTAAGGATGTATTGTGTATATGCACTGAATTAAGACATAGATAGCAATTAAAACAGCAGCTGGCACATATACATGCATAGTTAGTATGATATTTCATCATTTTTTTTTTACCTCATTAAAAACTCATCTTTTTTATTATTAGCTGCACCTTGTTTTTTTCACAGTGGTTGGTCTAGATCTACATGATCAATGTAATTATGTAATGTGTCAATGCTAATAACATGGATATTGAGTATGTCAGATTGTTATTAATATAAAATGCTTAAAGGAACCCCATGCAGATTTCTGGAGCTCTTTCTCTAGATGGTTTTTTGACCCCTCCAAGTCTCATATTGAAATTTGATCCCAGCTGGGCACGGTGACTCACGTCTGTAATCCCAGCACTTTGGGAGGCTGAGCCGGGCAGATCACTTGAGACCAGGAGTTCAAGAGCAGCCTGGCCAATATGGTGAAACTCCATCTCTACTAAAAATACAAAAATTACCCAGGTGTGGTGGCATACACCTGTAACCCCAGGTGGCTGAGGCACGAGAATCACTTGAACCCAGGAGATGGAGGTTGCAGTGAGCTTGTAACACTGCAACCAGCCTGGGTCACAGAGTGAGACTGTCTCAAAAAGGAAGAAGAAATTTGATCCCCAGTGTTGTAAATAGGGCCTAGTGGGAGGTGTTTGGGTCATGGGGGTGGTTCCCTCCTGAATGGTTTGGTACAGTCTTTGTGATAATTAGTCCTTACTCTGTTTGCTCCTGTGAAAGATGGTGGTTAAAAACAGCCTGGGGTCAGGCGCGGTGGCTCACATCTGTAATCCCAGCACTTTGGGAGACCAAGGTGGGCGGATCACCTGAGGTCAGGAGTTCAAGACCTGACTGGCCAACATAGTGAAACCCTGTCTCTACTAAAAATACAAAAATTAGCTCAGTGTGGTGGCACATGCCTGTAATCAGTCCCAGCTACTCGGGAGGCTAAGGCAGGAGAATCGCTTGAACCTGGGAGATGGAGGTTGCTATGAGCCGAGATTGTGCCACTGCACTCCGGCATGGGCAACAGAGTAAGACTGTCTCAAAGAAAGAAAGAAAGAAACAAAAAACAAAGAGCCTGGGCACCCCCATACCGCTAACTCCTGGCCTTTCTCTCTCGCAATGTGAACTGTGTATTCATGGGCTCCTCTTGCCTTCTGCCCTCAGTGTAAGCGGTCTGAAGATTTCACAAGAAGCAGATACTGGCATCATGCTTCTTGTACAGCCTGCAGAACCATGAGCCAAATCTCTTATTTAAATAAATGACCCAACCTCAGGTATTCCTTTACAGCAACTCAAACAGACTTGAGACACATACTACAAAAGTTAAATGTACTGGATTTCTTAATAGTACCTCTGGAAGTTAAAGGGCAATTCTTAAAATATCTGAATAAAAATTACCTATAATTTAGATTTCTATACCAATCCAAACTAAGAACCCATTGTGAAACTATAAAAAAGTCATTTTCAAACCTAAAAGATTTTAAAAATACACAATCTACACATTCTCTTCTCAAAAGGCTAATGGAGGATGTGTTCCACCTAAATGAGGAATAAACTAAGAAAAAGTAGGACATTTGATCAAGGTATAAGAAACCCAAAATAAGAGAAAGGTAAAAGGAATCACAGATTGATAGATTGGAAAAGTAGATGAAATTAATGGAATAACTAATATGCTTTAACAAATTAAGAGGATACTTACAGTGGACTATAGGTTGGGGTTAATGATTATATGAGAAGCTAATCAATTTTTTAAAAAAAGAATTATTAAATCTGTCTATTCAACATTTTAAAGAGATAAACTTTTTTATTAGAACATTTTGATTTTGGTGTTTGGTGTTCTTACTTTCCCTTTGTGTATAAGGAACTACATTTGGAACTGCCTTGCCTTAACCCCACAGTTTTAAGAGGAAGTCCAGCAAACTAGAAATAAATAGAAAACTAAAGAAACAAAACTGGGATCTGGAAATTAATAACATGGCGAAACTATTTTGAAATCACCTACCATAACACTTTGTGGTACTAAAAACTAGCAGTGTATAGAATTATCTATATAACCAAGGTGGGAGGATCACCTGAGGCCAGAAGTTCAAGGTTACAGTGAGGTATGGTTATGCCTCTGCACCCCGGCCTGAGCAACAGAGCAAGACCCTGTCAGTCAATCCATAATAAATAAATAAACAAGCAAACACAGGATAGAATAGAGTGAGCTCTGAAGAAACCTTTTCTTTCCTATAATTCTATAAGTATATACTGGCATACCACTTTTGCAGTCATTGACTAGACAAAGATTATGGTTACAAAGCAAATACATGATATACATAATTGTATATGCATATGTGCATAATTAAAAGCTTAATTCCATAGATCTTTGAAGTTTCTTTTTCTATTTTGGAAGCCATCTTTTTTGCCTTAGAAATTTCATGGTTACTATAATCTGCATATATAGTCATTAAATAATAAAATAAGACAGATTCTTACTTACCTCAGAAGTTTATGGAACTAGCTACTCCAAGCACTGATGAACTAGGCATTAAGCAGGAACCTGTATAATGCTTTGAGATATTGTAGTTGTGCACGGAATAAATGTGAGATTTAATAATGTTACCTTATATATTTAACTGTTTTGTTTTTATTTTGCCTCTGAGCTAGTAAACTCAGAGATAGCATTTTGTGTGAAATAATACTATTCAGATAAAAGGCACCCTGACTGACGTCAGCAAGTTGGTGGATTAGTAGGTTCCAGCCCTCAAACCCTGCAGAAATACCAAATACCGCTTGGGAGCCTGGGAGATCTGCTAAGAGGTTCTAGCACCCCAGTAGAATGAAAAACTCAAGAATAGACACACTGAAGAGGGTAAGAAGCAGAGTTTCACTTTACCTACATCCTTCTCCTCCAAGGCAGCAGAGTTGGCCCATGAGTTCTCCCAGGAAGGAAAGTAAGAGTCAAGTGAGTGCCCAGCTTCCCTAGCCTTGCATGGTGCCACCCAAAAGGCTCACTTCTGTTTTTCCCTATCCAGAATACTGAGGGACTCTTCACAGATGAATAGTCTAGGAATAGCTAGGAAAAGGGAAAAGAAGCAGAGGCTCATAGCAACCAACACATGATTCTTCAGAGCCAGATGTGGAGTCTACTAATTGGCTTGCAGACTCCACCATAGGCTCACCCATGAGCCCTACAGGACACTTCACCTGCAGAACCCCTCAACTAGCTGACAGGCACACCCAACACTCCATGTACCCATCCACTAGCCAGCAGCCCACCCTCCCCTGCAGATAGTGTATGCAGGCCCCGGCAGGTAGTACACAGATATCAGCAACTGGCTCCTACTGGATTGGAAGAAGGCACACAACCTTGAACACTCTGGGGCACTGCACTAGAGAAAATAAAAGGAGGTTCTCAGCACCTAGTCTAGCTTTGTGAGATTGAAAGAAATCACACAATCCTAAGACTTCCCCTCCCAAGATAGAACAAGAGGAGTGGAGTGGGCATATCCATAGAAAAGGTCTGAGAGACCTTCAGAATCTCTAGTCAGGCTGACTGGTGAATGTCTTTCCCTTCTGAAGCTAGTCAGTAAAGACAGGAGGAAGTGATTATTTCTTCAAATGCAAAGGTAGAAGGCAAGGCTTAAAGGATCACACACACGCCAAGAAAACATGACAACCAAAGGAAGAAATTAAAGTTCTAGCAGTTGACCCCAAATAAACGAAGACCTATACATTACCTGATAGAGAATTCAGAACACTCATCTTGAATCTCAGTGAGCTAAATAAAATCAGGAAAACAATACATGAACAAATGAGAATTTCAACAAAGAAACCATTGAAAAATCTAATTCTGGCTGGGCACGGTGGCTCACGCCTGTAATCCCAGCACTTTGGGAGGCCAAGGCAGGCAGATCATGAGGTCAGGAGATTGAGACCATCCTGGCTAACACGGCGAAACCCCGTCTCTACTAAAAATACAAAAAAATTAGCCAGGCGTGGTGGTGGGTGCCTGTAGTCCCAGCTACTTGGGAGGTTGAGGCAGGAGAATGGCGTGAACCCAGGAGGTGGAGCTTGCAGTGAGCTGAGATCGCGCCACTGCACTCCAGCCTGGGCGACAGAGTGAGACTCCATCTCAAAAAAAAAATCAAATTTTGGAACTAAAGAACACAATAACTGAACTGAAAAATTCAAAAGTGAGCTTCAGTGGCAGATTCAGTCAAGCAGAAGGAAGAATCAGTGAACTTGAAGACAGACCATTTGAAATTATCCAGTCAAAGGAACAAAACGAAAAAAGAATGAAGTAAGCCTACAGGACTCTAAACCAATATGCACATTATAGAAAGCAGAGAAAGAGAAAGGAGGCAGATAGCTTATTTAAAGAAATAATAGCAGAAAACTGCCCAAATCTGGGGAGGAAAATGAACATCCAGATCCATGATTCCCAAAGAATTCCATGTAGATTGAACATAAAGGTGTCTTCACTGAACTTTTTTGTGGTTCATAAGCATGATGATTGGGTTTTCATGCCATTGTGTGAGATATGCCTTTCTCAGACCTTGCTAAAACACTGGCACAGTACCTATCTGATATGAACAATTTTTCACTGAGACACATTATAATCAAATTGTCAAAAGTTAAAGAATTTTGAAAGCAGCAAGAGGAAAGCAACTTGTCATGTACAAGGGAGCTCCTATAAGACTTTCACTGGGTTTTTCAGCAAACCTTGCAAGCCAGAAGAGAATGGGATGATATAGTCAAAATATTGAAAGAAAAAAAAGCCTGCCAACTAAGAATAATTTACCAACAAAGCTGTCATTCAGAAAAGGAAAGATGAGGACTTTTCCAGAAAAACAAAAGCTGAGGGAGTTCATCACCACTAGACCTGCCTCACAAAAAATGCTTAAATTGAAACTAAAGTTGAAGTACTTCAAGTGGAAACTAAAGGACGCTAATTAGCAACATGAAAATGTGAAAGTGTAAAACTCCCTGGTAAAGGGAAGGATAGAGTTACATTCAGAATATTCTTAATACTGTAATGTAATGGTGGTACATAAAATCATTTTAAATTCTGAGTTAAAAGTATTAAAAACAACTATAGCTACAGTAATTTATTAATTGATGCACAATATGAAAATGTACATTTTGACATAACAATGTGGGAGAGGATAGATGAGTTAAAGTGTAGAGTTTTTGTATGAGATCTAAGTTGTCATTAGCATAACTGATTAGAATGTATCCCCAAACTAATTGTATTATATACAATATATACAGCTTTACATGTCAACCATACCTTAATAAAGTAGTTACTTTTTAAAATTACCATGCTCTTTCCAGAACCATTACTGTATGATTTATAGTGAGTAACTTGGAAGCTTTTACTACATTATCAATGGATATAAATAGAATATTTTTTAAAATTGAAAATGAACTCACCTTGTGTAGTTTCTGAACATCTTCATTTGATACTCCTCGAGATGCCGAACCTATTTCTTGTGAAAATTGAGCAAGGAAATACCAGGATCCACAAGTAGTGGAACACGTCCCAAGAGTTCAGCACACGTGTCTCTGACCAGAAAAACATCACAAAGAACCATTATACAAGAAGCCTTAAACTACCTCTGGTGGTAGAACAAAATTTAAAATCCCAAATATAACCTTGTTACTATAATAACAATACTTTTAAGTCTGAATTTCAGATTCATCTTATAATCAGCATTTTGAGCTGTATGATACATACTATTTTAATAAAATAGCCACTACTATTTTCAGTTGCTTACTATATGCCAAATCATGGTGTTTCATTATGTACATTATGTGTTTTAATAAAGACAAACTTAAAGAATTAAAGTAACTTATTAGTGCAAGATCCTATAGAGCAGACCACTGCCTATTTTTGTAAATAAATTTTTATTGGAATATGGATACACTAACAAAAGAGATTAAAGGCATCCAGTAATAACTTGGTAATGGCTGATCTTTTAAGAAAATACAGGCCGGGTGCAGTGGCTCACACCTGTAATCCCAGCACTTTGGGAGGCCAAGGCGGGCAGATCATGAGGTCAGGAGTTCGAGATCAGCCTGGCCAATGTGGTGAAACCCCATTCTCTACTAAATACAAAAAAATTAGCCAGGTGTGGTGGTGCACGCCTGTAATCCTAGCTACTCAGGAGGCTGAGGCAGAAGAATTGCTTGAACCCGGGCAGCAGAGGTTGTAATGAGCTGAGATCGCACCACTGCACTCCAGCCTGGGCGAGGGAGTGATATTCCGTCACACACAAAAACAAAAATAAAATTGAATTAAAAGTGTGTGTATCTACATATATATATATTACAGAAATCTGGAAATAAGAACATAAATAAAACAATACAGTACATGCATTTCCTGGTCCCTCTGTGTCATGTTAACTTTAAAATATATATATATTCAGCATGTTATGGCTATTAGCATCTTTTCAGCCACATTTGCTTTTGTTCTCATAATTTTTATGCATATTTTTTCCTGCTTTTGATTTTTGACACATGATTTCTTTATATTAGAAACTATAAATTCCACTCAGTAATTTCTAATGTGAAATTTTCTTAGGTATTAGCAAACCTATTCAAAGTAATTTTATTTGCTACCATAGTATAGCCCTTTATTATTTTATGTTTGGACCATAACAACAGTCTACCAAATATGTGACCTCTAGCCTCCAACTTTAAAATATCCTCTACAAAGCTTTAAGAATAGTTTTTCTAAAGGAAGTTTTTTTCAAAGACTTTCTAAAGAATAGCTTTAAATTTACAGAAGAATAGGGCAGAAAATACAGATTCCTGTATGTCACCCTCTGTAACCCAAACACACACCATTTCTCCTATTAATATCCCGCATTATTATGGTACATTTGTCACAACTGATGAACCAATACTGCTACATTATTAACTAAAATCCATAGTTAATCTTAGGGGTCACTCTTTGTGCTGTATAGTTTTATCAGTTTTGACAACTGCATAATGTCATGTATCCACCATAATAGTACTACACATAATCATTTTATTACCCTATAAATGCCCTATGCTCCACCTATTTACCCCTATCTACCTTATACCCCTGGGTAACCAATTATCTTTTGTCTCTGTAGTTTTGCCTTCTAAATAAAAATTTTCCTGATATTTAAAACCTCAGTCTCTGGAGTAGGGCCATATGTGTGAATGAAGAAAGCAAATTGTAGAAAGTATATATAGTATCCTATTTATAAATTTTAAAAGTTACATGTATTTGATTATACATAGAACATTTCGGGAAGGATACCTAGAAAAATGATAACTTCTGAGGAAAGGAGGAGAGGCAGTGGATGAGGCCTTTTACTTTCTATTATCCTATTTTGTTTGAATTTCTTTCCATATACGAATATTACAATTTAAAATATTTTAATTATCAACCTAAAAATATCTCTGGATAAAAAGGTTTTTTTCAAAGCATGAAAGCACTAGAAAGCACAAAGGAAAAGTTCTAGAGATTTTAACTGCACAAAAATAATAAAATTCTGTACCTCAAAAGCATCATAAAATCCGATCCATCTGCTATTTATGATGTTCTTTATTGTTTTATTTTTTATTTATTATTATTTTTGAGACAGTCTTGCTCTGTTGTGAGGTGGGAGTGCAGTGGCGCAATTTCAGCTCTATGCAGCCTCTGCCTCCCAGTTTCAAGAAATTTTCGGTGCCTCAGCCTTCCGAGTAGCTGAGATCACAGGCTTGCACCACCATGCCTGGCTAATTTTTGTATTTTTAGTAGAGACAGGGTTTTGCCATGTTGGCCAGGCTGGTCTCGAACTCCTGGGCTTGAGTGATTTGCCTGCCTTGGCCTCTCACAGTGCTGGCAGTACAGGCGTTAGCCACCGCCTGGCTATGTTACTTATTTTAGCTCATATTTTTCCACACCTAATAATCTCACATGACTTTATGATTTCTTGTTCACTCTTCACATATTACCAACCTCACTGCAACCCTGCATCTTTGTGGCTCCAATTTTAGGATGGGTTTCATTTTAAAATGGCAACCCTTTCATCAATCCCAATCTACCTACTCTGCATTGTTTTTGTAGTAAATATTACTTTCTAAAATTGTTTATTATATAGTTATTTGTATGTTTTTGTCTCTGTCCCCCTTGCCATGTCCCACATGAACAAAATTTTTCACCTATTTTTTTCACTGATGAATCCTTAGTACCTGACACTTGGTAGGTATTCAGTAAAAAATTGTTAAATGGGCTGGGCACAGTGGCTTATGCTTGTAATCACATCACTTTGGGAGGCCAAGGCAGGATGACTGCTTGAGGCCAGGGGTTTGAAGCAGCCTGGGAAACGTTGCAAGACCTCCTCTCTATAAACAAATTCTAAAAATTAGGTGGGTGTGGTGGCACACACCTGTAATCCCAGCTAGCAAGGAGGCTGAAGCAGGAGGATTGCTTGAGCCCAAGAGTTCAAGGCTGCATGAAGTGAACTATGATTCCTCCAGCTTGGGCAACAGAGTGAGACCCTGTATCTTTACAAATTGTGTTGAAAGAATAATTGAGTTATTCAAATTATTGGTATATCCTATTCTACTTCTGTTGGTATATGTTGTGAAATTTGTTGTGTTTGATGGTGATCATACTCCTTAGGTGTCTAGATATTTTGGTTCATGAGCCGTGTTCTCCTAGTGTTATCTACTACCCCTTCTAATAATGGATACAAAGGTAGAACAAAATGGCAGACCCTAGTTTTTATCCCTTCCCACAGGTTTAAGGAGCAGAAAGCAAGAGCTCTAGACACCACAGAACTGATGCTCTCTCTTTGCTACTATTTCTTTAGTAAGGATCTGTGTTGAAATCCACAATCCAGCAGCAGAAGGCTGTTATCATTTATCAAAATTCTGGCAGCAGGGAAGGAGTAGAGAGGTGAATGCCCCAATATTCTATAGTATCTGGTCAGCCCCACTTTTTCATTGGCAACTCACTTCAACAGACCCTTTATCTAATCCTACAGGAAGCCTGATCTGTTGCCGGTGATTTCTGTAGCAATCAGTAGTTTGGCACTGATTGTCCCACACAGCAAAGTGAGGCATGGCAAAACAGTATTTCAGAACTTACTCCTAACACTAACTATGGTTTCCTCTTAGTTTTTTATCTTATTCCTCAAGCTTTTGCTTCTTTCTTCTTTCTGTCATTACCCAGGGTTGATTTGGAGGGAGGAAGACAACAGCCTTTACTAGTTTTTCATTTTTTCAGGAACCATATGTAAGAAACTCACTTTAAATATAAAGACATAGACAAGTTAAAAGTAACTGAAGAAAAATCTGCCATGCTAAAACTAATAAAAAGAAAGCTGGAATTGCTATATTGTCAGACAAAGCAGATTTCACAAAAAGGAAAACTGTCAGGGATAGAGAGAAGCATTACATAAGGATAAAGAGGTAAATTCTCCAAAAAGATATAACAATCTTTAACATATATGCACCTAACAGCATTAAAATGCATAAGGCAAAAACTGATAGAACCACAAAGAGAAATAGACAAATCTTGTATCACAGAGACTTCAATATCTCTCTCTCAGTAATTCATCCAGCAGGCAGAAAATCAGTAAAAACTGAACTGTAGTATCATTAATCTACTGGATCTAGTTGACATTTATAGAACATTTCATGTAAGAACAGCAGAATATACATTATCCTCAAAAATATACATATTTGTCAATATAAAAATAAACTTTGTTTGCAAAAAACATCTAAATGAAATTAATAGATACACAACAAATTTAGAAAAATATTTGCAAGGAGGTTTAATCAGGGAACTCAGAAATTACATCAAGGGAACAGGCAATTCAACAGAAGAATAGATGGGCAAATAATATTAATTCAGAGAATAAATCCAAATGTGAAAAGAGGCTCAGAATCAGGAGAAATCAGGAAAATGCAAATTAAAATAAGATGCCAATTAGTCTAACAAACTGACAATTTTTTTTAAATTCAACTAAAACTTACTGAGTGCCTAATATGGGACAGACACTGAGCCAAGCACACCTCTAGTGTTCAGAAAGTACTGTGAAGTGGATCTTACCCCCTTTATTCAGTCGATGGAAGTAAGGATCATAAAACTCACATAGGGGAAATTGAATTCACTTTATAGGAGCTATTTTTCTTTTCTTTTTGAATAGTTCATTCAAATAGTGTATGTGCAGAGAGAGGTTTTGAGTTTCAGTCTTCCCTGTGATCTCCTGTTCACCAATTTCTCCTGCCAACACCACTTATCCCATTACTACTTTTATTAGTTTCTTGCATACCTTCCCAGAGATTTTATAGAAAAATACAAATTTATATTATTCTCCATTTTAAAAATAAAGATAACAATATATACACTGTCCTACATATGTTAGTTTACAATATATCTTAGAATTTTATGTAACTCCATAATGAGTTTCCTTATCTTTTAATGGCTGCTTAGTATTCCACTACATGAATGCCAGAACAGATTTATTTTACTAGCCCTTATGATGGACCTGGGCATTGTTTTCAGTCTTCAGCTTTTAAAAGCAGTATCATTGAATAATAATGTACATAATTTTGTCTCACACGTTCAAGATATCTGCTGGATAAATTCACAGAAAAGAGATTGCTAAGTTAAAGATGTGTGTGTTTGTGTGTGTGTAATTTTGACAGATATTGCCAAATTTCTCTCCGTAGGTGCTGTATAAACAGATGAGAGTGCCCCCACAGCATTGTTATTAGAGTATGTTATTCAAACTGTTGGATTCAGGGCTAATAAGTGGAAATGTTTAATCTCAGTAAAATTTTACTATTTTTTCTCCTGTCACAAGTGAGGTGAAACATCTTTTCAGACTGGGAAAAATGTTAAATGACCAATAGCAACTATGGCTGGTGAGGGGTCCAAGTAAAAGAGTATTGTTATAGATAGCTGGCATAAATGTGAAATTTTTCAACCTATTTGTAAAACAGTCTGGCAACCTGTATTAAAATTTTTTAAGCTACAAATATCTTTTGTCCTTGCTATACCATTCTTGGGAATCTGTCCTATAGAAATAAAATACATAAGGTTCTATTCACAAAAATACTCATAGTGGAAAAAAGGGTAACAAAGTGAAAGCTATCAGTAGGAAAATGGCAGAATAAATTACAACTCCTGCATCCTATAAAATATTATATAGCTATCAAAAGGAATGAATTCAAGTTGAATGAGTTGTCATTTCCAGATATTGCTAAATGAGAAAAAGATGGAGAAAAGTGTAGGATCTCAATCTGTAAAACAAAATACATCATCAATACATATACAGATGTTCACATATCTGTGTGTGCACATACAGATATTTCTATTTGTAGAGGTATATATATACATGAACATATATATGAGGGAATGTGAAAAACACATATTACTTGTGATTATAGGTTTGCTTGCTCTCAGGTCAAAACAGTAATGATATAAGATGTAAATTTCTTTTTCTCTCATAGTCCAAGGATAATCAGTTCATGACTGATAGAGCAGCTCTGTATATTAGGTACTCAAGCTACTTGTAGCTTTTTAATCTGATTTACTCAATATGTGGCTTCTATTTCATGGCCTAAGATGGTAGTTCCACCTCCTGCCATGATACATTTGAGAATAGGAAACAGAAAAAGAGTATACTTCTTCTTTCTAAGGGCATATTACAGAAGTTGGAGCCACCATTTCCACTTACAACCCATGGGCCACAATCTAGTTATGTGGCCAAACTTTCAAGAGAGTTAGGAAATTATAGTCAGTATCCGTGTAGCAATGTACCCAGCTAACATATGGGGGTTCTGCCAGGCACGGTGGCTCATGTCTGTAATCCTAGCACTTTGGGAGTCTGAGGCGGGTGGATCACCTGAGGTCAGAAGTTCGAGACCAGCCTGACCAATATGGAGAAACGCCGTCTCAGTGAAACCCCATCTCTACTAAAAATACAAAAAAATGGTGGTGTGCACCCGTAGTCCCAGCTACTCAGGAGGCTGAGACGGGAGAATTGCTTGAACTCCGGCAGCGGAGGTTTCAGTGAGCCGAGATCGCGCCATTGCACTCCAGCCTGGGCGCAGAGCAAGACTCCGTCTCAAAAAAACCCAAAAAAACAAAACAAAACATATGGGGGTTCTAATATAAAAGGAAGAGGAGGAGAAAGGACATTGGGAAATAATAGTATTCTCTGCCACAACAGAGTAAATAGGTGAGCTAGGTAATGGAAAAGGGACTCTTTCCCAAAAGTTATCTTTTTCTGCATTACACATGCATTCCAAAACAGTGGCTTAAAACAGTGATTTATTATCTCTCACTACATTGATTTGGCCAGAAAGTTCTGTTAGTCTTCCCTGTGTTCACTCATGTGGCTCCCTTTACACTGTTTTTCACTCCCAGACTTAAAACATAGTGGTCTCAGTGCAGTGTTCCAAACGGTGAAAAAAGAAGTTGTACAAAGTCACATCTATTTGCATTCTATGGTCAAAGAAAGTCACAAAGATAGCTAGATTCAAGGGCTGAGGAAATAAACCCTTTGATGGGAAAGTGGCAAAGGCACGTTGCAAAGATGTATGAACAAAGTAGGCATGATTTATTGAGGGCAAACATTTTAACAATCCCATAAATTACACATTTTACATTTTTAAAAATCTTTATTTCAATAATTTGTGAGAAACGTGGGTTTTGGTTACATGGATAAGTTCTTTAGTGGTGATTTCTGAGATTCTGGTGCACCTGTCACCTGAGCAATGAACACTGTAGCCAATGTGTAGCCTTTTATCCCTCAGCCCTGTCACCCTCCCCCCACAAAGTTCCCAAAGTCCACTGTATCATTCTTATGACTTTGCATCCTGGTAGCCTAGCTCCTACTTATAAGTGAGAACATATGATGTTTGGTTTTCCATTCCTGAGTTACTTCACTTAGAATAATGGTCTCCAACTCCATCCAAGTTGCTGTGAATGCCATTATTTCATTTCTTTTTATGGCTGAGTAGTTTTCCATGGTATAAAAGCTATATATTTACATTTAATATATGTATATAGATTAAATTTATGTATATAAATGTTCGTATTTGTTGGTTAAACTTGCGGTGGGTAGATACAAGTCTGACCAAGTCACTCTTCTGCTTTTTATTGCCACACAGATTTATTGAGGGCAAATATCGTAACAATCCCATAAATTACACATTTTACATTTTTAAAAATTTTTATTTCAATAGTTTGTGAGAAGTCCAAGTTCCTTAGCCTATACTATTTCTACTATATTACACTACCTCCCAGAGAACATGGTATAAAAACCAGGAAGAAAGAGAAATTGCTTCTGGCTGAAGTGGTTGGGAAAGGCTTCATGTAAGATGTGGGATCTGAACTGGAATAAATATTTGAACTGATGGAGAGGGGCAAGGTGGTAAACCCTAATTCATAATATTTTAAGGACCACCCTTTTAAAAATTGTAATATAGCATATATGCAAAAATGAGTGATTTATCACAAAGAATATCCCTGTATCCAGCACCCAGGAAATAGAAACCTTCTTATGAGAGACCCCAATAACTATCCTGTCACTCTTCCCCAAATGTAACCACTCTTCTAATTTCTAACTATACATCATTTTTGCCTAGTTTTGAATCTTACATGAATGAAATTATATGTGTATTTTCACCATTATATTTCTGAAAATGATCTGTGGTGTTTATAGTTTGTTCATATTCACTTCTATATTAAATGGATAAACAAAATATATCCATTTTATTGTTGATATTTCAGTGGGCTGTTTCCACTTTAAAGCTATTAACCAATTATGGTGCATTCTTCTATATGTTTCTTCACATGCAAGTGAAGACATTTCTGTTGAGTATATACTTAGGATTAAACTTGCTTAGTCATTGAGGTATTTTCAAATTTTGTAAAGAATGACAGTTTTCCAAAGTTTATGGAAACTTTAGCCAATCCCCATCCCCCTGTCCCCCATCACTGCCCCACAACAGTGTGTCAGAGTTTCACTTTCTCCATACTGTGGTCAACACATGGTACTGTCAATCTTTTTAATGTGATCATTCTGATGGGAATGTAGTGGTATCTCATTTTGATATTAACCTTTTACTTGATGACCACTGAAGTTGAGCACCATTTTATACTACTTAACATTTGGAGATCTTTAAGTTTTTGACAAAAATGGCCTTCAGAGACATTTTGGAGATCTTTTCTGTAGTGCCTGTTTAAGTCACTTGCCCACATTTCTGTTGGGTTGTCAGTCTTTTTCTTATTGATTTTTAGGAATCATTTATATATTCTGGATATGAGTTCTTGGTCAAATATATATGTGGCCAGTATCTTTTCTTACAATTTGGTTTGTCTTTTTGTAATGGTGCCTTGATAAACAGAATTAGTAATGTAATACATTGTAACAGTATCTTTCCTTTTTTTTTTTTTTTTTTTTGTGACGGGGTCTCTCTCTGTCACCCAAGCTGCAGTGTAGTGGCACAACCAGGGCTCACTGTAGCCTCAACCTCCTGGGGTCAGGTGATCCTCCTACCTTAGCCTCCCAAGTAGCTGGGACTACAGATGTGTGCCACCACACCCAGCTAGTTTTTTTGTACTTCTTGTAGAAACGGGGTTTTGCCATGTTGTCCCAGCTAGTCTCAAACTCCTGGGCTTGCCTCAGCTTCTCAAAGTGCTGGGATTACATGCATGAGCCACCATGCCCAGCCTTCTTAAATTATTTTTAATCTGTCCTCTATTTCCTCTTAAGACTCTAAAGACATGGTAATGTGCAACAGAAATTATTACAGGAAATGGACCCTCAAGTAAGATTTTGAGATTGGATTGGATACACACACACACACACACACATGCACACATAAAATCAATCAGAGGAATAACCTCGTTGCTATAAGCAAAGAGACTACAGACTACAGGTAATCCATGGCTTACAGTATTTTAGTTTTTTTGTGTGACCATAGCTCACTGTAGCCTCAACCTCTTAGGCTCAAGCAATCCTCCTGCCTCAGCCTCCTGAGTAGCTGGGGCTATAGGTGTGCACTACCATACCCAGCCAATTTATATTTTATTTATTTATTTATAAGATGGAGTTTTGCTCTTGTCACCCAGGCTTCAGTGCAATGGTGTGATCTTGGCTCACTGCATCCTCCGCCTCCCGGGTTCATGCGATTCTCCTGTCTCAGCTTCCCCAGTAACTGGGATTATAGGCACCCGCCACCACGCCCAGCTAATTTTTGTATTTTTAGTAGAGACAGAGTTTTACCATGTTGGCCAGGCTGGTCTTGAACGCCTGACCTCAGGTGATCCACCCGCCTCAACCTCCCAAAGTGCTGAGATTACAGGTGTGAGCCACCGTGCTCGGCCTGTTTTTATTTTTTTGTAGAGACAGTCTCACTATATTGCCTAGGCTGGTCTTGAACTCCTGAGCTCCAGTGATCCTCCTGCCTTTGCCTCCCAAAGTGCTGGGATTACAGGAAGGAGTCACTGCACTCAGCCAGTTTGCAGTAGT
The DNA here is from genome assembly GCF_008728515.1 of Papio anubis. Taxonomy (NCBI): domain Eukaryota; kingdom Metazoa; phylum Chordata; class Mammalia; order Primates; family Cercopithecidae; genus Papio; species Papio anubis. Next base: position 86,225,242 of record NC_044978.1, read on the forward strand.
ATTATGATTAACAGTAACAACATGAAATTAAGTGAAGCAGGTAAGGAGTGTATCACCATGGTAACCATAGTAATTATAAAGATTATAGATCCATCTGGCTTTTCTTATGGTCCGAAACAGAAAGTACTTAACCCGTTTATGTCAGAGATTGCAATTTTTTGAATTTTTGCATGAGTGAAAACTCAGACCTTGGCGATGACCTTGAGCAGTAGGCTATAAATAATTCCCACATGCTTAGCATTCCAATAATGGAGCACTAGGCATAAGTGGGTTAAGGGGCATGGTGGCTCATACCTGTAGTCCCCTATCTGGGAGGCTGCAGTGGGAGGATCTCTTGAGGCCAGGAGTTTGAGATGAACCTGGGCAACACTGCAAAACCCCATTTCTAAAAAAATTTTTTTTAATTAGCTGGGCATGGTAGCACACACCTATTGTCCCAGCAACTCAGGAGGCTGAGGCAGGAGGGTTGTCTAAGCCCAAGAGTTTGAGGCTGCAGTGAGCTATGATCATGCCACTGCACTAAAGCCTGGGTGATAGAGGGGGACCCTATCTCTAAGAAAAAGAAAAGAAAAATACATAAGAAAAACATAAAAACTACAATTAAGACTGTATGTTGTGACCAGGCGCAGTGGCTCACACCTGTAATCCCAGCACTTTGGGAGGCTGAGGTGGGTGGATCACTTGAGGCCAGGAGTTCAAGACCAGCCTAGTTAACATGGTAAAACCCCATCTCTACGAAAAAATACAAAAATTAGCTGAGTGTGGTGGCGCATGCCTGTAGTCCTAGCTACTTGGGAAGCTGAGGCATGAGAATCACTTGAACCCACAAACAACAACAACAACAAAAAGAAAATGACTCTATGTGGAGCATCAAAACTCCACTACAGGTCTGAAGGAATTGATTATCTTCTGTAATCACTGGGCAGATATGGTAGATTTGTAGTATCAATTACATGCTTAATTCTTCCCCTTTCCTATTCTAACGTTGGAACATTGGTGGGGGGAGTGGGGTCCTAAGACATAGGATAGGGATGTTTGAGCAGAGAAAAATGAAGCTGAAAACTCTGAACATCCATCTTCCCCTAAATCTCTTTCTGAGGAAACCAGCCTCCTATGCATAGAGGCTTCCAGTGATTGCACTTGGGCAAGCTCCTTCACAAGCTGATACATGCTTTCCTCAGAACTTACCAGCTGGGGCTAGGCACGGTAGCTCAGGCCTGTAATCCCAGCCTTTGGGAGGCTGAGGTGGGAGGACTGCTTGAGCCCAGGAGTTCAAGACTAGCCTAGGCAACACAGCAAGGCTCTGTCTCTAAAAAAAAAAAAAAAAAATTTTTTTTAATTAGCCATGCATGGTGGTTTGTGCCTGTAGTCCCAGCTACTCAGAAGGTTGAGCCCAGGCGTTCAAAGTTGCAATGAGCCATGATCACACCATTGCACTCCAGTCTGAACAACAAAGCAAGACCCTTCCTGTCTCCAAAAAGTAATAATAAAATAAAGAATTTACCCTTACTACCTATTAGTGCCTCCAGTTATATCCCAACATAGCCGAAGTATGAGGCCTTCTCTGGACAGAGAAAGCCTACCTAGGAAAACTAAAGGCCTTGCCATTTTAATCAGTGGGAACTTAGACAGCATATATGGGAATACATTTAAGGTTAGATCATGGCAAATTTATTGGCATGGGTGCACTTACCTAAGAATCAAGAGTTAATATTTTGGCATTAATAATTTGGTAGGATAAGGCTTAAATTCAGTAATAGCCTATAAATAAGATGGCCAAAATGCCAGAAATTCCTGGGCATATTGTAGAGGAGAAAACACAAAGGCTCCTTAGCCACTGTTAATTTTCACCATGTCATTAAGGAATGCAGTGATGATGGAAGCACTACCATTTCACAAGGAGCTCTAAAGTAGCTGTCTTTGTTGTCAAGAGATGATGGTGGTGAACACTGTAGTGGAACTGGGTTTGCTGATCTTAGTGGGAACATTAGAATCCCAAGGCAATAGAGGACACATAATAGCATATAAATATCAGACACAGGCTGGACACAGTGGCTGACGTCTGTAATCCCAGCACTTTGGGAGGCCGACACAGGCAGATCACTTGAGGCCAGGAGTTCGAGACCAGCCTGACCAACATGGTGAAACTTCATCTCTAGTAAAAATACAAAAATTAGCTGGGTGTGGTAATGCATGCCTGTGGTCTCAGCTACTCAGGAGGCTGAGGCAAGAGAATGGCTTGAGCCTGGGAGGTGGAGGTTGCAGTGAGCTGAGATCATGCCACAGCACACACAGCACAGGGCACACACAGCACACACACAGTCACACACACACATATATATACACACACACACATATATATCTCTCTGAGACAAAGTAGGCACAATTACCAAAATAAGTCAGAGGAGAGAACGTTAACCAGAGTATTTTGACCCACAGGGAAAAGTGATAATGGCTAACTGATCATGAGGTCCCTGGAAATAAAATACATTAGTAACCTACCAAGGTGCTGCTTGACATATATAGGTGGAAAAATTCTTGTGTTTTTGTAGTAAAATTTGAAGCATCTCATCTAGCTCCCAGACTTGGTACTCCTTCACTGATGGAAAGAGACTGGATCCTTTGACGAAAGGGGCAATGCAATCACAGCTGTATACCATGAATTGTTCCCTAATCCAGTGGGGTTCCCAAACTTGTCTGCACATTAGAACACCTTAGGATTCTAAAGCCCAGGCCACAACCCAGACTAATTAAATAATAATCTTGGGGAAGACCCAGGCAGTGTTTTTTCAAGTTCCCCAGATACTTCCAGTGAGCAGACATATTGGGAGAATCATTGCTCTAAGCCTTTTCCATAGGGACCAGTGACCATTCACTAGAGAAAGGTAAATATCCAAAAATCTTTTTTTTTTTTTTTTTTTTTTTTTTTTGAGACAAGGTCTTGCTCTGTTGTCACCCAGGCTGGACTGCAGTGGCATAATCTCAGCTCACTGCAACCTCTGCCTCCCAAATAGCTGGGACTACAGGCGTGCACCACCTCTCCCAGTTAGTTTTCTGTATTTTTGGTAGAGATGGGGTTTCGGCATCTTGGCCAGGCTGGCTGAAATTCTTAAGGCACTGTCTCTTAACTTGTACTAATACTAGAAACCCAAAACTCTACCTTGGACGACTAGTCAGAATAGGGGACCTACGGAAGTCAAGTGATGGAATCTTGGCCTGGCTGTGGCTGACAGTGGATCCAGAAGGACCCATACTGTGGTTACTTCTCAAGTCCTAGATGTGTAGTAGTGATATATATCTTTTAATAACAATCTTTATTTTGGTTTCCTGATCCATGGAGGGATTGCTATTATGGTGGAAAGCGCTACACAGCAGCTTAGGTCTGCCTTCTACCACTCCTCATTAAGATAGTGAAGGAAAAGCAGGGATATACCCTGAAGAAATGGCAGAGATTGGCCAAGCACAGTGGCTCATGCCTGTAACGCCAGTACTTAGGGAGGCCAAGGCAGGAGGATTACTTGACCCCAGGAGTTTGAGACCAGCCTATATAACATGGCAAGACTCCATTTCTACAAAACATAAAAAGCAAAATAGAAAAACCAAAAGAAATTGTAGAGATTAGTGCCACCATGCTGCTATGGTGATTCATACCACATTCCCATTTAAATTTCCTGTGGCCACCAGATGCATCATAGAGAATGAAAGTATAAAAACCAGATGGCTAGTGAAGAATGACAGTGGACTGCAAACTTTAATTAGGTAGGGATGCCAATTATGGTTGCTGTTCTAGGTGTGGTATCTTCTTTGGAAGAAATTAATATACATCTTGACATGATACTGATATTGATCTGGAAATGTCCCCCCACCCCAATTCTAATTATAAGGAGAATCAGAAACAGACTAAATTTAAATAGGAGGAACAACAGTAAGTCCTTACTGTCTTGTCTCAGGCTACATCAACTCTCCTGTTCTCTATATTGTATGAAGGGACCTTGATGGTCTTGCTATTCCATAGAACATCACACTGATTTATTAGAGTCATGAAATTATATTAAATAAAACTGATGAGCAGAAGTAGGCAGCATTCTACATGCTTTGGTAAGACATACGCATGCTAGAAGGTGCAAGATGAACCTTGAAAAACTTCCAGGACTTGTCACAGGTTTCTAGGGGTCCAATGGCCAGAGAGATGTTTGGATATCCACAATATCCATACTTTTTTCTCTTCGTTAACTGATCAGAGGGAACTCCTTATGATGACAGTTTATGTGGGTTGAGGGAGAAGTGCTGAAGGATTAGAGGCAGGTACTATAGGAGTCTGAGTCACCTGCTCATTCATGGTTCCAGTCCCATATGTAGTGCACTGCTCCTGTGCTCATCCAGTTGTACAGTTTGGTTGAGTCAAATAACAACAAGTCATGATGGGCAGTTTGATTCACACAGTCACTTGATAACCCATGGTCGGGTGTTACATCTCTTCCAGGTACCAGTAGCAAATCAAGGGGTGCTTTTCAAAGAAAAAACAAAATGAATCAAAACCATGGCTAAGGAAGATACAGTCTTACTCCTAAACCTTAAATTAAGGTCTATGTTATAATTCTTGTACTGAAACTTGCCAGAGGCTTCATATAACATCTCTCCTACATTAACTTCCAATACCATTGAGTCTACAGGACCATAAAGCCTAAGTCTGAGCCCTACCCCACGCAAAACTGGTAATTTTTTTTGAGACGGAGTCTCACTCTGTTGCCCACACTGGAATGCAGTGGCAAGATATCAGCTCACTGCAACCTCTGCCTCCCAGGTTCAAGCGCTTCTCCTGCCTCAGCCTCCTGAGTAGCTGGGATTACAAGCATGCACCACCACTTCCAGCTATTTTTTTTATTTTTAGTAGAGATGGAATTTCACCACGTTGGGCAGGCTGGCCTTGAACTCCTGACTTCAGGTGATTCACCCACCTCGACCTCCCAAAGTGCTGGGATTACAGGTGTAAGCCACCATGCCTGGCCAAAACTGGTAGTCTTATAGTTACAGTTAAGCCTCTGAGAACAGCTTACCCAATTGTACTGTGTTTTGTTGTCTCCAAATCTAAAGATGCCTGCCACATGTTTTGCCTTTTTCTTTGTTGTGATAGTGGAAAATATAACTTGTCACTAACAAGTGCCTTTAAATAGGGGTGGGTGTTTGGTTTTGGTCTAGCTTTTCTAGTTGTTCACAGCAGAAGTATGATCAAAACCACTGAGTTCTTAATTATCAGAAGCGAAACTTGAGGGGTTTTTTGTATTTTTTTTTTTAAGACACTTTCTGTTGCTCAGGCTGGAGTGCACTGGCCTCATCATAGCTCACTGCAGCTTTGAAATCCTGGCCTCAATTGATTCTCCCACCTCAGCCTCCTTGAGTAGCTGAGATTACAGGCTTGTACCACCATGCCCGGCATTTTTTTGTTTTGTTTTGTTTTTTTCTGGTAGAAACAGGGTCTCACTATGTTGCCTAGGCTGGTCTCAAACTCCTGGTCTCAAGTGATTCTCCTGCTTTGGCATCCCAAAGCACTGCGATTACAGACATGAGGCACCTCACCCAGCAAAGAGGACTCTTTTTTTTTTTAATATCAAAAACTTTACTCCCTCAGTCAAAATACACAAGGTAGCTGTTGTGCATATATGTAGTCTATAGATAATGCTTGGTACATAAATATCTAGGTCTATGGCAATAACTGTTACTTAGGGACTCAAAGTAGGTTTGAGTCCCTCAAAGCAGCTCAAAGAAGGTTAACACTGCTAAAAGCAAAGGCATACTCTTAGAAAAGTAAAGGTATGTTCCAAAGAATATGATCACAGTTCAGTAAGCGATACCCTGTATAAAAGCAGAGATAAAGTTTTTCTCCTCTATACAACAAGACATGATTGAAAAGTTCTTATTGTGCTATATTATAATGAAAGCTGTGTTTAATTTAATGGTGATCTGCAAGATAGTCTGGAGAAGGAAAAGCAGAGGCAGAGAAGCCCACTATGAATTTTTTTTTTTTTTTTTTTTTTTTTTTGAGACGGAGTCTCGCTCTGCCGCCCAGGCTGGAATGCAGTGGCCAGATCTCAGCTCACTGCAGGCTCCGCCTCCCGGGTTCACGCCATTCTCCTGCCTCAGTCTCCCGAGTAGCTGGGACTACAGGCGCCCGCCACCTCGCCCGGCTAGTTTTCTGTATTTTTTTTTTTTTTTTTTAGTAGAGACGGGGTTTCACCGTGTCGGCCAGGATGGTCTCGATCTCCTGACCTCGTGATCCGCCCGTCTCGGCCTCCCAAAGTGCTGGGATTACAGGCTTGAGCCACCGCGCCCGGCGCCCACTATGAATTTATAGTAATGGACCAAATATGAGTTGAGAGGCATCATAGTATAATGAAAAGAATGTTTACATTAGAATCATAGGACTGGTAATAATGACTGATCCTGTTACCTTGGGCAAGTCATTTAACCTGTCTGATTCTGCATCCTTATTTATATGTCACTCACCTTGTAGTGACCTTGTAGGCCCTCAATACTTGAGTGATGAAATGTCAATCACTTCTGCTTAACTCAGAGTGATTATATAATGATGAAAATCTTTTAAAATGTATAAACTTATACAATTTAAGGTGTAATATGCATTGAAGGCCTAAATAAGTAGAAAGGGACACTTATAAGGAAAGGGAAGGATGAAAGATAAAGATGACTCCAATATACTGAATCTCAGTCTTGGTGACTGGAAAAGTATATTCACTTAAGTAGACTGGTTAGGAGAGTAACTGAGTTTTGGAAATCTGGACAAGGTTAGGGAAAAAATAGTGATTTATTTAAATTGTCAAGATGTTCAGCAGTAACTAAAAACTGAACAACGAAGTTATTCTTAATATATGTAATAGCTTCCTATTACATACATTAGTTTCATATATTCTTAGGTATTTTTCATATGAGAATATTCTCTCTCCTCCATAAAACTTTATGTTCTTAGAGAAAGAGGTTATCTCCTGGGGAATCTGTATTCCCTCATTTAAAAGTAAACCACCTATATCCACTAAAGTTCCCTCTGTTCTGTCCAATTTATTGGTAAACAAATTACATAGGGCATTGACTGGTTTAAAGATTATTTGTTAGTTCCTTTGGTCCTTCCAGTTTAATACCAAATTGCTATACTTTTTTTTTTTTTTTTTTTTAAGAGTCTTGTTCTGTCACCCAGACTGGAGTGCAGTGGCACGATCTCAGCTCACTGCAGCAACCTCTGCCTCTTGGGTTCAAGCAATTCTCCTGCCTCAGCCTCCCAAGTAGCTGGGACTACAGGTGCCTGCCACCATGCCTGGCTAATTTTTGTACCAAACTGCTATACTTTTTAAAAACAAAATGATATACAATAGTTTACATATTTATGAGGTATATGAGCTATTTTGTTACCTTGACTGTATACATCACCTCGAATATTTCTCATTTCTAAGGGCTGGGAACATTTCAAGTCTTCTCTCCTAGCTATTTTAAAATATAAAAAGCATTCACTGTTACTAACTATAGTTACCCTACTCTGCTGTTAAACATTCCTTTGTTCCATAGCTCACTGTATGTTTGTACCTATTCACCAACCTCTCTTCATCCCCCCCCCACCCAGACACCTTTCCCAGCTTCTGGCAACCATCATTCTACTCTCTGCCTCCATGAGATCAACATGTTTAGCTTCCACATGAGTGAGAGAACATGTGATATTTGTCATTGTGTGCCTGGCTTATTTCACTTAACACAATAACCTCCAGTACCTTCCATGTTTCTGCAGAGGAAATGATTTCCTTCTTTTTTATGGCCAAATAGTATTCATCATGTATAATATAGGTAACACATTTTCTTTATCCATTCATCTGTTGATGGGCACTTAGGTTGATTCTGTTCTTTGCTACTGTGAATAGTGCTACATTGAACTGATTTATTTTCCTTTGAATAAATACACAATAGTGGGATTGACAGATCATATGGCAGTTCTTTCAGTTTTTTGGGAAATACTATGTTTCCATAGAGGCTGTACTAATTTACATTCCCACTGACAGTGTAAAAGAATTTTCTTCTGCATCCTTACCAGCATCTGTTATTTTCTGTCTTTTTAGTAATAACCACTCTGTCATAGGTGATACCTTATTATGGTTTTCATTTACATCTTTCTGATGATTAGTGATATTAAGCATTTTTAATATACTTATTGGGCATTTATGTCTTCTTCTGAGAAATGTTTATTCATATCCCTTGCCCACTTTTAATGCGTTTTTTTTTTTACTGTTAAGTTCCTTGTATATTCTTGACATTAGTCCCTTGTTGGATTAATAGTTTGTAAATATTTTCTTCCATACAACAGGTTATCTCTTTACTCTGCTGTTTTCTTTGCTAAGCTTTTTAGTTTAATATAATCCAATTTGGCTATTTTTGTCTTTGCTTTTTGTGCTTTTGAGGTCTTAGCCGTAAAATCTTTGCCTAGACCCAATGTCCTGAAGTGGTTTTCCTGTTTTCTTCTAGTAGTTTTATAGCTTCAGGTCTTACATTTATGTCTGAACTCTTCTTTATGTGCATCACTCTAAACAGTTTTTACTACTAGCACCTTGTAAAGCATAAAGCAAATGCCTTATTCAAAATCATATGAGGCCAGGTGCGGTAACTCACACTGTAATCGTGGCACTTTGGGAAGCCGAGGCGGGCAGATTGCTTGATCCCAGGAGTTCAAGACAAGCCTGGGCAATATGGTGAAACCCTGTTTCTACAAAAGATAAAAAAAAAAAATTAGCTGGATGTGGTGGCAAGTGCCTGTAGTCCCAGCTCCTTGGTGGGGGTGGCTGAGGTGGGAGGATCACTTGAGCCTGGGAGGTTGAGGCTGCAGTGAGCCATGATGGCGCCACTGCACTCCAGCCTAGGTGACAGAGTGAGACCCTGTCTCAAAAAAGAAAGAAGAAAGTGATATGATACATTTCTTTCTTTTACATTTTAAATGTATATGCCTTTCATTTAGACCCTAAAGTATAAGACAGTTTATATTCCATATAAAATCCTTAGTTTCTCCCAGTTTTTAAAAAATGTAATTATAACAGCTATTCAACCTTAGCGTAGATTTATCTTTTATACTAAGAATTTCCCTTCCCTCCCTCTCCCCGCAAGTTTATTTGGCTTTCTCTGGACTGCTACAGTATTTTACTGAATCTGTCTGGGAACTTAAATTCCTAACAACATCCAGAAGCTTCAGTAACTCTGGACAAAAAGAGCTTCATCCATTAAAAAGCTGATTTGGGCGTCAGAAAAAAACTCTCCTCTTGTATCGTCTTTTGCTCCCTCACGTGAATAGAATTTTGGTTAGATAGAGCTATTTGCCTTTCCTTTTTTTTTTTTTTTTTGCCCAGCACAGTTTTGTTTAGCATCCTTTCTAGTTCTACTTCAAATGTAACATTTTATGCTTTTACTTGAGACCACAGAACTACTGTATTAGTATCCCCCCTTATCCAGTAGTCAAACTTTGCCTTTCTCTACCTTAGAGAATTTGGAAGTAAGGAAAACATTGAACACCAAGAAAACTAGGTGTTACAAGCTTTATTCTGTAACAAAAATATTTCTTTTTGAGAGTTAAGTGTCTCACAAAGGTAAACTCTCCATCTAACTGATGCCTCGATTATTCATTACTGCTGACAGAAGTCAGTCAACTTGAAGGGTCATGTCATCACAAGTGTGCTGGTAAAAAAATGTTTAACAACTAGCCTGAATAAGGGAGCAGCAGGCAGAGATCTGATCTGTGGTGTTTGCAAATTTCCCTAGGGTAAGTACTCCTATGTGGTACTGTGTCATGTTGCCAAAGAACATCACTGAACACAGAGCTGGGAAGAGGTGCACACTATCAAACTGTAATACTTCCACCATGCAGATACAATAGACATAACCACAAAAACACGGAACATAGTCAAAGGTATAGCATACCTCAGAGATACTGTGGATTTAGTTCTTGTGAATTTTTCCATTTCCTAGTGCATATGAAAATTACATTTATGCTATATTAAATGTGCAATAGCATTATGTCTAACACAACTGTACAAACATTTTTTTTGAGATGGACTATTGCTCTGTCACCAGGTTGGAGTGCAGTGGCAAGATCATGGCTCACAGCAGCCTCAACCTCCCAGGTTCCAGCAATCCTCCCACCTCAGCCTCCCAAATATCTAGGACTACAGCTATTATAGAAAATTTTAGAAAAAATATTTTTTTTTTTTTGAGATGGAGCCTCACTCTGTCACCCAGGCTGGAGAGCAGTGGTACGATCTCGGCTCACTGCAAGATCACTGCTCCACCTCCCAGGTTCATGCCATTCTCCTGCCTTAGCCACCCGAGTACCTGGGACTACAGGCGCCCGCCACCACGCCTGGCTAATTTTTTTGTATTTTTAGTAGAGATGGGGTTTCACCGTATTAGCCAGGATGGTCTCGATCTCCTGACCTTGTGATCTGCCTGCCTCAGCCTCCCAAAGTGCTGGCATTACAGGTGTGAGCCACTGCGCCCTGCCGAAAAATTCTTTTTTTTTTTTTTTGAGACAGAGTCTTGCTCTGTCTCCCAGGCTGGGGTGCAGTGGCCGGATCTCAGCTCACTGCAAGCTCCGCCTCCCGGGTTTAGACCATTCTCCTGCCTCAGCCTCCTGAGTAGCTGGGACTACAGGCGCCCGCCACCTCGCCCGGCTAGTTTTTTGTATTTTTTAGTAGAGACGGGGTTTCACTGTGTTAGCCAGGATGGTCTCGATCTCCTGACCTCGTGATCCACCCGCGTAGGCCTCCCAAAGTGCTGGGATTACAGGCTTGAGCCACCGCGCCCGGCCCGAAAAATTCTTTGTAGAGACAGGATCACTGTGTTGCCTAAGCCTGTCTCAAACTCCTGGACCCAAGCGATCCTCCCACCTCAGCCTCCCAAAATGCTGGGATTACAGGCACGAGCCATTGCACCTGGCCTGTACATACTTTAACTAAAAAATACTTTATTGCTAAAACATACTAACAAAGTGAGCACATGCTGTTGGAAAAATGGCACCACAAATTTGCTCAATATGGGCTGCCACAAACTTGCAATTTGTAAAATACACCATATCCATGAAGTTCAATAAAATGAGGTATGTCTGTAGTAGAATAACTAGGAAGTGAGTTTTGAGTATTATTGAGCTTTATTTAATAGATTTTAATATAATTGTCAGTTTCTATAATTAATTTTTAATAATGGTTGTGTTTAACAATAAGCCTGCAAAATTCCTAAAATTTTAAAATTGACCCTTGTAAGCTGTTCCAAGCCAGCTCTATCACACTACTGCCTATACTCTTAATTGTGAAGGTCACTTAGGGACTAGTCAATATGGGTTGAGGTGGTTCTGCTAGCTAATAATTTAAAAAATAGATATAGTGTGACTGTTCTTTTAGAAGCTGTCTAGCAGGTTTCACTCAAAAACTCACACACAAAAAATTGACCTAATACTCAGATTTATATAGTGAAACCTTAAATTTTGCTATCTCGCAAAGTAAAGTTTGTCATGCTTTTTCATATTCCTCCAGGTATATGTTACCTTGTTATGACTTTATTAGTTAAAAAAAATTTAAGGCCACTCCCATATGTGTCACCTGTAAATAAATACTGGCAAAAGGAATACAATAAACAATGGGGAAAAAAACCAGACAGACATTTCAGCAAAGAAGATATGTGGATGACAAAGAAACAAAGCAGCACATGAAAAGATGCCAATATCATTAGTCACTAGGAAAATGCAAATTAAAATGACAATGAAATACCACTACACACCTATTACAATGGCCAAAATTGAAAAGACTAATCCTAACCAGTCAGGAGAAATTGGAACACTCATATATAGCTTGTGGGACCATAAAGTGGTAAAAAAACACTTGGGAAAGCAGTTTGGCAGTTTCTTAAAAAGTTAAACACATATCTACCATATGATCTAGCTATTCCACTCCTAAGCTACTTACTCAAGAGAAATTAAAACATATGCCCATATAAACACTTATACAGAATGTTCGTAGTAGCCCTATGTGTAATAAGACAAAAATTGGAACAGGCTGGGTGGAGTGCCTCACTCCTGTAATCCCAGCACTTGAAGAGGCCGAGCTGAGCGGATAACCTGAGGTCAGGAGTTCGAGACCAGCCTGGCCAACATGGTGAAACCCCATCTCTACTAAAAAATAAAAAAATTAGCTGACATGGTGGCGGGCGCCTATAGTCCCAGCTACTCGGGAGGCTGAGACAGGAGAATCACTTGAACCCGGGAAGCGGAGGTTACAGTAAGCCAAGATTGCGCCACTGCACTCCAGCCTGGGTGACAGTAAGATTCAGTCTCAAAAAAAAAAAAAAAACTGGAAACAAACCAAATGTCCACTGACTGGTGAATGGATAAATTGTGGCAAATACATACAATGGAACATTATTTAGCAATAAGAGAATGAGCTACTGAGAGACAACAATATAGGTCTCAAAATAATTATGCTAAGTGAAAAAAGGCAGACAAGAAGGTGTATTGTGATTCAACTTCAATAAAGTTCTAGAAAATGCAAACTAATCTACCATGACAGAAAACAGATCAGAGGTGTCCTGTGGATAAGAAGACAGAGGGGTGGGGGAAGAACAAGAGAAAGGATTTATAAAAGAGCGTAATGAAACTTGTGGTGAAGTTCATTATCTTGATTTTGGTGAGCTTCATGGGTATATATGTATGTCAGCTTATCAAACTGTTTATTTAGGTATGTATAATTTATTGTATGTCAATTATATTTCAATAAAGCTGTTAAAAATATAACAATGTAGCTGTGGTCTGACTGGTAGAATGAGGAAAAGGTAACTGCTTTATGGCTAGACAACATAGTTCCTTTCTTTCAGGGTTAAACTGAAATAGGTTCTTTGGGCAGCTAACAAGCACATATCTGGCTTACATTGAGATGTCAGGCAACTAAAATTCTCATGTTTTTATTACATGTCTGCTGGTAAGCCAGATTCTCTTCCTCTGAGTGCCTGTCTTTATATGTTTATCCCTAATATACTTCATATTATAGTCATCCTCCAGTATCCATGAGGGATTGTTTCCAGAACCACTCCCAGATACCAAAATCCAAGGATGCTTAAATCCATGATATAAAATGCCATAATATTTGCATATAACTTATACACATCCTCCTTAGATTGCTTATAATACTTACTACAATGTAAACACTCTGTAAATATACTGTATTGTTTAGGCAACAGTAACAAGAAAAAAGTATGTATGTTCAGAAAATATGCAATTAAAAATGTGTATTTTGGATCCGCGGTTGGTTGAATCCATGGATGTGGAACTCACAGATCTGGAGGGCTGATTGTATTTGTTTTACATGTTACTATTACTCATAATGAAGTTTCCTCATTGTAATTTAAGATATTTTATATTTGTTAGAATGCTGATTCTGCAGACTGTGATAAGTGAACACTAAGGATACCCACAGAGCCATCAGGGTATCCTGAGAGAGTGGGATTGGAGATGGATGGAAAAGGAGAAAGAATCTGAGTAGGCAAGTTCAAAAATTAGCCAGGCCTAGTGGCATATGCCTATAGTCTCAGCTACTTGGGAAGCTGAGGTGGGAGGACTGCTTGAGCCCTGGAGGCAGAGGCTTCAGTGAGCCAGGATGGTGCTACTGCACTCCAACTTGGGTAATGGAGAGACCCTGTTTCAAAACAAACAAGAGACAAGACAAAAAAAAAATAGTTGAATCTTCGGTTTTTTTGTTTTGTTTTGTTTCAGACAGGGTCTCACTCTGTCATCCAGGCTCAAGTGCGGTGGCCTGATCACAGGTCACTGCAGCCTTGACCTCCTGGGCTCAAGTAATCCTCCCACCTCAGCCTCCCTAGTATCTGGGACTACTGGTGCACACCACGCCATGCTGATTTTTTATTTTCTGTACAGATGGGTTTTGCCATGTTGCCCAAGATGGTCTCTAACTCCTGGGTTTAAGCAATCCACCCTGCCTTGGCCTCCGAAAGTGCTGGGATTACAGCTATGCACCACCACACCGGGCCCTCAATCTTGTGACCTTTTCTATTGGGTCTAATTTGTTAGGTAGGGGCTGGGGGCTGAAGTGGTGGTGGGAGGGAAACCAGGATCAAATGAGCTTTTTAACCCTTTACCCATGGTTTCCCTGCTAGCTGCTTGCTTATAATCATATATAAACACTAAAGTCATACTTGCAGAAATAAAAATCCTTATGGAAACTTAACAGGGTACATATTTATTTTAGGAACAAAAGTATAAGAAAAGTTGAATCTTGTGAAACTGCTCTTCTCCATAGAAAAGGAGGGGAAAGAGTTTACTGGTTTCCGTTAGGAAGCAATTGATAATGGCAGTGGAAAGGAATGTAAATTAATGGATTTGGCACTAAAAAAGAAAGGTATCCCAGCACTAACCCAAAACATACAGTGACACTCAAGAAGGCTGAATGTACAGATTCCTTAACCACCATTCTCCAACTTTCCAAAGCTTTCATCCAACCACTCAAAACGTGATTTTACCCTCAGTCAATTCTACCTATTTGGCTTCAGTACTTGCCCTGAGCCACAGGAATTCTGATGGGCAGAGGGGTAGGTCGGTCCTCCTGTATCAATCTGGAATTCTATGGAGCATTTTCTCATAAGTGTAATATATAAAGGGAGGGTGGGGTTTAAAGCCTTTTGTAGATTGACCTGCAGGCACAACTACTTTTCTATAAGAAATTATGTCCTGAGTTCCAGAATGGGAATGAACCTTAAAATGCTTCTAACCTCTTTAAAGCCCTTTTACTTCCATGTCAGAATCAGATTTATTAATTTATCTGTTCTACCTGCCTAGCATTTATTGACTTGAAAGTCACAAGGTCAAACTTAACAAATTCCACTTTAGGTATGTGACAAAAGGATTTTTATAATCTCTATCTACATCAAACTAAATTTTTTGAATTCTCTACATGAACTTTTTTCCATTTTGTGATTTTAGTAATCTATAATTACTGTAAGCACAGTCCCAGTCACCTTCATTCCCACTTATACTAAGTACTGCCATGTGATTTTAGAGCCTGTGTTTTATTTAGGTTTATGATCTTGTTGGCAACACATAACAGTATTTTGTCTTAGGCAGATGGAACAGAAATAGATAATAAATTCTTTTTTCTGGCCACATGAAAACCAAATGATATCAGTCAATGAATGAACAAAAGTCTCCCAAAGGTTCTAGTAAAGTGGTAAGAGAACGGAGACACAGATCACAGCAGTTAGTACAGACATGGCCAAATTCAAAAGAAATGAAATGTGGCAGTTAGTCCTACATTTGAGCTTCAAGAGGAGATTTGATTTGCAAAAAAAAAAAAAAAAAAAATGTAGCACGTGTTTCCACTGTAAACTTTAGTTTCATAGTTCTTTAAGAGCTAAACACATAGGAAGTTCATACTATTATGTTTCAAGTTATTTTATTAGAATATCATATTTTGTTTTTTTTCTATAAACTTTTTTTTTTTTTTTTGAGACAGGGTCTCACTTTCACCGAGGCTAGAGTGCAATGGTGCGATCATGGCTCACTGCAGCCTTGATCTTCTGGGCTCAAGGGATCCTCCCACCTCAGCTTCCAGAGTAGCTGGGAACACAGGCACATGCCACTATGCCTAATTTTTTTGTAGAGACACAGTTTCATCATGTTGCACAGGCCAGGCTGATCTCAAACTCTTGGACTCAAGCGATCCTCCTGCTTTGGCCTCCCAAAGTGCTGGAATTACAGACATAAGCCACTGTGCCTGGTTTGATTTTATTGTAACATTCTAATAAAAGTAACTGGAGGGAGAATCCCCCCAAAATATTTTTTAGGCAAGCTTGACCCAGTAAATAAACTAAATTTACTTCCTGTACTGAGAATCCCTCCCGAAATATTTTTTAGGCAAGCTCGACCCAGTAAATAAACTAAATTTATTTCCTGTACTATCTCTTCTTAGTGCAACTATTTCAGATCTTTCTCACATTTCTTCTGGATTATTTCATTGACATCCTGTTTTTCTTGCCTCTAGTCTTCATCCCAATACATACTTTGGGCACATGCTTCAACACTGCTATCACAGTTATTTTTTTGCCATCAAAATCTGATCAAGCCATTTTTGTTAAAAATTCAATTCCTCTATCCCATCCCATCCCCTTCGGAATAAAAGGCCCTCAAGATCTCCAGTCAAGTCTTTCAAATCTGTCTTGTACCCTCATCTTTTCTGTCTTCTCATTCTCTCCTTGCCGCTCCCCCCGCCATCTCAACCTCCCAATACTGCAGCCAAAGTTTTTCTAGTTTCAAAAACTTACCAAGTCAACTCTGAGACTTTGCATGCTGTTTCCCCTGCCTAGGAGCCTCCCTCACAATTTTTTTTCCAACTTTGCCTTGCTCCCTTTTTTTCATTTAATACAACTCTCTTCCTCAGAGAAACTTTCCCTGACCACCCCCAGCTGAGTTCAGTACATTAATACTGCTCGCCCAGACTGGAGTGCAGTGGTGTGATCTCGGCCCACCGCAACCTCTGCCTTCCAGGCTCAAGTGATTCTCCCGCCTCAGCCTCCCGAGCAACTGGGATTACAGGCGCCTGCCACCACACCCAGCTAATTTTTATATTTTTAGTAGAGATGGGGTTTCATCATGTTGGCCAGGCTGGTCTCGAACTCCTGACCTCATATGATCCACCCGTCTCAGCCTTCCCAAAGTGCTGGGATTACTAGGCGTGGCCATTATTACTACTATACATTTGTTTCACACTATGGCCAGTTAATGTCTGTCTGGTTACTTTAATAACTGACATTTATACAACACTGTAGAGGCTACAGTATCCTTTCACATATATTATGATACTTAAACCCCACAATCACCCTATGAGAAAGGATAGTTATTATTACTTACTTTGGCGGTGAAGAAACGGGGTCAGAAAATAACCAGGCCAGTATCAAACAAATGGGAAGCAATAACAAATCTGGGTTCCTCCCTCCACCTTCATGCCTAGTCCTGTGCTTTTAGTATATTTGGCTAGCTAGGAGAGAAAACATAGATTATTCAGGGAGGAGGGAGGGGCCAGAGGTGAGCCTCAAGAGCAGTTAGGCCATGAGGTAAGCACTTCAGGGCGTTGCTACTCACGGGGTGGTTCAGACTAGAAAAATCTGTATCACCTGGGCGCTAGTTAGAAATGTAGGCGCTCAGGCTCCACCTCTGCCCTACCAAATCAAAGCCGCATTTTCAACAAAACCCCAGGTGGTTCCTGTGGACGTTAGTTTGAGAAGCACTGCTTCACTAGTGACACTACATAGCCACTTGAACAGTATACATTAGACCACTTATATTCATCATTGTTGACGTGTTGTTTTTATTAGGTAAAACTTTCTGCAACAGTTTTCAAATTAAGTGTATTTTTTAAAACAAGTTTATTTTTCCATGTGATTGAAGATCTCCACTTCGATAACTGGGGTCACTAAGGAATGTTAGAAAACCTTAAGCTGGTCAGTGCTTACCCACCTTTAAATTCCTCATAAAAATAAGGTCTTTCTTTTGCCTGAAGGATACACTAGAGAGCATAACTGCCCTCTCTATACTTTAAACCCTTGACTAAAACAGGCCAGTCCTATTAATGTAAATCCCACCTCCCAACTTGGATATTTCAGGAAGTATTGTATTGTTTTTCTGACTCTAAACTCTACCTAATTTCTTAATTAGTCTCAACACTTTCTGACTCAAGAACTGAAACACAGCAACAGAAGCTAAAGGTTGAGAATTTAAGCTTGTTCCCATATCTACACGTTGGCGGATGGCAGCGACTGATTACGGAGACGAGTGAAAACGCTGCCCCTAACACTCTCTGCCCTAGCCTCATCCACTCAATTGAGCCTGAGTCAGCCCGATCCCTGCTCTTCTCTGTACTGCTCCTTCAGTGTCAGAGAGACACTAGACCTCAGCACGTGGGAGCGCTGATGAGCGGCCATCCTGGGTCTATTTAAAACCACTATTCCCATCTTGAGGGGCGCCTACTCCCATAGAATAACCACCCCAAGAAGGCAGGCGAGTAAATACTGCTCACCTGTTCCACCGGAAACCTCAAAATCCCGGCCCAACCTAGACTAAAGGTATCTGGTAATTAATCCTTGGCACCTCCCACCACACACTCCTGATTGGGCGCGTGAGAGAGGGCTGTGTCTGCGCGCGCTCTTACCAGTCCGGGGAATTCCATTTCCTCTTCCAACCACCGGTATAAGCATTCAGGGGCGGTGCTTTCCTGGCAGTGGCCCGCCCCAGTTCGAGCCGGTGCCTTACTGCGTCTCGCGAGATCTTGTACATTATGGGGGCGGAACCCCGTGAAGAAGAGCGCACAAAACTGCTCTTAAGTCATTGCAGAGGTACTGCTTCGGTTAGCCAGCCACGAAGTTCTCGCGAGAGTCGTCTCCTCAATACCAAGTGAGGAAACTGGGGGACGCTGTGGGGAGGGGCGTGGGGCTGGATCGCGCAGCGGCAGCTTCCTTTACCTTCCTCCCATGGTCTCCTTCCGGTTCTCGATGCTTCTCTGAGCCTAAGGGTTTCCGCCACTCGTCTACCCTCCCCCAGCCCATGATCCGCCTCCCTCCCCCGCCCTTCTGGTCCAATCTCCGATCTGTTTAGTAAGAAGGTGCTGTTCCGAGAAGGAGAAGGAAAAGGGCTTGGCACGTATTCACTCGGCCCCGGACGTGGGAAGCAAGCCGTCTGGCTTCGGCCTCACATCGGTCCTGTGCTCGCGACGGCAGCGTTGGCGGACTGATCCGCGGCGGTGAAGAGGCAGGAGGAGGGGGAGGGGCGGAGCGTGGCAGCTGGCAGTAGTTCCGTCAGAGCGGACATCTTGTGGCTGTGTCGTGCGCGTGAGCCCCGTAGGGCCGGGGAGGCACCAGCTGCCGCGCGGGGAGGAGGCCGAGGCCGCAGCTTGAGGGAGGCCCCGGCCCCTCTGTACGCGTGGGTGTGGACGGCTAGGGCAGGGAAGGGAGGCCGGCCCAGTGGCTGGCCGGGTAAGAGGGGTAATGCGGGCCCTGGGCGGCTTGAGCGGCCAGCCTATTGGGTGCGGTGGGGTAGGGTGGGAAGGCTGGAGAAGCCGCGGCCTCTCCTGCTGGAGGAGGAGGAGGGGGAATGGGCGCGTCCTCGCGCCTAAGCCGGAGCCTCAGGGACAGCACGGGCGCGTGGTGGAGGTGGCTGGGCGGGCGCGCGCGGGAGCGCGCTGGAAGGCGGAGTGAGTGTACGGTGGCGTCAGGGGCGACACAGAATAGCTCGCTGCGAGGACAGCAACACACATCAAGCCTCCCTTCCTTTATTTCCTTCCCCTACCCGGCCGCACCTTTGGGCAGAAACCAAAAGCAGCCCGGCGTCCGTCCGGAGTCTTCTGCTTCCCCCTCCCCCCTTGCCTTTCTTTGCCCTAGTGACGCCGGTATAGCGCCGACTAGGCCCCGGCTCCTCCTCTGCTGGGCTCCGGACCCTGCCCCGCACCCACCCCTTTCTCCTACGCCTCTTCCTCTCCCACCCGGGTCTCTTCCTTTCTAGAGGCCGGGAAGTTAAACTTGTAGCCACCACCTCCGCTCTTCCCGTCACCCTCGCCCCCACTTCGGGCCGAAAACACAGTACTGAGGCTGTTGGTGGCTTTGCCACGCCACCCCACCCACCCCGGATCGCGGCCGCCTTAAGGGACCTGGATTCATCAGGGGCTCTCCGGGGCCTGTGCGAGTGCTGATCTGCTCCGTTTTTGCAAAAGGCGCCTGTGTCTGGCAGAGCCGCTGTGAGACGAGACAATCCTGCCCCGCCGCCGGGATAATCAAGAGTTTTGGCCGGACCTTTGAGCATACACCGAGTGAGTGAGGAGCCAGACGACAAGCACACACTATGGCGCTGAAACGGATTAATAAGGTAACCCGCGGGGATAAGGGAATTGGGGTGGTAGTAGAAAAGGAAGGCTCGGGCCAAGAGGAAAGCGTGGGGGTGGAAAAGAAGAATAATTCTGAAAATATTAGTTGGATCACTTCTTCCATTGGGGGGGGATGGAGAACGCGGGATGTACTTCTTGAAGAAATGAAGGTTAAAGTTAGGGAACGGAGAACACTTGTGGCAAGTGAGATGTTATGAGTGTGCTTCAGTGGAATCGGTGCAAATTAGGGGTGGAGGAGAGTGACTTAAGGCGCCTTTATTATTTTATTTTTTTGCTGCTTAAGAGTTCTTCTGGGGGTCCGAATTGCGGAGAGACGCTCCAGCAGATGTCATGGCGCTTCCTATTCTTGGTGCTTGAAAACTTACTTTAGTTGTGAGATCAAGGTTATCTAGGTCTTTTAGCGGGGAGAAAGAAAACTCGGAGGAGAGAAAAAAAATCTGGGGAGTCCCGAACTTGACTGAGGGTCGGGTAGAAGTCTCGCGTATTGAAGGACAGTGAGTGAGTCTAGTAGAAACTCTTCGTCGACTCTGGGCAGGTTACACCGAATAAGTGGGTTTGGGAGGAGATGGAATGACACAGTGTTGCCACTTCCTGTATTTTGTAGTTGCGGCTTTTCACCCGAAGCTATTTATCCGAGGGACACCGGGAACTGATGTAAAAGGTCTTCTGGAAGCTCCCTTTTCCTTTTGGCTGGGGAGTGGGGGTGGATAAGGGGTGCGATGGCAGTAAGGGAAAGCTAGATGTACCTATTTTTGCCTCATTCTATTTAATAACACTGCTGGGGAAGATTCTTTCGTTACTTGAGTGGTTTGATAGTATATTATCGATTTAAGTTGGAAAAAAACTAGGGTTTTTCATAGCTCTGGGAGTGAGCGGAACCTCCACCTCCGGTGGTTTAGTCTCATTTTCTTGCTCTAACTTCTATCCCGCATTTTAAGATGGCGGCTGCTTTAACTGGTTCAGGCTCTTTTCCGGCGTCTCCTTTTCGTAATAATGTGAAATAATATGCTTTATTAAATGTTAACTTTTGTATAGGGTTGTGCACTGCTCTAAGACCCTCTGCTCAAAACTTATCTAAATTCAAACTCTTAGGTTGTATTTCCCTTTTTTGTGACTTGTGTTTGTGTGGTGTGTTTGATTGTTGCACAATCGAGGAGGGTGGAGTATTTACAGCTAACTTGAAAAAAATGTCATGGAATAAATTCAGCCTTACTAGAAAAATGGTGGGGGGGCGGTGAGTGTTAGAAACTTTGGTTTTAATAGATTACTTTTTAAAGAAGAGTTCTGAGAGGAATGGCAAGAACTTGCCTTTACTAAAATAGACCTGATACTACTACATTTGCATTTATTTAATTATGACTGAAGTTTATTTGGCAAGATTGGTGTTTCATGAAAGAGGAAGGTTTAAATCTTCACTCTTAATATATATTGATATGAAATCTTGAATTTTGTTTTAGGCCTTCATTACATCGTTATTTTGGGTTATGCGAAATACAAATTTAAATCTTTGTATTTGCGAAATGAAAGAAAAGAGGAAGAAAAGCTTTTTAGGAGTTAAGAATTAAAGTAAAATATATTATTTTGAAATAATATCCTCTTCCTGTGACCACTTTAAAGGCCAGGAACATATTGGAGAAGCCTAGTTGTATGTTATAGTGTAGTTTACGCAACGAGCATAACATTCAGTACAAATAAAAGTCTATTCTGTTGGAATTAGTTTAGGCCACTAAAATGTGGAGTCGTTCCAGATCCATAGCTTTTTGTGCATGTGGAACAGAACACGTTAAAGGAAGGTCTCACTGATTTTTTTTCTCTTACAGGTCATACCCAGCTGCTGTGACACCAGTTAAATGATTTAAAAGCTTTAGAGAGGCAATGTAACAGTGGCTAAGAGTGTTAACATTGGAGCAGAAATGCTCCAGTTAGAATTCGAGGTCTGGGCAAGTTCTTGTGCCTTTACAAGAAGGGTATCTGTTGTAGTATGAACAATAAATGGCTGTTTGCCTAATATGTACCAGGCACTGTTTTAGACATTGGGTTGGCAGCAGTGAACAAAACAAATTTTAAGTTCGTAGATTTGTTTTGAGGATTAAATGGATTAATATGCAGATTTGAACAGGCCCTTGATATATGACACTCATAGTTATTACTGCTATTTTAATGTCACAATTTATAATTCTTAACCGTTTTTGTTTAAGAAATTTGATTTCTAGTTTAATACTCTTAGTTAATATCAGGTTGTCTTCTGGTATTTTAAAAATAATTAATATTCGAAATAATATTTTGAAGATTTATGTAATATAGACACAACATAAAAACTTGGCAGGTAGGAAAAACCAGTGTTTATGTGAACATTATTGTTTTAACTTACAGAAACTTTGACATGTGCATGTGGTTTGGTTTTTCAGCTGTTAATGTTAGAATCACATGAGGCAACCTTCAAACATTCCACATCCAAACAATTTTAGTGAGTGTACTCTGAACTGGAATGCTCTTCGGTTTAGGCACCTGTTCTAGAAATACAGGGTCAAGTAGTCGTTGATGTCAGTATGGTATCCTTGTGTTAGGTACCTATTTCGAGTTTATTCTTGTCTGAAGATTCCACATTTCAAATATTAAGATATATCTGTATTCGTCATTAATATTTTACTGAAATGATTATTGGAATGCTTTTAACCTTCAGTCCATTTGATCGAGCCTTTGAATTTATACTTTGCTTCAGTTATGTTCTTGGAGTAAGTTTTTTGACTACTAGACCAATCAACTTTTTTCCTGTATTTATTTGAACGAGCTGTAATATAGTCTTAAATAGGGCTGTTAAACAACAGGAGTTAAAAGTGGCACTCACAAGTTGATTGGTGTTGAGGGCCATAGACAATTTTACCACTTCCATAAACAGGGACTACAGTATATGTGTTTTAGGGACATTTGAAGATAAATATAACGTGAACCAAGCCTAAAAGAATAGCTCATGTTCTCATTGTATACACCCTGTTAAGTTTTCATAAGGATTCTTATTTCTGCAAGTATGATTTTAATGTTATAAGCAAGCATCTAGCAGGGAAACCATGGGTAAGGGGTTAGAAAACTCTAATTTGATTCTGGTTCCCCTCCTACCACCACTTCCGCTGAGATAATTTCAAGATTATCTCCATCTTGAAATTGAAAACCTAAGGCACAGAGGTTAAGAAGATGATCCGGGTTCATGTTGTGACAGTTGGCATTAGAACCCAGGCAGCCTGGTCCAGAGTATGTGTTCTTAACCACTATACTTTGATATCATCTTTTAGGGTTTTCATATAGTATTGCCTGTTACTAACAATAGTTAAGACTTAATGCAGTCTCATCTAAACCGTAACTCATTTAATCTTCAAGATAACTATGTGGCATAGATGTGAGAATTTTATAGATGAAGTGACAGGCCCAGAGAAATAGTTGTTTAGTCACACAACTAGTCAGTAACTGAGATTGAAATCAGATAGTGAGGCACCCAGGCTGGACTGCAGTGGCACCATCTCAGCTCACTGCTAGCTCCACCTCCCGGGTTTCCGCCATTCTTCTGCCTCAGACTCCCAAGTAGCTGGGACTACAGGTGCCCACCACCACGCCCAGCTAATTTTTTTATATTTTTAGTAGAGACAGGGTTTCACCGTGTTAGCCAGGGTGGTCTTGATCTCCTGACCTTGTGATCCGCCTGCCTCGGCCTGCCAAAGTGCTGGGATTACAGGTGTATGCCACCGCGCCCGGCCCTTCAATTCCTATTTTATAATGTATGTGGTTTTAGTTTGTTATCTGAAATAAGCTGCTTTGCTCTCCCACTTCCACATCTAAGTAATTGGGATTTAGCTTTACTCTTAGATTATAGCTAATTTGTGAGTTAAGATTTTAGCTAATACGTTTTGAAAGTGGAAGTGGATTTAATTCTTTTGGGGTAGTCTCTTCAAACACTGAAAACTAACATGTGCCAGTTAACTGCTTAGGAGGTCTTAAGAGTGAACAAAATATACTTATTGTCCCCAACTAGTATATAGGCTGGGTAAACTGTCTGGCATGTGTTTCATATATGATCCTCAAGGCTTGTCTATAGCCAGCTGACTTCCTGTGTGGGATAGTTGTGTCTGAAGGATGATGATAATATGACCTCAGTATTTATTTAGTTTGAAAAAGGGTGCGTGACTGACACGGCATACTTTTCTTTCATCATGCTCATCTGCAGTGTTGATTCTAGTTTTTGTTATTTACACAGATAAAAAGTTGAATGCTCCCTCAATGGGATGAACTACTGTGTCACCAGATTGCTGTGTCAAGCTTTGCCCCTGAGTTGAGGTGACCCTTTTTATCCAAGACAGGCAATCTTTGAGGATTCTCCACAACGTGTTGCTATAATCTTTCTATTAAAAAAGAAACTAGGTTCCTAATACTGAGATAAAAAGTTTCAGATTAATATCTCAAACTTAGGTTGGTTTTTGCATTCTTTTTTTAAATAGTGATTTTCTTATATCTGTTATCGTATGGAAGAGCTGACTGAATATTATATATTGTTGGGTTGGACATAAATTACATTTATATTCCAGAACATTTGGAGTTTTTAAAAAATTTTTTGTGGGTATATAGTTGGTGTATATATTTATGGATTACATGAAATATTTTGATACAGGCATGCAATGCTTAATCACATCAGGTTAAAGCAGGTAAAAAAACTAGCATTTATCCTTTGTGTTGCAATCCAATTATACTCGTTTAGTTATTTTTAAATGTCAAATTGTTTATAGAGTTTTTAAAAAAATACAGATCCTTGGGGGTCTTAGACTTACTAAATCATTTTCCCTGGAAACACATAATTTTGAAATTTTTCTAGGTAATTCTGAAGCTCCTCTCTGATTAAGAACCACAGATACAGGGGGAATAAAGGTCCTAATCTGCATTAGACATAGTATTCTAGTCCTAGGGAATAAATGAGGAAGATTTACCTATGGTACTCTCTGTGTTCAATGGTGAAAATAAGCATGTAAACACATGAATAGTTTGTCACTTTGTACATTTACCTTTCAAGAATATTAGATCTAGTAGGGGAGGTATTTAAAATAAATTTTCTATATTTTTTACACTAGTATTGTTACAGTGTGGTTTTTCTTTTATTATTTCTTTAATTTCTTTAATTCTGCTTGCCAAAACCAGTATTTTGAAATTAGTGAAATTAAACTCTTCATTCTTGGAAATGTTGTGGTCTTGAGCTTGCTACCGTAGCAATGTTATTTCATAATTAAAAATGAATGCATTCAGATATCTAACTGTCCAGTTTCCCTTATTAGATAAAGATTTATTCAGAATTGTATCCTCAACCTTGTTATGTAGGGAAGGGAAAAGTTTAGGGGAGTATTTTTATACTTTGTTGAAACATCTGGTTTTTATCGCCTAACTATACTTTCAGCATAATCTGTTGTAAAAGAGACTTTCAACTTTTGATAGCTGAATTTGTCATATTTAAATGTTTCTCAATTGTGAGTCATGATTTCTTGGCTACATTTTTCAGTATGAAATACTTACATTAATCGTAACCTTGCTGTAATTTCTTGGCTAATGTATAATTGAATGTTTTCTACCACTGGGCAGCTGTTAATCTTTGTATTTTGTTCTTTGTTTTTAATGTCCATAAAATACCTTATTTGCTTTCATGGAGCAGAGCTTCAAATCTAAATTTGGGTTTCTTTGCCCATTTTTAAATAATGCTTACAAAAGAATGGCTTCGAATAATGTTAAGTGACTTTACCTTCAGTGGTGATCGAAAGAAAATTATAGTAATATTCATTCAGTCCATTCTTAGTACCTTGTATAATGAACACGCATGCTTGTTTCACCTATAATTGCAACTAAACAGGAAGTTAATACCTTGTCAGTGATGTAATGAGATACTATGCAGTGCCTACCTGTTAATCCTTAAGATAAAAAAGGATTTCTCGGAAGAAATTTCAAATTAAAATGTGTTTTAAAGGGACTATTTGGAGTTCTGTGAAATTGTTCGTATCTTTTTGCCAAGCATCCTTCTCTTGAAATAATCATACATTTCTGAAAAGTTTGTTGTTCCCTTCCTTGACATTTGTATCTAAATATTTTATACAGACATTTCATAACGTTAAAGTTAACAAAACGTTTTACTTTGTAGTAAACCAGATCTTTATATGAACAATTACGTTAGTTATTGTCTGCTTGATGGGCAGCTAATTGCACTGCATTTTGACCTCTATTGTTGGTTCTCACCTTTGTATTTTTCTATGTTGGTTGTAGTCTCCTTGAGGAGGATTCTTACAATTTCTTAAGACACTTACTCCCTTTGCTTCCCACCTCATTTTGTCATCTTGTCCAGTCCCCAAAGTAGTGTTTTGTGTTGCTCAGTATAGGTTTTTGAGGCAAGGGCTGTTTTTATAGTGCTGATTCACAGTCATACAAATCTTGTCTTTGAGTCATGTAAATCTTGTGTTTAGTACTGAAAGAAATAGACTCTTAAATAGAATACAATAAATTAACTTTTAGTTGTGGCATAAGCTTTTGAGTTTTCTCAAAAGTGCTGAGAGGAAATGTATCTGTA
Source organism: Papio anubis (assembly GCF_008728515.1). Taxonomy (NCBI): domain Eukaryota; kingdom Metazoa; phylum Chordata; class Mammalia; order Primates; family Cercopithecidae; genus Papio; species Papio anubis. The sequence continues at coordinate 86,251,789 of NC_044978.1, forward strand.
CTACTACATTCTGTCCTCTGTATGACCTTTATGTGATGACATGCAGAATAGATGGTAGAGATTGGGATAACAAATGATTTGTGGAACATCGTAGTGATACTTTTACTGTCTTAAAGGTAGAATCCATGAACTTGGCCCTGCCACTATATAGGCTTTTAAATTTTGACAAACCTTGGGGGATGAAACCTAGAATAAGTTATTTATGGTGTTATGCTTTAGTAGGGTTGACATTTAAAACTTTGTTTTCATAAAGGGTACCTTTTGGTTATGTTGATCTGATGATCAGATACTGGCTGTCATTGAAAGAAAGTTAACCGAATGTTCAGATACTGGGCTCCTGGAACATGGCTGCTGTGTAGCTTCATAAATATTTATAATCATAAATATTTGTGAATAAGTATTTTTAGTATTGTATGCAAATATTTTTAGTATTTCCAATTTATAAGCTCTTTGAAGGGAGGGCTTCCTTCCCCTGCCCCGAGATGAGTCCTGGTCAGCTGCCCAGGGTAGAGTGCAGTGGCGCAACCTTGGCTCACTGCAACCACAGTCTCCCAGGTTCAAGCAATTCGCCTGTCTCAGCCTCCCAAGTAGCTGAGATTACAGGCACCTACCATCATGCCCGGCTGATTTTTGTATTTTAGTAGAGATGGGGTTTCACCATGTTGACCAGGCTGGTCTTGTACTCCTGACCTCAGGTGATCCGCCTGCCTCAGCTTCCCAAAGTGCTAGGATTACAGATGTGAGCCACCATGCCCGGCAGGGGAGGGAACATTCTTATATTTCTCCTAGCATCCTTTCAGGCCTTTAATGTTTTCAGTACCTTGGCCTACTGTTCTTTGTAGCCTGTGGTTGGTCACCACTGCTAGTGCCATTCATCATTGAATGAGGAAGATAGAGAATAGAGAAGCAGAAAGCATAGTTTAGCATCTCCAACAATCATCTATTAAATCCCATATCCCATAGTGACTACAGTAAAGGTCTTCCTCAAAATAAACCATTTGTAGGCTTTGTATTAAAAATCTCGTGTAAGGAATGTTTCAGAATAAAAAAAAAAATAGTGGCCAAACCCATTGCTGCTTAATCATGTACTTCAGGTGAGAACACTCCCGAGTGGCTTAAGCTGTAACCTGTTGGTTGCCTTTTAGAGAGATTTTTTTTGGTGAAAAGATCCTCTGAATCCTGCCCTGTTTTCTACCATGGTGCCCACCAGGTCTTCAGAAAATAGGCAAAAAATTCAGTTGTGTGGAGTCTGTTGCTATCTCAAATTTCTTTGTAGTGTTTTAACCTAATGAGGTGAACTAGACCATGTGAGAGCTTTGAGAGGATCTCGCTTACCTAGCTTAGAAGGCAGAGGGGTCTCCTTGACTTCTTTTCCTACAGGTTTTTTACAGCTTTTAAATACAAGTATTCTTTTCAGTGAGAAGGTCTGGATTCTCACACTAGCCAAGTGTGCAGAAAGTTTGAGAAGCAGCTCAGAGGAAGATGATACTAAAAGGAGAGTTTCCTAAAAGAGCACTCCGTGGGAAAGAAATGTCCAAACTTTTGTTCTTTTTATAACTAGTACAGTTTCTTAGTGTTTTACCTTGATTGTGTGTACTTGATCCATCTTAGTGTCCCTTCAACATGAGTGGATCCTTGAGCAATACCTAAAGTATGTCAGTGTCCACAGCCAAACATTTGCCTGTTTCAGTGGTCTTAAGAGTTGAGTAATGCTGTTCCCCTTAGGTGAGGGGTAGTCAGCACAATTTAAAAAAATTTTACAGGTGCCTTGTGAGAGCTGTTCTTTCTGGTTCTTGGCACCGTTCTGTTCCTCTTCCTCTAGACTACTAGGAAGCAATAAACTGAAAATTTCAATTGTGTCATTTTTTACATTGTTTTTGTCCTGGAAGCCTGTGAAACTTTAGGATCTAAAATCATTTTTTTAGATGACTATCATAGACAAAATTACTTTTAAAAACGCTGAGTATGTGCGTCATTGGAAATTGATTTCCAGTCCAGTAAATAGTCTTGCCATGGGATAGAATCATTTTCTCAGGCCATGTAACTTGAAAAGTAGTACTGGATTCACACTACTTATAATGAGATAAAGACTAACAGTGGATAGTTACGGGGAAACAAATCCTAAGGAAAACGTGAGTTTTCCATATCATGTTCATTCTGGAGCATTGAGTGATAGTTGGGTTCAGTTGAGATTTTTTTCCCCTCAATTTGCCAAACATCAGATTATCTTTGCAAGGACACCCTATTGAGAAAGGAACCTTTTTGAAACTTACCCCTAGTCCTAATTTTTAAGTTGTTACGAGGTACACTTAGTTCACCTATCCTAAAGCTGAACATGTTCTGTGCTTGAATGTAATCATTTCTTTTCCCCCTCTTAAGGGACTCGAATGTAAAACAGAGATGAGCCCTATTTCTGTAAAGTGGTTATAAGAGTACAGTTGAACACTTGTGGTGTACGACTGCTGGTATATTTAAAAATCAAAACTCATTTGTCTTCTGTTTCTAAACTGTTCATGACTTCCCGTTGCCTTTGGAATAGTCTGACTAAATTCAAGGGCTCTTTTAAAAGATCAACCCATAACCTGCCTTTCTAGCTAGATCTACCACTCTCCGATTGTATTCTGTCTGGTATACCAAACTCTGCAGTATTTGTTCTGGCAAATTTTTATACCATGTGTTCTTTGACACTCCTGACTTTGAGTTTCTCTACTTATAATGCTTCTCTTACTTCTTTTTCTTGGTAAATGCCTGCTTATTTTTCCATCAAGACCCAGCTCAAATGTCACTCTTCTAAACACAGGAAAAGTTAGTGGTTGGTTTTTCAGGATTCACAGAGCATTTGAATCTCTTTATTTTAAGCATGTAGGTTGTTGAAGTATGATTTTTGTTTTGTCTTGCACCTGCAAGACTTTCTGTTAGCTGAGTCTGAGGAGGCATTTCTATCTTAATTATCTTGGTGTTTTATATCTAACATGAATGGCACCAAAAAGGCAGTGTTCGTATGAATGAATGAATGTTTTGATGGTGAAATGAACATTACGTTTTCATTTTAGAAATGGATTTAAATTAACCTCCAGTGTTAAAGTTAACCTTGTTACTCTTAATTCAATTTTGGGACTTAGCTTCATTTAGATTTCTTACAAGTCTTTCAGCAAAGCTCAAACACTAAATTGTGTTTTAAGTGGGATAAAATCTACATATTTGGTATTCAGAATTGGTCTCTCCCCACTGCTGTATATATTTTTTAACTCCTTAATGTAATCCAGATTAAATAAGGGATTTATTAGAAGGAAACTGGGATGGATAGTTAACAGTGAATGGAATTAGGTGTAGGAACCAGAGCAAGCTACAGCCTCAGGAACCTAAATTGCACATCTGTATGGAAAGTCAGCTCTTTGTTATTGCTGCTATTGAATATGGTCTCTTTAGCTTTTGACTTCACCATGTAAGTCCATGACACATGCCTGTCGACAGCTGTGGGTCCCATTCTTATAGCTCTTGATTATGGAAGGAGGAATGTCCCTTTGATTTGGAAAATCTTGAGTTGGGATGGACAGTGGACTAATAGTTGGGTCCCAACTGAGGAAACAAAATTCTGTGGTTAGTCATGTCCAAATAATTGGTTAATGATGGCTGACCCAGTCACATGATTTGGAGTAAGGGAAAAGGAATTCATGAGTAAGATCGTTTATTGAATAGACAGAATGTCTGCTAGCTACAAAGAGCATCTGCTATGACTTACTCTTTTCTCACATTTTTTCCCTAAGATACTGTCTTGCTCATTCTGTGGGCACATAATGTTACAAAAATTATTTGATAGCTCAAAGGTAAGTGCTTATACATGGTTTTGTTACTATTGGGTACTAAGTAGTACTTTAGTACTTTTAGATACTGTTTACAGAGCAAGAAAGAAAATGATGAAATAAGAACAGCTTTTTTATCTTTAAAAAAGACCTTTGTTTTGATTGTTAAAATACTTAGGTCATTTTTCTGTATTGAATTTAAAGTAGGTAAGCTTATTGGCCTGATTTTGTATCTTTGATTATTACTAAAGAGATGTCTTGGTGATGGAGTACTTGGAAAATAGGGCATTTAGAAGTGATACAAGAGTAACAAGAACCTGAAATTATGGGAGTGAAGAGCCAAAACCCAGTGTTAACTAGCTGAAATTACACCTTCACTCTAAAAGGATAATAATGCTAACATTTAAAGACTTAGTGATGGATAAATATCAGTGTGCTGAAAACTCATTCTCTAAGAAATACTTTCTTACTTTCTTTGTAATTCAAATGTATAACATTCAAGTAGTACGGTGTTTATATTCTAGGTCAACTTTATAGTTTTCTGACCTTTAGTTTTATTTATAATGAAGTATTCCAACATTATTGGGTATTTTGTTTAGAGCGACCATGATAACATTGATTTTTATTTTAAAATTAAAATACTTTATCTTAATATTTATGCTAGCTAGGCATGGTGACTCACGCGTGTAATCCCAGCACTTTGGGAGGCCAAAGTGATCACCTGAGGTCAGGAGTTGGATACCAGCGTGGCCAGCATGGTGAAACCCCATCTCTACTAAAAATACAAAAAATTAGCCGGGCGTGGTGGTGTGCACCTCTAGTCCAGTTACTCGGGAGGCTGAGGCAGGAGAATCCCTTGAACCCAGGAGGCAGAGGTTGCAGTAAGCCAAGATCGCGCCATTGTACTCCATCCTGGTTGACAAGAGTGAAACTCTTAAAAAAAAAAAATTACGCTAAATATTTTTGTTCAGACATTTTAACACGTATTAAATGCAAAATCTAGTATGTTTACTGAGGTAATTATGAGTAAATGTAAAACTTGGATTGTGTTGTCAGTTTCTTAAACTCTTATTTCAGTGTTAGGTATATTCAGATACTTACAAAGACATTTAGACAACTAAGCATCAGGATTTATCACATAGGTCAAAAATTTAAGTAAACAAGGGGTTATATTATGTGGCCCATGTATGGAGCAGTTTTGCTTTTGTTCGATAACAGATGAATTAAGAGCCTTGCCCAGGGATCTTGGTTCAGGATGGCTGGTCTACACATGGTCTGCTTGTTAAGTACCTAGTACATTATGTGCCAGGTAGTGATTCCTATTTCAGAGATGAGAAGAGAACCCAGAGAAAAAGTAGGCCTGAGTAAGATTAAAAGTAAGACTGCAGGCCTGGTGCAGTGGCTCACGCCTGTACTTCTAGCACTTTGGGAGTCTGAGGCAGGCAGATCACTTGAGGTCAGGATTTCAAGATCAGCCTGGCCACGTCTGTGAAACCCCATCTCTGGTAAAACCAAACTACAAAAAAAAAAAAAAAGTTAGCCAGGTGTGGTGCCTTTGCCTGTAATCCCAGCTACTCAGGAGGCTGAGGCAGTAGAATCACTTGAACCCAGGAAGCGGAGGTTGCAGTGAACCGAGATCACGCCACTGCACTCCAGCCTGGATGACAGAGTGAAACTCCATCTCAAAAAAAAAAAAAAAAAAGCGTCTTTGAAATACTGATTTGGTTTAGTTAATGTTTTCTGTTAAAAATTTTTTGAAGGTCAAAAGCCACGTAGGTTTTGGTTTTTTTTGTTTTTTTTTTTTTTTTTTTTTTAATATAGATTGTTGAACTGTGATACAAATTTTTGTAATTCCCACTGATCAGAATCAATGTATTTGGAATGAATTTTCTTCCTTTCCTGAATATGTGGAAGATACGAGGGTATATCTATATAGGCAAGCATATAAAGGGTGTGTGGTATACCCTTATCTTTAAATTGTGAATCTTGGGATCTCTGGCAACCTTGTAAGCAGTTGTGATGAGTTTCAAAAGTGAATTGGCACAGTATATCAGGACAGTTCTCCTTGTCTACTCTATTTTTGTTATTTTTTGTGACAAGTTGTTTTTTGTGCCGTGTTGTTTATTGTGACAAGGCCTTTCTTCGCGTTCAGTATTTCTTTTAACTTCTCAGGTTACTGGCCAAGATTCCCTTTCTTAGCATTAAATTAGTCCAGTGTTCACTCCTAGGACCTTCTGTTATTGGAGTGCTCTCACCAAGTTTAATGGCCATAAACATTATCTGTTTATTAATGATAATTTGTATTTGTTCCCAGCCTGTTCTCAACTTGTATATATACTTTTCTAATTGAGTCTTTACTTACATTATCTTACTTTACTTGCTTTATCTCTACATCTGCCCACAGACTTCACCTGTAAGTTGACCATTTTACTTAATGCCTACCTCATGCTTTGCTCAGGCCAAAAATCTTAGCATTCCTTTTTCTTCCTACATGGAATCAATCAGCAAAATTCATTGTTGCATTTTACAGTTAAAAAAAAATGTGCATTTATTGTTCAACAAATTGCTGTACGTAGTGATGCGTACCTGCAACTCCAGCTACTTAAGAGGCTGAGGCAGGAGGATCCCTTGAGCCCAGGAGTTCTGGGCTGTAGTGCCTTATGATTGTGATTGCGCCTGGGAATAGCCACTGTATTCCAGCCTGGGCAACATAGTGAGATTCCCATCTCTTTTTTAAAGGGGGAGAGGATTGGTGGACTTACTAAACAGTTTTAATCAAAACTTAATTTTTAAAAAAGACACATTAGAGCAGTTAAAACTTTGTGTTGATCATCTTAACATTTTTAAAGGTAGTATAATTATTCTTAGTCCATATTTGTGTACTCTAGTTTCCTAGCCCTGTCTCTCAATGCTGTTTTGCTGATATCTCTAATAGTCTTATTTTAATCTTGTCAAAAGGAGCACTTTTGAGGTTAATAAGGTTTAAATTAATAACCCCCATTGACTCTAGTCTACAATACTATAATTTTTTAAATGGCAAAATACCCTATGGGAACTAAGGTGTCTTAAAAGCTTAGAACAAATCCTGTTAAATGGGACTAAGTCTCAATTCTTTTTTAACAAGACAAAAACACTTTATGTAGTCTCTTTTCCTTTTCAGTGTTTCTCAAAATTTCAATTTTATTCCATTCTGGTACAGAATACAAACTTACCCAATAAAAATAGCTCCATTGAAAGAGCTTTCCCACAAATTGACATATTTAAAGCACAGATACAGGCTTGTGTGCTGTTGGAGCATACATTGATTGATTTGTTCAGTTCCTCAGTTTTGTAGGAAAAGATGTCAGCATTATCTGATTTTCAAGCTATGTATTCAGTGATTCTAATTTTCTAAAAGCCTCGAAAGCTGAGCTGTTTTTTGTTCTGACCCCTCAGTTTGTTGAGAGCCTAGTTTAAAGATTTCCAATAGATATAACAAAATGAACAAAATTTAGAGGACTCATTTATTTCCCCCAAGCAAGTCAGTGCCACAGTGGGACCCTAACATAAATTTATCAAAGTGTTTAAATTCCATGTAGTGAATGAAAGTAAATCATCTGAAACTGGTATAAAATAGGCATTAAACATTGTCCAAGCTAGAGTGCAGTAGCTATCCACCAGCATGATCATTTAACACACAGAAGCCTGAAACACCTGGGCTTAATCCTGCCTCAGCCTTCTGAGTAGCTGGGACTACAGGCACATGCCACTATGCCTTGTTAAATTAAGGTGTTTAGCTCTTCTTCCCATTCCCTGCACCCTTCTGAGAGAGCTTATACTGAAAACTCTGCATTTTGTGTCCTTGACTTTGCACAGGGAGGCAAAAGATCACAGTTGAGGAAAGAAAGTGCATGTACCCACTTTGGAAATCTGTTTCCATTTTTAAATTCCTGCAGTTATGGATGCCTTGATATTGTGGTAGACAGTTGATAGTGGCCAGATTGTTCTGTATTGTAATTTTTTTTTTCTTTTTATGGAGAATGGGGTCTCCCTATGTTATCCAAGCTGGTCTCGAACTCCTGCGCTCAAGCTATCCTCTCACGTCTGCTTCTCTATCATATCTTTTTTATTTAGGCATCTTTTCTTCTGCTTTCCAGTACTTGGTCTTTTGTTTATGAGTACATTCAGCTTTTCTGGGTTTTTTGTTGTTGTTGTTTTTGAGACAAAGTCTCACTCTTTCCCCTAGGCTGGAGTAGTGCAGTGGTGCGATCTGCAGCCTCTACCTCCCAGATTCAAGTGATTCTCCTGCGTCAGCCTCCCGAGTAGCTGGGATTACTGGCGTGCGCCCCTATGCCTGGCTAAGTTTTGTGGTGTTAGTAGAGACGGGATTTTACCATGTTAGCCACACTGGTCTTGAACCCCTGACCTTAGGTGATCCGCCCTCCTCAGCCTCCCAAAGTGCACTGCGCCCAGCCTTGCTTTATTGGTCTTGTATTTTGTTTCTGGGACAGGGTTTTGTGTGTTTGTCTCAGACAGCTCTGTTGCCCAGACTGGAGTGCAGTGACATGATCACAGCTCACTGCAGCCTTGATCTCTTGGGCTCAAGTGATCCTCCCACCTCAGTCTTCTGAGTAGCTAGGACCCCAGACGTGCACCACCATGCCTAGCTAACGTTTTTGAAGAGAGGGGGATCTCTCTTTGTTGTTCTCTCTTGTGTCAGACTTCTGGGCTCAAGCGATCCCTGTCTTTGCCTCCCAAGGTATTAGGATTACAGGCATGAGTCATGTACCTAGTGGTTTTCTGCTGTTCAGATGGAATCCTAAACCTTACCCTTCATTGTTATTTCCATGTTTATATGAGAAAGATATAGTAGTCCCTAGACTTAAGGGGTAGCCTTTACTGACTTATGCCATAGACTGAAGAGAAAAACTGTTAGTTTGAAAATGTTGAAGGCAGTAGTGTATTAACATTGGTTCTATTTATTGTCTTTTTTTAACTTTTGATTATTAGACATTGGCTATATCATTGGTAAGATGGAGCTGTACCATCTTAAAAATATTCTAATAAACTATATTTTCATAGTAGATAATTCATATTGTTATGCACAAGTCATGGAATGGTGAACTACATACTTGTTGGAAATAAATCGTTCATGTGGAATTGTGCAGACTGTATGTTAAGAGCAAACATCTTTCTACTTACTGAAGTATGCTCTCAGGGTCAGAATTTCAATCATGAGGTCAGGAGATTGAGACCATCCTGGCTAAGACGGTGAAATCCCATCTGTACTAAAAATATAAAAAATTAGCTGAGTGTGGTGGCGGGCGCCTGTAGTCCCAGCTACTTGGAAAACTGAGGCAGGAGAATGGCATGAACTTGGGAGGCGGAGCTTGCAGTGAGCTGAGATGGCACCACTGCACTCCAGCCTGGGTGAGAGCAAGACTCCATCTGAAAAAAAAAAAAAAAGAATTTCAATAGTTAAAAATTGATGTTGAGCGGGGCGTGGTGGCTCACGCCTGTAATCCCAGCACTTTGGGAGGCCGAGGCGGGCGGATCACGAGGTTAGGAGATCGAGACCATCCTGGCTAACATGGTGAAACCCCGTCTCTACTAAAAATACAAAAAAAATTAGCCAGGCGTGGTGGCGGGCGCCTGTAGTCCTAGCTACTCCAGAGGCTGAGGCAGGAGAATGGCGTGAACCCAGGAGGCAGAGCTTGGAGTGAGCTGAGATTGCGCCACTGCACTCGAGCCTGAGCGACAGAGCGAGACTCCCTCTCAAAAAAAAATAAAAGGATGTTGAGTTAAAAAAAAAAAAAAAAAAGAGTTGAGAGAATAAGGAGATTAGAAAACAAGAAGGGTACTTAGCCCCATGAGAGTGTTTTTGGTTTTCAGGTGGAAAATAGAGTTAGTGGATTGGGGAGGAAGGATGGTTCAGGAAGAACAAAGAATTTTTTTTTTTTTAATTTAAGTTCTAGGGTACATGTGCACAATGTGAAGGTTTGTTACATGTATATACCTGCGCCATGTTGGTGTGCTGCACCCATTAACTTGTCATTTACATTAGGTATATCTCCTAATGCTATCCCTCCCCCTTCCCACCACGCCACAACAGGCCCCGGTGTGTGGTGTTCCCCTTCCTGTGTCCAAGTGTTCTCATTAGAACAAAGAATTTAAGACAGTTGAGGGCCTCTGAAAGTGGTCTTGGAAGTTCAACAAATAACATGAATGTTGAGCTCTCCCTGGTCTAAGCTCTTAAACTGTGATAATATCTAATTATAGCTATTTTGGTTTGTAAGAGGTCGGCTTTTGTTTATGCAAATAAAAAATTTCGTATCAATGTGTGTGCATACATATTTTTATGAACTCTAGCTTTAAAGATGATTGTCTCAGCATATGTTCAGGCATGTTTTCTCTCTCCTAATGAACTATATTATTTATGTGAATTGTGATGGAGTGTGCCTTTAAAAATAGGGTGAAAGTAGCTGAAAGCAATGGACTCGCTTATGTTTTCTTAAATTAAGCTTGTGTGACTCACCCATTTTCTGTCTTGGTATAGGAACTTAGTGATTTGGCCCGTGACCCTCCAGCACAATGTTCTGCAGGTCCAGTTGGGGATGATAGTAAGTAACTTTCAAGTTGATTTTTATGCCTAATTTTTTTTAAGCTTGTGCATTTTTAGATAATCAGATTTTTTTTCTTTTTCTAGTGTTTCATTGGCAAGCCACAATTATGGGACCTGTAAGTATTAATAATTTATAAATTTAGTTTTAAGTGAAAATCCAGCATTGATTTGGTTGTAATTTTTAACTTGGTCTGTAGGTTTATCATGTAGTTAATTCTATTTTGGATATTCCATAGTTGTACTGCATTTGAAAGAAACAACATAATGAGTTAGTCATTGGTTACGTGTACTTTGTGTCTGTCCCTGTGTTCACATTTTAGAGTATAGCCATCTCTGTGACCTACCAAACATCTCTATATCTCAGTTCAGTTTTTCTTCATAGCACTGTGTAAAGCATTGTCGTGGAACTTCCTGTTATTTATAGAGACAAAGTTACTGGCTCTGATCCTGCCATGAGTTGTGTTACTCAGAGAGTCTTATTACTGTAGCTGCCAATAATGTAGCTTAATTGTATTTTGATATTTGATTCTTTGTAGAATTTCACTTTATGCAAAATTTGAATATATTTAGGCAGAAAGTGATATTTTGAATATAGCAAAATTCCTTTCTATCCTGGGTAGATAAGCAACTATATGCTGGATAATTGAATATTCAGAATTATGGATACCATCTAAGAATTTCAGAGAATTAGAGCGCACTAAAACATCCTGGGGTAAGACTGTATCTTACACAAATACTTACCTTTTTTTTTTTTTTTTAAACTTGGTAAGGAGCTTAAAGATTTGTTTTCTAAGTTACTTGTGTATCTTACTGAAAATTTTCTTCCCTTTTTGGTGGTTTTATAAGTAACATAAAGAGCAATAATATAGATGAGACAGTGGTCAGTAATATTTACAATTCTAAAGGAATAAATGCTCTTAGAGTTAGTAGATGGGTTGAATCAACATTATTTAGTAATTCTGATTCTAACTAGTCATTTTTCTGTCTCAAATGTGAGTACATACTGTGTGCCGGGTAATAAGGATACAAATGAACATAACAGACATCCCTGTCAATCTTATAGGGAACTTACACTCTACTAGAGGAGACAGATACCTAAACAAGTGCCGAAGTATGATAAGATGGAAAATAAGTGACTGGTGAATGAAGTGCTGAGTAGGAGAAATTAATGGGAAATCATAGCAGGGAGGATTAATTTAGAGTAATTGAAATGTTAGTGCCCTAAAGGGAGAGAAACTAAATCAAAGTAAGACATGGCAGGGGTACAAATACTAAGTTTAATACTTAAATGTCCTGGATCGTTTTAATAAACTACAAAGCTGGGATTGTACGTTTCGTTATTACAGGACGACTTTTACTGTTATAAATATTATTTTGTTTTACAAGTACTTTTATCTAATTTGGTAGCAAAATTGTGTAATTTTAATACACGCAGTTAAATGTCGACTTACCCAGTTTGGCCCACACAGTGTTTTTGAAAGTTGGCAGTCTTCAAATAAAAGCCTTCTGAGTAGGCCCACATTCCATAAGCAGTAATGACTTGGGATGGAATGACAGCTGCCTCCCTTTTTTAGATGGGATATGTGTTTACCACAATGCCTACTAGGTCAATTCCATGTTATCTACCTAGTGTTTTGTAAAACAGTTGCTTTTGCAACCTCTAGAATTTTCCCGTTTTGGATTACCAATTTTCAAAGAATTCAATAAAATGCCTTAAAATAAAGCTCATCTTTGATTCAGGGGGTAGTTGATAGTTTGATTGTAAAAACTGTCAATACTTAGAAAGCACAGAAGCGTTGGTAATTAAGACTTGTAATTGGATGGTGTGCAGAATAAACCAACTCCTTAAAACTAGTTGGTTTTTCTGCTTGACAGTTTAGACTTTGTTGTTTTGAACAACACACTAGTTTTTCCCAAAAGGCAAGGAGCATATCTATAGACAATCAAAAGGAAACATGAAAAATGAGTGTATGGTAGTAATTTTTTTAGAGAATGATGTTGCTTATTCTGACAGATTTTTTTTAGCAGTTTAATTTGCTTTTAATTTTCAGAAAACATTTACCTTTTTTCATTTTTTAAATATATCAAATGATGGCTGTTCCTTGCTGAATTCTTTTAATATAATGACTAGCAGCTTTCTGCTTTTACAAACAGAAGCATGTGATTTTCAGAACTATTTTAAATATTAACGTGATCAACCGCAACTACTGGGTTTTACTTTGGTAGCAGTACTCGCTGAAATATGTTTTCAGTTAAAAAGGTTAGTTCTCACTGTTGGCTGGGTAATTTCAAGAAGGAGTCAAAGGTTATAAAAATCCACCCAAAGTATGGGTATTGTCTTGTACATAAGTAAGCACATAATTTAGATGCCAGCTTTAAATAGTTAACTATATGCTTACGGTGGAGTGCACCAATGAAACAACTCATTTTGTTCTTTTGGCTTCTGAATACTTCTTTGTGACAAAACATCACTGTATAAGATAAATAGTAGCTTATTTTGTGAGTGTGGTTACTCTGTGTAGCAAGCAATTGAGACCCAAAGCAACCCGTAAATTACAGATTTAGTGGGAGAACTAGATAGACAGTTAACAACGTCACTTTTGCTTTGGACTACTACCTAGGTCCCTTAAGGTGGTGCCAGTGCCACCGAACTGAAGATTCCTGACTTTCTAGTGAATATACCATCTAATTTTAAGTTTCAATAGAGTAACTTTGGTTTTAGTGAATTGTTGGGAAATCCTTTAGATCTTTTAGTTATATGGCAAAATTGCTTGGTTTTAATAATCAAATGTACTGGCTTATTCTTTCTGAAGGTAAACTACTTCGGAAGCACAACTATTGACTAAAAACTAAACCTTTGAAAGAAATGACAGCATTGCTAGTTTTTTGTGTGTATGGTTTTTTTGGGGTGGGAGCCGGGGGTACTATGTTACGGTTAGTTTCCAACAAGAATTGATGCAATTAGAAGACATTGACTTCTTTACCTATTGCCTCTGATATTTACTTGCTTAATTTTTTTTTTATTGGAAATGCAGTTGGCAGAAAAAGATAGATTTAGAGAACAATAACTTCCACCTAATCTATGACAGAGATGTAGAAGAGAGTACCTGGGAAAAATGTGAAAGTAGCTGAAAAATGTAACCTTTGGCAGCCTGAGCATAATCAACCAGAAAAACTATCTGAATTAAAATAATTGGCCTATAGGTACTATTTTATTTGGTCCATAAGGGTTATTTTTTCAACTTTCATTTCAAGTGTATTATGTCATTTCCCACATAGGTTACTGATACCTGAAGACTTTTTCCATCTTTACCTTACTCATTCAGGAGCTTTGTAGTCTAATAAAAGAGAAATATAAGTAAATGTTAGATATATGGGTGGGTAATGGTAACTATGTGCTTAAAGAGGTATAAAAGAAGGGTAGGGAGCAGATAAGACAAAGGAAGGGCTATATTATAAGGAAGAATATTCCAAGTAGGGGAGAGGAAAAGATGTGTTATCCATGTAATATTTTATGTGCAGTAGAGAGCATGTTCTATAGAAGAAACAAGATGAAACTAGATTGATGGGTACCCAGATCATAAAGCACCGTATGTACTTAGGAGTTGGAGTTATATCTTAAAAACTATGGTAGATTTCAAGCAGGGGAGAAACATTTTTAAAAGACCACTTTATCATTAGGATGGAGGGATAATCATTAGTAAGCTATTGCCATAATCTATGCTGAAGATGACATCGTGAACTAAGATAGTAGTGACAGTGGCATAAAGGAGAGGCAAGGTCAAGAAATTTTAAGGATCTTATTTGATAACTATCTTGACTCTGATGAGATGAGAGAGGAAGAAGTCGATGATGAGATCCTGGTTTGTGGCTTTCAGTTATGGCTTGCTATTAATAAACAGGAAAAAAGGAATTGAGGAGACAAAGAGTTTGTTTTGGACACATGAGATGAGATATCCAAGTAGAAATACCAGTAGGCATTTGAATATATGCCCTGGAGTGAATAACTGCACCAGAGATGTATTTTGCAACTCAAATTGTTATGGGTCGGCAGTTAAGAGTGGAAAATCAACCTATAAGAATACCAACATTTTTAGCTGGGTGTAGTGGTGCATGCCTGTAATCCCAGCTTCTTTGGAGGCTGAGGCCCGTGAATTTACTTGAACCTGGGGAGGTGGAGGTTGCAGTGAACCAAGATCACGCCACTGCACTCCAGCCTGGGCAACAGCACCACTTCAGAAAAAAAAAGAAAAAAAAAAAAGAATACCAACATTTTATTGCCACGAAAGAGCTGAGGCACTGTGAGGAAGCAACTTTGCCCTGATGAGAGCAAAACAGGTAGAAGGTTTCTGAAGAAATCTAATATAAATTCTGGACTTGTAAGATTTTAGTCGATTTGCTGATCACGGTGTTCCTTATTCTTCGGGGTTTTGTTTCTTTTGGTGTAGTTTGCTGCTGATCCATAATAGAATTTAAATATCATAGGGTCTCATTTTTTATATGGCCTAGTTTCATTATCTCTGAACCTTGTAGTTCTTCCTCTTTGGTATGGCAGAACTTTAGTGTTAAATTGTAACATTGAAATATTTTGCCTTCTTTATAAAGTTCTTTCTTTGAACAAACAAAATGAAATTTGGCTTTGCCTAAATCCCATCAGCAGATTGCCTTTATTTCAGAAGCGTCGTAGACAGCATTTGATTTTATGAAAATTGAAATGAAAGCTTACAAAGAACTTCTGGAATTGGGTTATTAAAACTTCAGTGTTTGGGGCCAGGGTGGTGGCTCACAACCGTAATCCCAAAACTTTGGGAGGCCAAGGTGGGTGGATCACTGGAGCTCAGCAGTTTGAGACCATCCTCTCAACTAAAAAGACAAAAAAAACTCCATCTCTACTAAAAAGACAAAAACAATTAGAAGCATCTATTCAAAGTTAATATAACTGTATTTAACAAAGATAAGTTAATCTAATAAACTCAGGTCACATTCTAAGTGACTGGAGTGGTTTTCTAGTTCCATATTTTACAGAAAATATGAAAAGGGGCTGGGCACGGTGGCTTATACCTGTAATCCCAGCACTTTGGGAGGCTGAGGCAGGCAGATCACCTGGGGTCAGGAGTTAAGAGTTCAGCCAACATGGTGAAACCGCATCTCTACTAAAAATAAAAAATTAGCTGGGAATGTTGGTGCACCTGTAATCCAAGCTACCGAGGTGGCTGAGGCAGAAGAGTCTCTTGAACCTGGGAGGCGAAGCTTGCAGTGAGCTGAGGTTGTGCCATTTTACTCAAGCTTGGGCAACACAAACACAGCAAGACAATAATCTGTGTCTCGTTTGTCCCCCGCCCCGTTCCCATTCCCCCCTGCACCCCCACCAAAAAAAAGAAGGGAAAACTTGGGAGTTGGAGGAGGACTCAATTTAAATAGAAGCTCTGGCTGGGCATGGTGGCTCATGTCTATAATCTCTACATTTTGGGAGACCGAGACAGGTGGATCACAAGATCAGGAGGCTACAAGACCAGCCTGGTCAACACGGTGAAACCCAGTCTCTACTAAAAAGACAAAAATTAGCTGGGTGTGGTGATGCATGCCTGTAATCCCAGCTACTAGGGAGACTAAGGTAGGAGAGTTGCTTGAACCCAGGAGGCAGAGGTTTCAGTGAGCCGAGATTGCTCCACTGCACTTAAACCTGGGCGACAGAGTGAGACTCCGTCTCAGACAAACAAACAAAAGCTCTTCCATTTACTAGTTGTGTATTTCTTTGAACCTGATTCTTCATTAATAAATTGACCTTTCTTCTTTGAACTCCACATGTCCCTTGTTCATATTTCATGATACCTATAATATTTCATTGCAGTTACTTTACATGTCTATCAGAGTTTAAGCTCATAAAGATAAAAAAAAAAAAAAGCTCTTTGGATCCCTTACACATATACAGTGTATAGCAAGGGGTTAGATTAATTGAATTAATGTTTAATTATTTTACAGAAGGGTAGGAATTAGATGAGCTGTGTTAGTGTCAGGCCTATTTTTTATGTGCTTGACATCCAGGATGGGCATAGTGAAAGGCTCATATAGCTGTATATACAAAGCCTTTCTAATAGAGGGGAATGAGTGTTGGTAAAAACCCAGTTCATGTAAGTTTTAAAACATGTCTTTGGATTGGTTCTTTGCATACTCAGAGGCAGTTAGGCATTCCACATGTTAGCTTCAAATTCCCAAGTAGGTCAGTATCTGGTCATTAAGTGGTCTTCAAAAGAATTGTGTTTGAATCTTGGTTCTATCATTTACCATTTGTACACTAGACTAAGTTCTTTAAGCCTCATTTTTCTCATGCATAAAATAGGGACAATGTATCTATTTTCTGGTATTGATGAAAAATGAGAAGCTTAGGCTTTTCTCTGTTCTCCTCTTGAAGGTGTGTGTTAAGTTACCTGGGATAGCTTACATTTGGTTTGCCAGTGGGCAGAATGCACTGTTGTAAAACCATTTGTACACATTTGACTATTGGAAGAAATAATCTACACATGTAAAATTTTATTTACAGATTATTCTGAAAGGTGATGATGTAGGCTTTATTGCTATGTGTACTTTTTCCTCTGAGAATTGAGATCTAGAATACTTGCGTTTCTTGATAACTTTTTAAAAAATCATTTTGGTGACCTGTGTAAGTTTTAAGTGTTTTTTTTTTCTATTACTATAGACTGAATTTTCATGGACTGTTTATTACAGTGTAAATAAGTGATTTTGGTTCATTATTAGAGAAATGCTTGGAAACAAACGTTACAGAATATTTAGCAATAATATTTTAAATTTCAGTTAAGCATACTTTTCTTTTTACAGAATGACAGCCCATATCAAGGCGGTGTATTCTTTTTGACAATTCATTTTCCTACAGACTACCCCTTCAAACCACCTAAGGCAAGTATTTTCCCTCACAATCTGTTAGTATAGATTTATGGTTTATTTCAAAGGAATAGAGCACTCTTGGACGATAGGGTTCTGCCTAGGCTGAATATATATGTTGAATTGAGGCACTGATGTATAGATGCTGACTCTTAAACTTTGGTTTAAAGAGCTAGACCTCAGTTTGAACTTTGTAAATAGGGATAAGGTTTGCCTTTTCCTTAATGTTGCAAGATTCAGACCATGTGGAAGCTCCCCCCTCATCTGTATTATTGTTACACAGATTCTGATTTTGGGCTTTTGTCGTCTTGTAGGCATCAAATGTCCAACTTCAATTTATATTTGCATGTATTGTTACAACATACGCTTATTATGCTTATAGTTTTGTATACGTAAGTATAAATTTATGAAAACTTGGAGTTGCTTAGTGCACTGAGTTGATTGGTTTATAAGTATTAAAAGCATATTATCCTTGACTTTCAGTCATTAACATAAATTCAACCTGTATGAGTAATTAGAGAACGTAATATACAAAGGTCATAAACATGTCACTATAACAGTCTTTAGTAATGCTACAGGTGCAATTTGTGATGGTTTCCATTTTTGTGATTCAAGTTTCTGTTTTATGTACGGTGGAAATGAAGACTCATGCGTACCTGTGTAACTTAATGAAACTTTAAATGAGATGGTCTACAAATTTTGGTTACATGCAAAAGTTAGGGCTGTTTTAAATGAATGTGTTAAATACATTTAAATTGCCCTTTGATTCATGACGTGGTAGGGCCAAAGTAGCCTTTAGAACTTTACATCACATGAGTAATGAAATTTTTATCCAAAAGTTCAGGTTTCTATTTTAAAGAGAGGAGGCAGGGGGGTTATGGTCAGATTGTAAAAATCAGTTTCTATGATATTTAGAACTTGTATGCTAATGGATGACATTTTTAACATTGTGACTTGATTATTTTAAGTTTTGCTTTAAAAGATATTTGTTTTTATTTGAATAAAATACTTAAAAGTTTTTGTTTTAGGTTGCATTTACAACAAGAATTTATCATCCAAATATTAACAGTAATGGCAGCATTTGTCTCGATATTCTAAGATCACAGTGGTCGCCTGCTTTAACAATTTCTAAAGGTAAAAATACTTCTAGTGAAATAGTCTTAAATTGTTCTCATTTTCTAATAAAATTTCATTCTTAGATCTACTTATCTGAGTATTTTTATTATGCCAGCTTTTTGGTAAGAGATGGGGAAGCAATAAAGTTATTTTTATCATTTTTGTTCTTCTAGGTGGTGGTGATTAAAGATACTTTGTAAGAAGTTGTTAAAATTCATATTGGGGTGGGTAGGCATTATTTGCCTAATGAGTTACCTTCATCTCATCTTATAATAGCAAAATTTGTTTTAATTGACTTCTGTATTTTTCAATCCCAAACCACTTGGACGTCTCACACTAACTTTTGTTGCCTTTTTACCAAGAATGGTATAATATACCTAAACTTAATAGAGCTTTTGAATCCTGAGGTTTCCACTCTAGGAAAAATCTGATTTTGCTTTCCTGGGTTAATTTTTACACAAATCTTTAGTCATGTGTTATGTAACCATGATAGGTTGTTTCTACCTAATGACAGTCTAAAGTTGTATAATCTTAGATCTGTAGATCAATTCTGGTCTCCTACTTTTAATAGGCATCCGTTATATGTAACAGGCTGTCCAGTCTTTGCATGAATATCCTAGGTGGAGTTGTAATAATTAATAGTATTTCACCATTAATTGTTTTATGATTTTATGAGTTCAGTAAGTACAAAACAACTTTTTCAAAAGGCAAAGCATTGTATAAAAGTTTAATCTGCTTATATACTGCACTTGAATCTCATGGAGGGACTACTCTGTTAGCAGCAGCATTTCCCAGACTTTATTGAGTAGAATCATTTAAGGGAGAAAAAGAAACAACTTGGGCAGATGCTGCCATAATTCAAGTGTTTTTAAAATTTTAAACCTGTTTTTCACCCTCTTGGATGCTTTCCAATTTCTTTTCAAACCATGTTTCGTACCTGAATATCAGCTTCCAAGTGTTTTCTACTGCTGGGAATGTACTGTAACACTGAAAACTGTTTCTGTAAAGGCAGATTGAATTGGTATTGTTTTGTCATTAAAACAACTTGCTTTTTTGGCAGCCATACTTTGCTAACTTATTAAACTAGCAGTCAGTCACAACTGAAGCTACCTTTTTTCTGTGAGTTATTATATAGCCAGGTCTCCTATGTTAGATAATTTTATATTTGTTCTGCTGTATCTGGGTTTGAAATTAAATTTGCTATAGTCAGTAAATATTTATGTGACAGTGTTGTCTTTTTTATACTATTGCTTTTTTTAAAAAAAATCGGTCAGAACCATTTCAAGCGTTTATATCTTAACATTTTATAACAGCACCATATACAGTGACTGGCACTAATAGGCACTCAAAGTGAATGCAGTCTATATTCCTTAATGCTTGACATCTTATACATCAGTATGTTGAACTGGTTAAAGTAAGAAGTAGAGCTGGTGACTCACTTAGTACTAAAGAGATTTTGGCATTGTTGTATTTAACTAGTACTCTTGGGAATATAGTTTCTTGCTTACAAGTTCAAGGAGACAAAACATTTAGTGGAGTACTTGAAGGTTTTTCTCAGAAATTCCCAAGACAATGGCAAAGAATGGATTTTTCGTCATTCCTAACAGCTGTGAATGTGGCATGAGTGTTACCTGCATATTCTTGCTAAAGTCCCCCCACACCCACCCACACAGAGTACCAACAAACTCCCTAAGTTCTAATATCATTTATGCCTATTTTAAAAATATATATATAAATATGGCATCAGTTGCCTATCTTAAACTATTTTTTTGGCTAGTCAGCAGTGAATCTGATGCCACAAAACCTTGTTTTTAGCACTTCTTGCTTACCAGGAGCTTGTCGTCTATGAAACAAAATCTTTGTAAAACTATGTCTCATTGAGATAGAGATACAAACTAATAAGTCTTTTGAGGATTGAGGTTTGTAATACACCGTTTAGAGAGATTTATTTATCCAAACTCCTGAAACTGGGTAACAGACATTTTTGTTTTCTTGCAGTTCTTTTATCCATTTGTTCACTGCTATGTGATCCAAACCCAGATGACCCCCTAGTGCCAGAGATTGCACGGATCTATAAAACAGACAGAGATAAGTAAGTATGTTTAAAAGTTACTATAAAAGTGGTTTTACTTAATGAGTTAGGCTTATACTTTGCTTCTGACAATGCCAAGAAGACTTGATATTTAGTAAGATAACAGTTAAAATATGCAGAAAGCTATTAAAATGTGGTTTTTGAAAAAAACTAGGCTTTAGTTTACGTGACAGTGAATGCTCCCCTCTAAAGTGTTTTTTTCTTTTTTTTTTTTCCTAGCGTGTTACAGTATCACTTTATTTCTCAAATTTTGGGAAAGAAAGCAAATTTTTCTTTACCCCAAGCATGTTTTTCCAAAAAATGTTAGTACTGTTGTAAAAATTTGGTCTAAATTTCTCAAATATTTGAATAATATTTATGTTCAACTTAACCATTATAACTTTCATATGTTATAATTAATGCTAAGTGTACTTGTTCAATTAGGTACAATAGGTTAGCAAGAGAGTGGACAGAGAAATACGCTATGTTGTAGGGTAAGAGGATCTGCACTCTTATGGTGCGCTTATTCATGGTACTGCCAGCACTTGAGTGCTGCATGCGTTAAGGCACTGTATTAACTAACAAAAGGTAACAGATGTGGTAGTCTTCTGAAAACTGTACATTTAACTGCTTGATCTCTGTTTAACGTGAAAGTAAATATCTGGTAGTCGTTATTGCTTGAAAGTATTGCATGGCAAAGAAGTTATATAGCACTAGTAAGAAATGGGAATTTATGTAGTATCTTTTTCTTTCAAACTACCATGGTGTTTAAATTCTAGCTTAAGACTTTGTACCAATCCTATACAGAATGTGGTGGTTTAGTTCAAATTTTGCCAGGAGATAGTATATAAGGGAAAAACACTTTTAAGCCTAAGCATCTAAACTAAGTGTTCATTACTGACAAGCATGCATTAGCGTCAACTGTACTTTGTGGCTCCCTGTATGCTAAATAAAGCCTTTGTTTTAAACTGCTGGCTTTTTGAGAGAGTATCCTTAGGAGATGACAATGAATTGGTAGATAACTTTTTTAAAAGTTTAGGAAAGTTTTTGGACCATTTTGGTTCTTGGTTTGAAATAAAGCTAGCTAATATTTAAACTATATAAAAATTTTCCTGTGCGCATATATATATATATATATATTCATTTCTTAAGGTTATCACTATTTTTTGTTGGGGTAAGTAGTCTGTGGCATGAATATAATCCAGTGGGAAGCTGATAGTATTTATCAATGTTAGTAGTCTTCCTGAGTAATAACCTTGCTTGTGTGTGAATTACCTGTTGATCTTTTTAAACAAAGATGCCCTTGCACTCAACAGGTCTCGGTGGTGCTTATTAGCCTCAGTTACCACACTTATTAAAAGTAACACATGATTCTGATGAGCACAACCACTCACACACCCATTTTGGAAATTACTGCCCTTTGTCATTCTGCCCAGTGTCATCTTCCCCTTCTGCCTCTACCTAAGTCCCAAAGCCATTTCTTCTTACAATATCCAGGAGAAAGTAATTTCTCAAACTCCAGGATTCAAATAAAATTGTTTTACTAAAAGCCTGGTTCTGGCTTTGGTGGAAATTTCTGTGGATAGATACAATGTGTATACTATTTTAACATTTGTCCATAATGAACTGTAAAAATTTTTTCATGTTTAAATTAGAGCATGAGCTTGGTAGTAGAGAGAAAGGGTCTTTTGATTTTTGTCAGCCTCCCAATTTTCAGTGCTGCTTTCTTAGTTGTATTAAAATACTGCTTTCAGAGCATCAGGCTCTCATTTCCCACATTGCTTTGAGTACCAATGCTATTTTTCCCTTGTTGGCTTTTATTCTAATCATAGTCAGTAGAGATGACTTCATGATGGGTCTGAAGATGATAAAATGGAAATCTTTCCTTTCCATTTAAAGTATTAGGAATTCTTTCACTTTATTTTAACTTTTAAAAATAACATCTTTATTTACAGGTACAACAGAATATCTCGGGAATGGACTCAGAAGTATGCCATGTGATGCTACCTTAAAGTCAGAATAACCTGCATTATAGCTGGAATAAACTTTAAATTACTGTTCCTTTTTTGATTTTCTTATCCGGCTGCTCCCCTGTCAGACCTCATCTTTTTTAATTTTATTTTTTGTTTACCTCCCTCCATTCATTCACATGCTCATCTGAGAAGACTTAAGTTCTTCCAGCTTTGGACAATAACTGCTTTTAGAAACTGTAAAGTAGTTACAAGAGAACAGTTGCCCAAGACTCAGAATTAAAAAAAAAAAAAATGGAGCATGTGTATTATGTGGCCAATGTCTTCACTCTAACTTGGTTATGAGACTAAAACCATTCCTCACTGCTCTAACATGCTGAAGAAATCATCTGAGGGGGAGGGAGATGGATGCTCAGTTGTCACATCAAAGGATACAGCATTATTCTAGCAGCATCCATTCTTGTTTAAGCCTTCCACTGTTAGAGATTTGAGGTTACATGATATACTTTATGCTCATAACTGATGTGGCTGGAGAATTGGTATTGAATTTATAGCATCAGCAGAACAGAAAATGTGATGTATTTTATGCATGTCAATAAAGGAATGACCTGTTCTTGTTCTACAGAGAATGGAAATTGGAAGTCAAACACCCTTTGTATTCCAAAATAGGGTCTCAAACATTTTGTAATTTTCATTTAAATTGTTAGGAGGCTTGGAGCTATTAGTTAATCTATCTTCCAATACACTGTTTAATATAGCACTGAATAAATGATGCAAGTTGTCAATGGATGAGTGATCAACTAATAGCTCTGCTAGTAATTGATTTATTTTTCTTCAATAAAGTTGCATAAACCAATGAGTTAGCTGCCTGGATTAATCAGTATGGGAAACAATCTTTTGTAAATGCAAAGCTGTTTTTTGTATATACTGTTGGGATTTGCTTCATTGTTTGACATCAAATGATGATGTAAAGTTCGAAAGAGTGGATATTTTGCCATGTTCAGTTAAAGTGCACAGTCTGTTACAGGTTGACACATTGCTTGACCTGATTTATGCAGAATTAATAAGCTATTTGGATAGTGTAGCTTTAATGTGCTGCACATGATACTGGCAGCCCTAGAGTTCATAGATGGACTTCTGGGACCCAGCAGTTTTGAAATGTGTTTATGGAGTTTAAGAAATTTATTTTCCAGGTGCAGCCCCTGTCTAACTGAAATTTCTCTTCACCTTGTACACTTGACAGCTGAAAAAAAAAAAAAAACATAACATGGGAGTAATAATGGGTCAAAATTTGCAAAATAAAGTACTGTTTTGGTGTGGGAGTTGTCATGAGGCTGTGTTGAAGTGACTTATCTATGTGGGATATTGAGTATCCATTGAAATGGATTTGTTCAGCCATTTACATTAATGAGCATTTAAATGCAACAGATATCATTTCAGGTGACTTAACATGAATGAATAAAAGTCAATGCTATTGGATTGTTTTTTGTTTGACAAGTGCTATCTGTGCCACTAATTTAACTTCTGTAGTAACAAGGGCATTACCATTCTTCACCTTTCCTAATTCTGATCCCATAGTTTTACATGTTTCCTGGTTATTTTGATTTTGTCCACTGCTTTATTTCTTAAAGTTCTAGCACATCTGTGACTCCTCCACTTCCACATTTTTGCACTGCTTACACTTATGTGCAATCTTATTCCTTGTCTGCACACAGATGTGGAAAGCTAGAAATAAATGTTAAAACTTACTTTTTATAAACATTTTAATATGTAGTTTGGACATGATTTATTGACTTGAGGTTCTTCTCTAAACTGGAAGTGAAATGCATGCCTTCTGAAGATGTTCTGGCTTTGTTAATTCTGTAATCATTTCATTGGGAAAAAAACCAGCTACGCAGTTTTTCCAATGAGTGAATTTTTTCATTTTGTCTTTTGCTTAAAATGGCTCCTTCAGGGTAGATGTCATACTGCATAACTTTTTTGGATTCAAATTATGAATGAGAAATATTAGTTACATTCTGCTCCGCAAGGTAAGAAAAACTGCTCTTTGGCTCTGTTTTCAAAATTACTTCTGAGATGCATATACTCTCAAAATAACAGCTTTAGTAGGCATATCACTTCTTGAAAGCCAAACATGAGTGTAAAACACTTTTATGGAACACAGTGGATCCCTAATTGGCTTTCAGATTGACCTTTATAGCCTTAGACAACCCTTAGGTATTTACAGAGATGACTTCTTTGATTGTCGTAACAATTAGTGGATGTGTCCAGTTCTCTGTATCTTTGACTTGATGCTTTATACATCATTTCATTTGTTGCTTCTAAGGGAATAAGCCATAGAGGCTTCTCCAGGTTTAAAAGAACAGTAAAGTACCTGGAAAACCAACATTTTTGAATGTATGGATACTGGACATGAAATCATGTACAATGAAATCTTCAAAAGAATCTAAGAATTTGCCCTTTCCCCCACTCCACCCAATAATTTGACATTACTAGTGCCATGTATAGGACCCAACTGAGTATTAGAATCATTTTTGACTATGTCTTTGTATTTCCTAGATCTTTTAATGCGTAAACTCTTAAGAATTAAGGTCCAGTTGGCCTGTTAATGGTAAATTTACATTTTAAGTGACAATTTGTTTTTCCTGGGCGAGTTTGCAATGTGATAATCAGATTTTTTAAAGCTGATTAATTTGCTTTCTTGTGTGGGTGTACTCACATTTTAAAGTATGAACCACAGTTAACTAGTGGTCTCAGGGGTAGTGAAACACTCACTTTTTTTTGGGTTTTTTTTTTTTTTTTTTTTGGTTTTTTTTTTTTTTTGAAATGGCTTAGTTGAAGTATACTTAAAGGGACTGATCATGCTGTGTTAGTGATTTGGGTGGGGAGGGGGGGTAACTCAAATTAGCCATGTTTTGTGTTGGCATAACAAAACTGTTAATGATTGTTGATTACACTTTTAAGTGAATTTGTCTTTTATGAGGAACCCAGTGCAAGTCACTAAATATTGTCTAATAGTGACATGTGCATAAGACTTGTAATAGCTAAAGTTAATTGAGCTTAAAGGAATTGTTACCATTAAAGTCTGTGTTTAAAGACACTTTGGTCTTACTTGGTAATTCCAGCTAACATGAAATCCACACTTGAGCTTAATGTTGCGTGTGAGCTCGATTTTGAATTTTATACAGTTTATGAAGAAATTAAGGTGGTGATTCTCAAAATGTCTCTTGAGATAACAATCTCAGCATCATTTGGGAAATTCTTTGTAATGTAAGTTATCAGGCCCCACCCCAGTCCTGAATCAAACTGTGGCGGGGAGCCCAGTCACCTATATTAAAACACCCTCCAGGTGATTCTGATGAATGGTGAAGATTCAGAACCATTTTCAGAAGTCTGTTCATAGCATTCCCTTGTAACAGACTACAACCAGTAATCCTTTGACTCTACAGCTATTTTTTTATAGCTGTTTTTGGCTATAGAGAATGTGTTTAAGTATTACATTTCTGATAACTGATAATTTCCTAGTACTTTGAATTGTAATACAGTACATTGATTTCCACATTTACACTTGGAATATTAAAATACATTAACATCTTAAAATTGGCTAATTTGAGTAACCATACAGGCATAGAATTCAGCCAATCATCAAGTATTTAAAAGTAATCAGGTGCAAAGATTTACCTAAGTATTGTGTTAGCTAGCTGAACAAATCTGAACCCAGATCCCATTATGTGGCCTGACACTAAGCAATTTTTCCAAGTGGAAATGATGCCATGTTAAGGGTGTTTGCAGTGTTTGACAAATATTAAATGTTCCCAAAGGTGGCTATTAAGATTTCTCGTGCTGTCCCATTGTAATGGAAAAATAAACAAAAGGTATTTGGAAGTGGCTTCAAAATATGACAGTGCCCCCTCCAAGAAAAAAAAAACTGGAGGAACCATCTTAACAAAAAGACTTAAATATATTGAAGTTGGCTGAATGTCTTAAGTCCCTAGAAATTATTACTCTGTTGCATTATTTTGTGCTACCTTATAACTACTTGCTCATTTCTGGCCTCAGGTTTGAAAAATTTTATATGATTCAGGTATACAAGATGTTTCTGACAATTGTTCTTTTACTTGGGATGCTTCAGTTAAAATCCCACTGTCAATATCTAGCTCTTCCCAAACTGTATGCTATTTATAAATGAGATTTTTTAAGAGCCCTCTTTTTTGTATTGTAAAAAATGTTTTTATGAAATTTACATTTTTGCGTACTACTGTCTGATCATCTGTAGAACTTGATTTCTCATTTACCATATCAAGTTTGTAGTCAAGGCTGAACAATGAACTTTCATGCCATACTGGCTTAGGAGCCCAGTTAACCACTGTCATTTACTAACCTTCCAGCTATTTCTCCTGAGCTCCCATATAACTTCTATTCATCCACATGACAGTCTAAAGGGCATCTTTTAAAATGTCTAAAACTAGCCATATGTCTACAAAGACATAAACATACACATATACTATTACCCCATGCTCAGTAAATATCAACATTGAATTGCACTGGCCTAAAACCTAGGCACCAACTTTGACTTCTCACATTCCACCTTCAATCAGACTTAGCAGCAGCCTTTAGAATCTGCCCATTTACCATGCTCACTGTTAGCACCATGATCTAAAGCTGTATCATTTCTTATTTGGATTATTGCAATAGCCTCCTGAGTGATCTCCCGCCTTGCAGCAATCTGTCCCCCACACTCAACCCCTTTAAACCATATCAGATGTCATGGCTTTTCTCCAAACCTAATGGTTTCCCATCTCATTTGGAGTAAAAACACAAAGTATTAAAAGTAATGTACAAGGTTGTAGATAACTTTCTTGCCCACTCTTGCCTCAGCTTAATCCCCAATTCCTTGCTTCCCTTACCACCATTCCAACTCCCTCAGCTCAGTTACGTGGGCCTGCTGAGACTTGCAAATATGTGTGAAGATGTTTACTCTTCCTCTTACCTTTGCCTAGGATGATCTTACCCCACATACCATACAGCTTCCTTTTCCCTAACTAGGTCTCTTGAAATACCTTATCAGAGTAGTATTTCTTGACCATTCTATATAATAACGCCAACGCAGCATCACCTCTATAGAGTACATCATGACATATTCAGTATTATGTATCTTACAGGTAATAATTGCCTCACCGTCAGGCCCACCCCAGTTCTATGAGGGCAGATTTTTCTCTCATCAATTACTAGATGACTACTTGGCATATTTTAGGTGGTCAGATATTTAACACACAAATGACTGAGCCAAATGGTAGTCTGTCAAAGGTACACATACTTGCCATTTGTATTCTTGGGGAAAATGTTTAATTTGCTTGCTTCATTTCTAACTCCAAACGAACAAAGAAAACTAATATACTATTAAAAAGTTATTGATCAGACCTTCTTTATTCTCTATTGTAAGTAAAATAATGCAATTCAGATTCTGTCAGCCTGGATGATTACCCTGATCAATCCTGTGAAAAATCAACCAGTTGCTAGGGGAAAACCTTTTTTTTTTTCCAGTGTGTCAGTGTTCTATCAAGAAAGGAAGGCGTACTCTCAGACCAGAACCAAACTGAAGCCAAGAACCCAGAGGAAAACAGAACATACCCAGAACCAGCTTGCATTTTGAATGAAGTAACCCAAGTGAACTTTTTTCACTTTTTTTTTTTTTTTCTTCGAGACAGGGTCTTGCCCTGTCACCCAGGCTGGAGTGCAGTGGCACATCCCTCGACCTCCTGGACTCAAGCAATCCTCTCACCTCAGCCTCCTGAGTAGTTGGGGCTACTCACCATGTTACCCAGGCTGGTCTTGAACTCCTGGGCTTAAGCAGTCCATTTGCTGCGGCCTCCCAAAGTGCTGGGGTTACAGGTGTGAACCACCGTGCCCAGCTGACCTTTAATTTTCATGACTCTGGCAAAGCCCAGAATGCACCCAAAAGTGGTGTCAAATAGGAGAAACCCATTACTAGTACAACTAGGACTCTACCTATCTTGAAAGTTGGTGCTCTGTGGCAGGAGAATATTGCGAGAATTTGTAATAACAGTTTGGGCTTTGTAAAGATTTGCAGCCTTAGGTGGTTCCAGAAAATTCAAGCAAGGGATTTAATTTTTAGAGTGATTCCAAATTAGAAGAACAGCCAGCTACTGGCAGAAGCAAACACTGTAGGAATTCTGTAGTAGCTCACATTTTAAAACCAGCAAGAAAAAGTACAAGGTAATGTAGCACCATGAGTTGCCAACCAATTTGCAAGAATCAAAACAAAAACTTTCTAGTTTTTAAAATAGTCAAATTGGAAAGGAAGAAGACTGTATTAATAAGTGACATCTTGTATATGGAAAATCCTACATAATTCATAAAAACCACTTAGAGCTAATAGAATTAGGCAAATTTACAGGACACAAGATTGGCACACAGAAGTCAGTTGTATTTCTTTAAATATTGTTTGTAAGCAATCCATAAATTAAGAAAACTCCATGTGCAATATCAAAAAGAATAGGGGCCCAGCGCGGTGGCTCACACCTATAATCCCAGCAGTTTGGGAGGTCGAGGTGCACACATCACTTGAGATCAGCTGTTTGAGACCATCCTTGCCAACTTGGTGAAACCCCATCTCTGCTAAAAATACAAAAAAAAAAAAAAAAAAAGCTGGATGTGGTGACATGCACTGCGGTTGCAGTGAGTCGAGATAATGACACTGCACTCCAGCCTGGGTGACGGAGTGACACAAAAAAAGAAAAAGAATAAATGTAATCAAGGAAGTGCAAAAACATGTACACTGAGAACTATCAAACTTCTGAAAGAGAAGTCCTGAATAAATGAAAAGACATCCTGTATTCATGAATTTGAAGATTTAATAACGCTGAAATGACTGATTCTCACAGCAATCTACACATTCAGTGCAACTCCTATCAAAATTCCAATGACTGTTTTACAGAAATGATAGATTTAAGAATTCATACGGAATTGCAAAGGACTGCAAAGAGCTAAACAATCTAAAAAGAATGAAATTAAGGAACTCATACTTCCTTATTTCAAAAGTTAATACAAAGCTACAGTAATCAAAATAGCATACACAGGAACACATAGACTCATGGAATAGAATTGAGGGTCCAGAAATAAGCCCGTACACTTACGGTCAGTTGATGTTTGGCAAAGATGACAAGACCATTCAATGGGAAAGAATAGTCTTTTAAACAATATGGTGTGGAGACAACCAGGTGTCTACATGCAAAATGATGAATTTGGACCCCTACCTCACATCCTATACAAAAATTAAAATGGATCAAAGTCACAAAGGTAAGAGCTAAAACCATAAAACTTAGAAGAAAATGAGTGTATCTTTGTGTTCTTAGATTTGGCAATACTTAGAGATGACACCAAAAGCACAACCAACCAAAGAAAAAAAAAGAGAAATTGGACTTCATTAAGATTATAAACTTGGGTGTGTCAAAAGACGTTATAAAAATGAGCCTGGGTGCAGTGACTCAAGCCTGTAATCCTAGCACTTTGGGAGGCCAAGACAGGCAGATCACGAGGTCAGGAGATTGAGACCATCCTGGCTAACACGGTGAAACCCCGTCTCTACTAAAAAATACAAAAAACTAGCTGGGTGAGGTGGCGGGTGCCTGTAGTCCCAGCTACTCGGGAGGCTGAGGCAGGAGAATGGCATAAACCCGGCAGGCGTAGCTTGCAGTGAGCTGAGATCGGGCCACTGCACTCCAGCCTGGGCAACAGAGCAAGACTCCATCTCAAAAAAAAAAAAAAAAAAAGGATAACCTACAGAATGGACAAAAATTTTCAAATAATCTATCTGATTAGGCTCTAGTATTCAGAATATATAAAGAATTCTTAAAACTCAACAAGAAGACAACGACCCTATTTAAAAACAGGCAAAAGATTTAAACATTTTCCCAAAGAAGATATACAAATGGTCAGTAAGTATATGAAAAGATGTTCAACATACTAGAGAAATGCAAATCCAAACCACAATGATGTATCACTTTACCCCATAGAATAGCTATAAAATTTTAAAATAGAAAATGTGTTGGTGAGGATTTTGTGAAACTGGAACCCTTGCACGTTGCTGGTGGGAATGTAAGATGGTGCAGCTTCTGTGGAAAGCAGTTTGGCAGTTCCCCAAAACGTTGAACATATACAATTACTATATGACTCAGCAATTTCATTCCTAGTTATATACCCAAAACAACTGAAAATAGGTATTCAAACAAATACTTGTAAATGAATGTTCATAGCAGCACTCACTATTCACAGTAGCCAAAAGATAGAAACAATGAATGAATAAACAAATTGTGGTATTTCCATACAATGGTATATTATTCAGCCACATGAAAGATTGTAGTATTGATGCATGCTGTAATGTGGATGGACCTTAAAAACATTTTGCTAAAAGAAGCAAAACATAAAAGGTTACATATTGTATAATTTCGTTTATATGAATATCCAGAATAGTTCTATAGAGACAGAAAGCAGATTCAGCTACTAGGAAGATAAGGAAATGGGGAGTGACTGCTTGATGGGTATGTAGTCTCTTGTGGGTGATGAAAATGTCTTGGAACTAGAGGTTATTATGGCTGTATAACATTGTGAACACAAGAAATTACACTGAATTGTGCATTTTAAAATAGTTAATGATATGTGAATTTCACCTTAAAAATAATGAGCTGCAAAAGATAGTAATAACCACACTTACGTAATACTTTTAAGTGTCAAGCACTTCTCTAAATTCTTCAGACACACATGCTCAAATTTTTTTTTTTTTTAATTTTTTTTTTTTTTTTTTTTTTTTTGAGACGGAGTCTCGCTCTGCCGCCCAGGCTGGAGTGCAGTGGCCGGATCTCAGCTCACTGCAAGCTCCGCCTCCCGGGTTCACGCCATTCTCCTGCCTCAGCCTCCACGAGTAGCTGGGACTACAGGCGCCCGCCACCGCGCCCGGCTAGTTTTTTGTATATTTTAGTAGAGACGGGGTTTCACCGTGTTAGCCAGGATGGTCTCGATCTCCTGACCTCGTGATCCGCCCGTCTCGGCCTCCCAAAGTGCTGGGATTACAGGCTTGAGCCACCGCGCCCGGCCTTTTTTTTAATTTTTTGAGATGGAGTTTCCCTGTTGTTGCCCAGGCTGGAGTGCAATGGTATGATTGCGGCTCACTGCAACCTCTGCCTCCCAAGTTCAAGCGATTCTCCTGCCTCAGCCTCCCAAGTAGCTGGGATTACAGGTGCTTGCCACCACACCTGGCTAATTTTTTTATATTTTTAGTAGAAATGGGGTTTCACCATGTTAGCCAGGCTGCTCTCGAACTCCTGACCTCAGGTGATATGTCCCCCTCGGCCTCCCAAAGTGCTGGGATTACAGGTGTTAGCCACTGCACCCGGCCAATTCTTTACATATATTAACTCTTAATTCTCATAGCAAACTTGTATACTTACCATTTAAATGCTTATATTATTATTTCTATTTTATAGATGAGGCAACTGAGGAAAAGAGGTTATGATTTGCCCAAAGTTACTTATCTAATGGTAGGGGTTGGAATTTAAATCTAGATAATCAGATTCCAGAACTTTACCTCTCTATCATTGTGGGAGAAATAAAATAAGTTTAAAATATGAATGAAAAGCAAGAGGCTATTAAAATGATCAATCAGATTTGAAAAATAACCAAAAGCAGTGCTTCCAGAATTTAGAAAACAGAAGGATAGGTTTAATAGCCTAGTTGACACAGCTAAATAAAGAATTAGAGGAGCAAAATATATGAAAAAATCATTCTGAATGTAGCATGAAGATGAAAGTAACAGCTTAAGAAGCATGGAAAAATAACTTGGTCTAACACATGGCTAATTGGAGCTTGAATTCAATTTACTGCTTCCAGGCTCCAAATGCACCTTTCAGTAAAGTAGTTCCTCATTATCCTCGGGAGATACGTTCCAAGACCCCTAGTAGATAATTGAAACTACAGATAGTACTAAACCCACTATACACTATGTTTTTTCCTATATATATATATGATAAAGTTTATAAGTTAGCCACAGAGATTAATAATAAGTAATAATAAAATACAACAATTATAACTATACTGTAATAAGATATGAATGTGAACTCTCAATACATCTTATTGTACTGTACTAACCCTTCTTGTGATTATATGAGATAAAATGCCTAAATGAAGTGAATGACGTAGGCATTATGACATAAATGAATACTTCCAGAAATAAACAATTCATGTTTGAAATTGCACTGTGTTCTCAGTAACATGATGAAATCTCATGCCATCCCAATCCTTCCTGCTCAAATTTCTGTTAGTCACTTAGTAGCCATCTTGGTAATCACATGGACTGTCACAGTATTATAGTGCTGTGTTCAAATAACTCTTTTTTTACTTAATAATGTTCCCAAAGCACAAGAGTAGAGATGTAATATTTTCAGACCATGGTGAATCATGGGTAAGAAAAACTGCAGAAAATGAAACCATAGATAAAGGGATACTACAGATGGTGTTTGACTTAGAATGGTTCAACTTACAATTTTTTGACTTCATGGTGATGCAAAATAATGCGCATTCAGTAAAAGCTGTACTTTGAGTACGCATACAATTTTTGTGTTTTTTACTTTTTCTTTTTTTTCTTTTTTGAGACACTCTGTCACCCAGACTGGAGTGCAGTGGTGCGATCATGGCTCACTGCAGACTTGACCTCCCGGGCTCAAGCAGTCTTCCCACCTCACCCTCCCGAGTAGCCAGGACCACAAGCACATGCACTGCACCCAACTAATTTTTGTTTTTATATTTTTTGTAGAGACAGGGTCTCCCAATGTTGCCCAGGCTGGTCTTGAACTCCTGGGCTCAAACAAGTCTCCTGCCTCAGTCTCCAAAAGTGCTGGGATTACAGGTGTGAGCCACAGCACCCGGCCCTTTTTCCATTTTCAATGTAGTCGATAAATTACATGAGGCAGTCAACACTTTAAAATGGCCTACAGTAATTATAAAATAATCTAAAACAAGTCTAATGTAAGTGTTCAGAGCGCACTAAAAGTAGGTTAGGCTAAGCTCTGATGTTTGGTAAGTTAAGTGTATTAAATGCATTTTTGACTTATGATATTTTGTATTTACAGTGAGTTCATTGGAATGTAACCCCATCATAAGTCAAGGACCATCTGTTACTGTGTATCTTCTGTGATAGGCAACTGAATTTTTTTTAAGAATCCCTCCTTTAACGTGGGCACGATGTTAAGCTTTCTCAGTAAAGGGCATTAGAGGAATACCACAGAGGAAGAGGTTCTCCTGCTATTCCTGTTACGGGCTGAGGGTTGGCTAGTGTGGGTATGAAGACAACCAGTAAATATCCACAGGCCCAAAACACAATCAGTCTGTGACCTTGCAACTTTGACCTGCTGATAACATTTTTGCACCCCTCTTGACAAGGCAACCAAAGCTCTTGCATGGCCTGCACTTGACTGCTTGTGGCCTGGAGACTCACACATCTGAAGTCACTCTTTTTACCAGCGTCTGCACAACCTGTGCATAGCTCACCTGTGGCCCAGTGGTCTACACAGATCTACCACTCCCTCTGTAACTTCCTGTGCAGCCTAAATGCTCTGGATGCATTCCACCCCATGAGTGGTAGATTATTTAATAATATTATTTCAGTGTTGGTTAATTAGATTTGATTATTCTTCTATGAATATGTAATATGTTGATATTAGGGGAATCTGGTCGGCGTGTATGGAGGAAATTTCTGTACTAATTTTGTGGATGCTTCTATAAGTCCAAAATTATCTCAAAATAAAAAGCCTTTTATTTTTATAAACACGAAAAAGTAGAAAAGGTGCATAATTTACAAATTAGAAGAGAAGAAATAAATGAACAAAGGAGAAAGAAAGGCAAATGAGAGAGACCCAGAGATGGCAGGACAAATAGAAGGCACAATATGGTAGGTAAAATTCCAAATTGTATAAGTAATTATTCAAAAAGTAATTGGGGCCGGGTGTGGTGGCTCACGCCTGTAATCCCAGCACTTTGGAAGTCTGAGACTGGAGGATTGCTTAAGCCCAGGAGTTTGAGACAAGCCTGGGCAACATAGAGAAACTCCATCTCTACAAAAAATACAGAAATATTAGCCAGACTTGGTGGCATGCACCTGTGGTCCCAGCTACTTGGGCTGAAGTGGGAGGATCACCTGAACCTGGGGAGATTGAGGCTGCAGTCAGTCATGATTGCACTTCTGCACTCCAGCCTGGGTGACAGAGTGAGACGCTGCCAATAAATAAATACACAAACAAGCAAGCAATAAATAAATGTAACTGGGTTAAATTAGCCAATCAAAGTACAAAGATTTTCAGACTGAGTAAAAATTCAGAATACAGCTCTATGTTGTTTTTTAAGTAAATAAAATATAACTAGACAGAAAAGTCGAGGCCCAAGGGGAGAGGGATTTTTCTCTTGCTTTGTTTACTGCTGAATCTCTATTGCCTACAACTATGCTTTCCAGTATGAGAGTCACTAGCCTTATATGGCTACTGAGCACTTGAAATGTGGCTAATGTCACATTTTAAAATTTAAAAACTGAAGAAAAGTAGCATGTTTTCCATTAAACACAACTTTATTGTTTGGTTAGGGCAACATTTCACTTTAACCATTGCATCATATAAGACATTGTTATAGAGTACATGTTGAGCATGTAGGTCAACTCTAGTATTACATGTAAATATATCATCAATCTTGTCAGTTACAAACAGGTTTTTCAATTTGGATGGTTTGTTCCTATGCACTGATTTACTTAAATATTTTTGCAAACAGTAAAAGTTACAAACATATAAATTTTAATTGGTAATAAAATTTAAATACTTATTTTAATTATATAATCAAATTATTTTCTCTAGCTTAAAAAATAGGTCAGGCGTGGTGGCTCACCCCTGTAATCCCAACACCTTGGGAGGCCAAGGTGGGCAAATCACCTAAGGTCAGGAGTTCGAGAGCAGCCTGGCCAACATCTACTAAAAATAAAAAAATTAGCCAGGTGTGGTGGCACATGCCTGTAGTCCCAGCTACTAGGGAGGCTGAGGCAGGAGACTTGCTTGAACCTGGGAGGCAGAGGCTGCAGTGAGCCAAGAGCATGCCATTGCACTCCAGCCTGGACGACACGCTGAGACTCTGTCTCCAAAATATAATAATAATACGAAGAAGGGGAAGGGGCGGAGGAGGAAGAAGGAGGAGGAGGAGGAGGAGGAGAACAAGGAGAAGGAGGAGGAGGAGGAGGAGGAGGAGAAGGAAAAGGAGGAGAAGAAGAAGAAGAAGAAGAAAGAAGGAAGAAGAAAGAAGAAGAACAGGTTGGGCATGGTGGCTCACGCCTGTAATCCCAGCACTTTGGGAGGCCATGGCAGGCGGATCACCTGAGGTCAGGAGTTCAAGACCAACCTGCCCAACATGGCGAAACCCTGTCTCTACTAAAAATACAAAAAAAGTAGCAGGGCGTGGTGTTGGCCGTCTGTAATCCCAGCTACTCAGGAGGCTGAGGCGGGAGAATCGCTTGAACCCGGGAGGCGGAGGTTGCAGTGAGCTGACATCGCACCACCGCACTCCAGCCTGGGTGACAAGAGTGAAAATCTGTCTCATTAAAACAAAAAAGAAGAACAAATTTTTACATTTAAATTGTATTCCGTGGAGATGTCAAAGGTACTGCTATGACTGGAACGAAAAAAGAGTCTGAAAGAAAGTATGTTACAAAATTCACAATGAATGGAAATTGCAATTTATTAGGGCAGAGAAAAATGAAAAGACCTTTTATCTATTGTATAAAAATTTAAGATTATAAAACACACAGTAATGGGAGACATTTTTAGCAAAATCATAATAAATATCATAAGAACTTCCCCCTCAACAGTCAAAAAGAATTGATCAAATTAATTGCCTGAATTCAGAATTAAAAGTACAATGAAAAAATTTAAATGATATTTGACAGGATCCAAGTTTGTAAATATGGCCAGTTATAAAAGGTCTTGAATTCTTTTACACACACACACACACACACACACACACACACCCTCTAACAATTTTTTTTTGATGGAGAGATTGTAAAAGAAACTGTTATATCATTTATGGAAATGTTAGAAAATTATGAAGAAATGGCTAAAAACAATATTTTTAAAAAGTAACAGATTTTCAATTAAATTGCAAAACAAGTGCCTGTAGAATGCAGTATCTTTTTAACAATATCAAAAATCAATTGATCCAAAATTTAAAATGTTGGAAATAATTTTCTTTAGCTATAGACAAATGAGGTAATATAAGAAATACTGCCCATATTTGGGTATGTTGTGTCTCAAAGAACTTCCAAATTTACAGAAAAATATCAATTCATGGCCTAAGAATCAAACTCATGATGTGGTTTGTTGGTTGGTTGGTTTGTTTTTGAGATGGAGTCTTACTCTGTTGCCTAAAGTGCAGTGGTGGGATCTTGGCTTACTACAACCTCTGCCTCCCAGGTTCAAGCAATTCTCCCGTCTCAGCCTCCCGAGTAGCTGGGACTACAGGCACGCACCACTACGCCCAGCTAAGTTTTTTATTTTTAGTAGAGATGGGGTTTCACCATGTTGGCCAGGCTGATCTCGAACTCCTGACCTCAAGTGATCTGCTGCCTCTGCCTCCCAAAGTGCTGGAATTACAGGTGTAAGCCACCGCACCCAGCTAATTCTTTTTTTTTTTTTTTTTTTTTTTTACAGTTGTTGGAAAATAATTTCAAGGAAAAAAAAAAGTTAGTTTATATCATCAAAGTTCTAGCTATGTTAGGTCAAAATCCAAATTTATTGGCATTTTGAAATAAGTGACTCATGATTTCTTATTGCTTCATTCCACTGTATGATAGATATTAAAAATATCAGGGCTCACTTTTCTGAAGCAAACTCTATGAAGAGGTAATGGATATAGTTATTTAAATTATTCAGTGTATCCATGCAAATTCTGTGAATCATTGCCAGTTTACAAAACAATTGAAAGAAATAGAAGAGAATGAATTTAGCTATCTTGTGTTCTTTCTCAATATTCATTAGTTGAGTTATGGAAGAGTTCTATAAACATTACAAAGTTGTACAAATATTCGATAATCAAAGAGAAAAATACAGCCGTGTGATTTATGCTTTCTAACCAATATCACAGTGCATGTGAACAAACTAAATTTGAAACTCCAAGAAAATGACAAACTTGTGACCTATTTAGACAAGTAAAAGGATTTATATTGAAATTTAAACTTTTGATAATACAAATCAATAATAATGATTTTACACAATTTTAAAAGAGTTTACATTTTCTAACACAAATCAGTATGCAGGAGATTTTAATTAAATCAAAAGTATTATATAAATTAACAGAACTACAAGAAAAATTTGAACTCTATTGGTATTGAGAGAAATTTCAAGTTGCTTTTCAATTTATGAAATACTTTTTTTGAATTCATTGTCAATACCACTGAGTCAACATACGATTTAGTGAATGTCCTTAACTTGAAGAGAGATAGAGTTTTGAAATTGATACGCTTTTGCTTTCAAAGTCAAATCAATTATTTTGTAAAAAATATGAGGCAGTTTTCTTTTTGTTTTTAATGTGGATGTGACTTAAACAAAAGTGATTTTTTTTCTGGTACTCAATTTAGGTTACTGGAAAAGTTTCAAGTATTTTTGTGTGAAGAACTGTAAGTGGTCTGAGATTGTACCCTGCTTGTAAGATAAATCAACCGTCCACAGTTTTGTAGATACTGATAAAAAAGCACAGAACCCCTAGGTTCAAGACAAAGGAGTATATTAATCATAGCAATAGCAATAGTCAGATAATCAGTATTTCTTTGAACCAATTTCTGCCTGATTCCTACAGAGCAATACGAAGAGGGCCAGATGGCATCTGTATACACAGCTGATTGTTTTATAGGTAAGGAATTCTTAGTTCGGGAAACCTAAATATTTTACAATGGTGGTAAACAATGCAAAGCAGCTTCACTGTACACTGGTTACCAACTTACCTGAGTTAAGAAATAACACACTCACATGCCATAAGTTACGTGAAATGATTTATTTATTGCAAATAGACAGCAAGAGACAAAAGCCCAGGATCCACTGTGAGCCAGTCCCTGAAAGCTCTATTTACCTAGGGCAAATAGAGTCTCAACGATGTGTGCCCTACTTGCACCACAGCTGAGGGACCCCGAAAGGCAGCCCACCTTGGGTTATATGACTTGGTTATATGACATAACACACAAGGCTGGAGCTTTGAAGGACATCCTGTTCTGTGGGGTGGGGGAGGAGACACTATAATAGAGCCTACACAGTCCCTCCTCATCTTAGAGTGTTATATTCCCAGTACATTCTACAGTAACTTTTTGAGGACTACAAGCCAGAAAGGAGGAGCAACGGAGTGGCATAATGCTACCTGGGGAGCTGTCCTGCAAGCACAGCTGCACATTAACTTTATAATCTGGACAATAAGCATACCTACCCCATGCTTCAGAGGGAGACACTATGTCAATCTTCCAAGACTATTTGATATACAGATATCCTTTAAAGATAGTTCAGAACAAAGACAACCAGTGCCTCTGCTCACAAGATGTTCAGAAATATGAAAGACCCATGGAGATTTGTTTCCCAATATTTTGGAACAACTTGGGAATGTGAATCTTTTTTATTGTAAAATTTATGAAATCTAATATAAATCAAGTATTTCCAATGAAAAGTTAACATTCAAATTGAGACATGCTGTAAGTATAAAATTCACAATAGAGTTTGAAACCTTAACATAAAAAAGCATATAAACTATTTCATCATTAGTTATATTAAATACATGTTGAAATGACAACATATTAGGTATATTGATTTAAGTAAA
The DNA here is from genome assembly GCF_008728515.1 of Papio anubis. Taxonomy (NCBI): domain Eukaryota; kingdom Metazoa; phylum Chordata; class Mammalia; order Primates; family Cercopithecidae; genus Papio; species Papio anubis. The sequence continues at coordinate 86,291,146 of NC_044978.1, forward strand.
AATAATTTCACCTGTTTACTTTTTAAAATGTGACTACTAGAAATTTTAAAATTTTATATGACACTCATATTGTTTCTATTGAACAGCTCAGGCTCAGGCTGTCTAATTTTTACTGGACAGTCATAGAATGATTGAATGACCAAAGATTAGAAGTTGGAAGAGGCCTTTGCCTGAGTCCCCTAGAAAATAGAGACTCAAACAAAGCTTAATTGTTAACATTTTGGGGGGTGAGGTTTCATCCCAGAATAATAAGAGTGTAAGAAAAGGAAAGTGAGGCTGAGAAAGAGGGGAAGAACATTTGGGCAGTTACTGGAAAAGCCCGATCCCATTTACTGTGGCATGGAACTTCATCTGAGATTAGAAGTGATGATAGGAGCCCAAATCACAATGGGGACTGATTGAGTTAGGCCTACGTTCTAGAGGGACTGAGGCTGTTGTCATGGTGGATTGTCTTGGATTGTGGTTACTGTAATTGCCCGATGACAGTTAACACTGGGCATGGAAATGGTAAGAGATGCTCCACTGACTCCCTTGGGTTCCATACATACCCTCCTGGCCTTCATTAGGTAGTAGCAACTCTAGCTTCACTTGGTAATCAGAGTTCATTACCCCAGGCAGTGCATTAACTCCATTTTTCACCTGCTTGCTCAATAGAGTCAGTAACCCAAAGTGACTCCACTTATTACACTGATTAGTCATAACTTCTAGTTGGGTGGAACTCTGTACCTCCTAACCTAGCATAGTCAGCAGTTTCAGGGTCAGGATTATCTCCAGCAGTATCAGATTTGCTTGATGTCATGACACAAGTGTTTGAACAGCTTGCATGATTGTCACGACCTGCTTGTAGTTCTGGTCCCCACTCAAAGCTGGCAGCCTTTCGGGTACCCAATGGGTAAGAGTAGTATTTCCAAATATAGTATATGCTTTCTCCAAAATCCAAAGAAACCCAGAAACCATTATGCATCTTTCTTTTTCTTTCTTTCCATCCCCTCCTCCCTCTCATCCTCCTCTCCCCCTCCCCTCCTCTTCTTCCCTTTCCTTCTTTCTTTTTTTTGAGACAGGGTCTTGCTTTGTCACCCAGGCTGGAGTGCAAGTACAATCACATCTCACTGCTCACTGCAGCCTACACTTCCTAGGCTCAAGCAATCCTCCCACCTCAGCCTCCCAAGTACCTGGGACTACAGGTGCACACCACCATGCCTGGCAAATTTTTGTATTTTTTGTGGAGGCAGAGTTTTGCCATGTTGTCCAGGCTAGTCTCGAACTCCTAGGCTCAAGTGATCCTCCAGCCTTGGCCTCCCAAAGTGCTGGGATTACAGGTGTGAGCCACCATGCTTGGCCTATGCCTCTTTATTTATCATAGATGGCACAATATTCTACCACCTGTCTTTACCTTATAACACATGTATTGGATTGCTGGATTCTTCAAAATTTCAACAATATGGTAGGCCTCTGAATCTCTATGGAATTATTTCTCACTATGTACTTACTTGGGCATGTAGGGTATTTGCCACTTCTTGCTCATAAGTCACATTAGCATCATGCCACTCATGTAGTCGACCAGAATTATGTTTTGCAGAATATGAAAATGAAGTTACCTGCAAATGATGACAGAACAAGAGAAGGAGAAAGCAGCCGGGATCACATATCAGCTTTGGCCTGCCTCTTTCCTGTTCTATGGCTGTGGCCTGTACCCTTCCTGAACCCTCCTTGGAAGGAACAACTTGGTTAACCTAATTAATGCTTAGCTGCCAAAAGATTGAGTTCTCAATGAAAATCATATGGTAATTTTAGTAATACCTTTGTGTATGACCTTGAAAAATACAGACACAAATTTCTAATGCATCCGAGGTAGTAATAAAGTTTAAATGGGGTGGAGGGTGCGGGAAGGAAGCAGCTTTTCTTATCTGAAACTTGGCTGTCAATGATACAGAAGGGCTGGGCTCCCAGCTAAACCCCAACCGTATGCCTGAAAACGCGGCCCCAAGTGAAAACAGCTGAGCCCGTTTTTCTGCCCAAATGTTACCTTTTTGGCCTGCCATGCTCCTATCCTGTGCCCATAGAAGACTTCAGCTGCCAGAGCAACACAAGCGACTGAGCAGCAAGCAGAGAAGCAACTGAGCGTTAGAGACTATGGATAGATGTGACTTACTTCAGACAGTGTGGCATCAGAGAGGGGCAACTGGGCCTCAGGAAGAGAGAGATCACTTTCCCAACCCCTTTCCAGTCTCCCTTTCCGCTGAGAGCCACCCACTGCTCAATAAAGTCTTCTGCATTCATCACCTCTCAAACAATTCCTGTGACTTCATTCTTCCTGGATGCCGGACAAGAGCCTGGGTGCCGAGAGGTCAGAGGCTGCCACCCTGACCCTCCAGTGAGCTGGTTGGCACTTGCCTGTCCCTGGACGGCTCAGCTGACAGAGCATTGGTCATAACAAGCTTGGACTCTGGCCGGTTCCAGTGTTTGTTCGCTTCAGTTCCTGCACTTGCTTGCTCACACCCTCCCTCCTGTGAGGAGGAGTGGCCAGCGGCGGACTGAGTGAAACAAGCCATTCCAGTTCCTGCCTGCGAAGGGGGTCAACAAAGTATCCCATCGCATCAAGATACCTCTGAATATGAACAGCTAGGAATCTGACGGCTGCAAAGATGACTATTACCCAAATTGTGAAGAAGAGAAAGAGAAGGAGAACCAGAACCTTGACGATATACAAAATTATTATGTGCAAGTAGCCAATGACATGGGGCAGCAGGGGTTTGATACTTTTGATACTGAGGCATACCAGTGATCATCATCCCAACCTAACAGGAGTTCAAGGGCATCCAAAACAAGTACATAGCCATATTAGTCTTAATGCTACTATAGGAAATTATATAGGGAAGAAAAATATTTTCAATAAATGGTGCTGGAAAAACTAGATGGACATATGGAAAAAGACTAGTCTCAATCCTTACCTCATGCTACACAAAAATTAATTTTGAGATGCATCATGGACTTAAAAGCTAAAACTAAAAGGCTTCTAGAAAAAAACAGATGAATATCTTCAGGACTGTGGGGTTAGCAAAGATTGTTTCCCTGGGACCAAAAAGTACCAACCTTAAAAAAACTAACACATTGGATTTAATCAAAATGTAAAACCATAAGAGACACCATTAAGCAAATGAATAAACAAGCCAGGAGCAAAAGAAAGTATTTGTAATACATACATCTGACAAAGGATGTGTATCTAGGGGATGTAAAGAATTCTTACAACTCAGTAATCAACTCAGTTTTAAAATTTGCCAAGAGACATTTATAAGCAAAAAAAGAAGCTCAACTTAAAACTCATACTTTATACAAAAATTAACTCAAATGATATTATGAACTTACATGTAAAATATAAAACCATAAAAAGTTTAGGAAGAAAAAGGAGAAATTTCAGGACTTAGGACTAGCAAAGAATTCTTTGATGTGACATACATCTTCCTCTTACGCAATCTGTAAAAGACAAAATTGACAAATTGAATCTCACTGTAAATGAGAAAGAGACTTAGGCAAACATTTTAGAAAAGAAAAAAATACAAATGACCAAAAAGCACATGAAATGGTAGTTACACAAGTACGTACATTTGCTAAAACTCATCAAACTGTACACTTAAGATGTGTGAATTTCAATGTATGTAAACTATTCTTCAATAAAAATAAAATTTTATAAAGCATATTTTTAGAAGTTGAACAGAGAAGCAATATTCATGTTGATAAAGAGCAATTATTTCCCTTCCTACCTTACACTCACTTAAAAAAAAAGAAAATATGAAGGAAGGAAGGAAAGAAGAAAGGAAGGAAAGCAAGGAAGGAAGGAAGGAAGGAAGGAAGGAAGGAAGGAAGGAAGGAAGGAAGGAAAGAAAAGTAAACAAAGAAAGGGGAAAAAAAGCAGACATCTCATCAGCCATAATGAAAGCTAGAATATAGTAGGGTAAAGGTCTTGGATTAAAAAAAAAAATTCCTCTTATTATTTACTCAAACTGTCAACAAAGTGTAGTGTCAAAATCAATTCATTTTAAGACATAAAGGGATCCCTGAAATATATCTTACTTGTACTTTAAAATAATTTTTTTCAAATTAAGATATAATTCACATACCATGAAGTCTACCATTTTAAAGGGTACAATTCAGTCGATGTTAATATATTCACGAGGTTGAGCAATCATCTCCAATATCTCTTTCCAAAACATTTCATCACATTATAAACACCATACCAATTAACAGCCACTCCCATTCCTCCAATACCCAACCACTGGCAAGCACTTATTTCTTTTCTGTTTCTATGGATTTGCTTATTCTGTACATTTTCTATAAATGGAATCACACAATATGATGTCATTATCAGCATTCTATTTCTTTCCATGGCTGAATAATATTCCATTGCATGCATATATCACATTTTGTTTACACATTAATCAATTAATAGACATTTGGAGGCCGGGCGCGGTGGCTCAAGCCTGTAATCCCAGCACTTTGGGAGGCCGAGACGGGCGGATCACGAGGTCAGGAGATCGAGACCATCCTGGCTAACATGGTGAAACCCCGTCTCTACTAAAAAATACAAAAAACTAGCCGGGCGCGGTGGCGGGCGCCTGTAGTCCCAGCTACTCGGAAGGCTGAGGCCGGAGAATGGCGTGAACCCGGGAGGCGGAGCTTGCAGTGAGCTGAGATCCGGCCACTGCACTCCAGCCTGGGCGGCAGAGCGAGACTCCGTCTCAAAAAAAAAAAAAAAAAAAAAAAAAAATAGACATTTGGGCTGTTTCTACTTTTTGGCTATTATAAATGATACTGCTATGAAGATCTGTATACAACTTGTCGTGTGAACCTGTATGTTTAATTCTTTTGGGCATATATGTAGGATTGAAAGTTCTGAGTCATATAGTAACTCCACATTTAATTTTTTGAGGAACCACTGACCTCTTTTGCACAGAAGGCATACCATTTTACATTTCCACCAGTGATGTACAAGAATTCCAGTTTTTCTACATCCTCGCAAACACCTGTTATTGTCCGTATTTTTTGTTATAGCCATCCTAGTGGATGTGAAATGGTATGTCGTTTTGGTTTTGATTTGCATTTCCCTAATGTTATGGTCTACTCCCACTCCCTGACCCCAATATTAATATGTTAAGATTCTAACACCCAAGGTGATATTATTAGGGGTTGGAGCCTTTGAGATATGATTAGGTTATGAGGGCTCTGCCCTCACCAATGGTAATAGCGCCCTTGTACAGGAAGCCTGAGAAGTGCTCCTTTGTCCCCTCCATCATGTGAGGAAACCATAAGAAGGTGCCATCGATGAAGCAGAAAGTGGGCTTTCACCACCCACTGAATCTGCTGGTGCCTTGATCTTAGACTTCCCACACTCCAGAACTGTGAAAAATAAATTTCTTTTGTTTATAAGCTATCCAGTTTATGGTATTTTGTTATAGCAGCCTGAATGGATCAAGGAACCTAGTAACTAATAATGTTGAGCATCTTTTTATGTGCTTAGTAGCCATGTAAATGTTTTCTTTGGATAAATGTTTATCCAAATCGTTTGCTCATTAAAAAAAATAGACTTTATTTTCTAGATCAATCTTAGATTCCCAGCAAAACTGAGTGGAAAGTACACAGTTCCAGTACACACCCTGCTCAGCACATGCAGACTCTGCCCCCCCGCCCCCTGCTTCTTAATTGACATCCTTACCAGAGTGGCTTTTGTTACAATTTATGAACCTGCATTGACATATCATTATCACCCAAAGTCCATAGTTTATGTTAGGTTTCTCTCTTGGTGTTTTACATTCTATGGATTTTGACAAATTATAATGACATATATCCACCATTCTAGTATCACAGAGTATTTTCACTTCCCTAAAAATCCTCTGTGGTCAGCCTGTTCATCCCTTCCTGCCTGCAATTTTTGTTAACCACTGATGTTTTCACTGTCTCCCATAGTTTTTCCTTTCTCAGATTGTCATATAGTTGGAATCATACAGTATGGAGACTTTCAGATAGGCTGCTTTCACCTAGTAATATGCACTTAAAGCTGGAGTGTAGTGGTGCAATCTTGGCTCACTGCAACCTCTCCCTCCCAGGTTCAAGCAGTTCTCCCACCTCAGCTTCCCAAGTAGCTGCAACTACAGGCATGGACCACCACGCCCAGATAGCCCCTTTCTTTTGTTTTCCTTTTCTTTTCTTTTTCTATTTTTTTTGAGATGGAGTCTTGCTCTGTTGCCCAGGCTGGAGTACAGTGGCACAATCCCGGCTTACTGCAAACTTCGTCTCACGGGTTCAAGCAATTCTTCTCTTAGCCTTCCAAGTAGCTGGGATTACAGGATTCATCACCACACCTGGCTAATTTTTGTATTTTTAGTAGGATGAGGTTTCACCGTGTTGGTCAGATTGGTCTCAAACTCCTGACCTCAGGTGATCTGCCTGTCTTGGCCTCCCAAAGTGCTGGGATTACAGGTGTGAGCCGCTGCGCCCAGCCAGGATAGCCCATTTTTAAAGTGATGAATAATATTCCATTGTCTGGATGTACTGCAGTTTATCCATTCACCTACTGAAGGAAATCTTGGTTGCTTCCGGGTTTTGGCAATTATGGCTAAAGCTCTTATAAACATCCATGTGCAGGTTTTTGGATGGATATATGTTTTCAGCTCCTTTGTGTAAATACCAAGGAATGCAAATGCTGGATCATATGGTATATTAGTCAAGATTCTCCAGAGAAAAAGAACCAATAGGATGTATATACATTATAAAGAGATTTATTATAAGAAATTAGCTCACACAATTACAGAGGTGGTAAGCCCAAAATCTGTAGAGCTAATGTTCCAGTTTGAGTCCAAAGGCTGGCAGGCTGCTGTAGAACCAGGAAGAGACAGTATTCCAGTCTGAAGCCTGACAGGCAGAAAAGTTGTCTCTTCCTTCAGGGAGAGTCAATCTTTTGCTCTATTCAGGTCTTCAACCGATTGAAGACCTGTCCACATTATGGAGGGCAATCTGCTTTACTTGTTCTACCAACTTAAATAGTACCCTCATCCAAAAACACCTTCACAGAAACACCCAGAATAATGTTTGACTAAGTATCTGGTCAACCCGTGACCGAGTCAAGTTGATACATAAAACTAATGATCACATGTGCTAAGAGTATGCTTAGGTTTTGTAAAGAAGTGCCAAACTGTCTTCCGAAGTGGCTGTATCATTTGGCATTCCCACCAGCAATGAATGAGAGTTTCTGTTCCTCCACAACCTCACCAGCATTTGGTGTTGACAGCCTTTGGGATAATGGCCTTTCTAATAGGTATGTAGTGGTATCTTATTTTATTTTAATTTGCAGTTTCTCTTATGGTGTATGCTTGTTTTTATGTAATTATTTGCCACCTGTATATCTTCTTTAGTGAGGTGTCTATTGAGTTTTTTTGTCCATTTTTAAATTGGGTTGTTCATTTTCTTATGGCTTAGTTTTAAGGGTTCTTTGTGTATTTTGTAGACTAGTGGCTCATAAACACTGTAGACTCAGGATATATTAAATTTATAAAAAATATTTTTGTTTCTTCAATAATAAATTAACCTTGGTTTACTGTAACATTTTAACTTTATAAATGTTTTAATTTTTCAACTTGTTGACTCTCTTGTAAATAACCATTAGCTTAAAACACACATTGTATAGCTACACAAAAATATTTTCTTTAAATTCTTATTCTATACACTATTTTCTGTTTTTAAAATTTTTGTTTTATTTTTTCTTTTTAAACATTTTATTTAAAACTAAGACACAAACACAAGCATTAACCTACCAAGTTAGTTCTACATAGTTCTAGTTCTACATAGGGCTAGTATAATTGATATCACTGTCTACCACCTCCACATCTTGTTCCACTGTAAGGTCTTCAAGGACAATAACACACATGGAGCTGTCATCTCCTGTAATAACAATGCCTTCTTTTGGAATACCTCCTGAAGGACCTGCCTGGGACTGTTTTATAGTTAACTTTCTTTAAAAACGTAAGTAGAAGTAGTATACTGTAAAATAATTATAAAAAGTATAGTATAGCAAATACATAAACCAATAGCATAGTCACTTATTATTAAGTATTATGCACTGTATATAACTGTGTGCTATACTTTTATATGCATGGCAGCACAGTAGGTCTGTTTACACCGGCATCACCATAAACATGAGTAATGTGTTGCACTATGACATTACAATGGCTACAACCTCACTAGGCAATAGGAGTTTTTCCTCCCCATTGTAATTTTATGGAACCACCATTGTATATGTGATCTGTCATTGACCAAAATGCTGTCATGTGGCATATGACTGTATTTCCTTTCCTAGTCTTTGTGCATTAGCTAGGGTTTCCAGTACAATGGTGAAAAGGAGTTGTGATAGGACACATTCTTGCCTTGTTTGTGATCTTAGCAATAAAGTTTTCTAGCTTCTCATCATTAATTAATATGTTAGTTGTAGTTTTTTTATTTTACATTTTTATAATGAAGTTGAGGGGGTTCACTTCCATTTCTAGTTTGCTGAGAGTTTTTTTTTTTTATCATGAATGGCTGTTGGATTTTGTCAAATGCTTTTTCTTCATTTTCTTCATCTATTGATATGATCGTGTGTTTTTTTTCTTCTTTAGTCTGTTGGTGTGATGCTTACATGAGGTGATTTTCAGATGTTGAACTAGCCTTGTATACCCAGAATGAATCCCACTTGGTCATAGTGTATAATTCTTTTTATATATTGTTGGATTCAATTTGCTAATTTTTTCTTGAGAAATTTTTCATGTATGTTCCTGAGAGATATTGCTCAGGGTGAGTCTGTAGTTTTATTTTCTTGTAATGTCTTTGTTTTATAATATGAGGGTAATATTGGCCCCATAGAATGAGTTAGCAAGTATTGCCACTGTTTCTATCTTCTGGAAGAAATTGTAGAGAATTGGTATAATTTCTTCCTTAAATGTTTGGTAGAATTGTCTAGCAAAACCATCTGGCCTGGTGCTTTCTGTTTTGCAAGATTATTGATTACTGGCTCAATTTCTTTAATAGATATAGGCCTACTAAGATTGTCTATTTCTTCTTTTGTAAATTTTCAGTAGCCTGTATCTTTCAAGGAATTGGCCATTTCATCTATGCTATCAAATTTGTGAACATAAATTTGCTCATAGTATTTCTTTTTTATCCTTTTAATGTCTGATTGGGATCTGTAGTGATGTTCCCTCTTTCATTTGTTATGTAAATAATTTGTGTCTTCTCTCTTATTTTCTTAGCCTGGCTAGAGGCTTATCAATTTTACTGATCTTTTTAAAAAAGGCAGCATTTGGTTTTGTTGATTTTCTCTACTGATTTCCTGTTTTCTTATAATTTTTTTTTTTTTTTTGAGACGGAGTCTCGCTCTGTCGCCCAGGCTGGAGTGCAGTGGCCGGATCTCAGCTCACTGCAAGCTCCGCCTCCCGGGTTCAGGCCATTCTCCAGCCTTAGCCTCCCGAGTAGCTGGGACTACAGGCGCCCGCCACCTCGCCCGGCTAGTTTTTTGTATTTTTAGTAGAGACGGGGTTTCACCGTGTTAGCCAGGATGGTCTCGATCTCCTGACCTCGTGATCCGCCCGTCTCGGCCTCCCAAAGTGCTGGGATTACAGGCGTGAGCCACCGCGCCCGGCCTAAAATTTTTTATTGAGGTAAAATATACATATGTAATTTACCATCTTTACCATTTTTAAGTGCAAAAGTCAGTAGCAATAAATGCATTCATATTTTTTTCTAACCCCCTCCTTCCTGACACCTCTTTTCAATTTCATTATTTCTGTTTTAATTTTTATTATTCCTTTCCTTCTGCTTACTTTGGATTTAATTGGTCTTCTTTTCTAGCTTCCTAAGATGAAAGTTTTGACTACTGATTTTAGATCTTTCTTTTTTCTTAATACAAGACTTGAATGCTGTAAATTTCTAAGCACTGCTTTGTGGGTCCCACGCATTTTGATAAAATTGTTTTTTAATTAATGTTTTAAAAATTTTTAAATTTATCTTGAGATTTCTTTGTTGACTTGTGTGTTATTTGGAAGTGTGCTGTTTAATCATCTAGTCGTTTGAGGTTTTCCAGCTGTCATTCTGTTATTGCTTTCTAGTTTAATTCCACTGTGGTCTGAGAGTGTACATTTTGTAATTCACATTCTTTTAAATTTGTTAAGGTGTAATTTATGGCCCAAAGTATGGTTTTTTTCAGTGAATGTTCTATGCGACCTAGAGAAGAATGTGTATTCTGTTGTTGTTGGATGAAATGGTCTATAGCTGTCAACTATACCCAGTTGATTGATGGTATTGTTGAGTTCAACTATGTCTTTACTGATTTCTTTTGCCTGCTAGATCTGTCTATTACTGAAGGAGGGCTGTTGAAGTCTCCAAGTATATTATTAGATTTATCTTTATCTTCTTACAGTTCTATCTGTTTTTGATTAATGTATTTTGATGTTCTGTTATTAATTAAGCACATACGCATTCCGGATTGTAAGGTCTTTTGGGAGAACTGACCCACTTATCATTATATATTGTCCCTCTGTATCCTGATAATTTTCTTTGCTCTGAAATGTGCTTTCTCTGAAATTAATATAGCTACTCACTTTTTAAAAAATTAATGTAAGTGTGGTATATCTTTGTCCTTCTTTTAAGTTTTAATCTGGATGCGTCTTTATAATTAAAAGAGGTCACTTATAGAAAACAGATAGCTGGGTCTTATTGTTTTTATCTACTCTGAAAATTGTCCTTTAACTGGTATATTTAGACCATTGATAGAGTTGGATTAATATCTATAACATCTGACAATAACCATATTTGTTACTGTCTTTTTATTTCAATAGCTTTTGGGGAACAGGTGATTTTTGGTTATATGGATAAGTTCTCTTTGTGAGATTTTGGTGCAACCATCACCCTGTTACTCTTTTCTGTTTGTTGCCCTTATTCTTTGTTCCTATCTTTGTCTTCCACTCTTCTTCTGCCTTTTGTGGTTTTAACTGAACATTTTTATATAATTCTATTTCTTAGCACATCAGTTGCATTCCTTTAAATTTTTTTTTTCACTGGTTGCCCTAGAGTTTGCAGTATACGTTTAGAGTGAATCCAAGTTCACTTAAACACATTTTTCCACTTTTATTTTAGACTCAGGAGGTATATGTGCAGGTTTGTTACAAGGGTATACTGTGTGCTGTTGAGGTTTGGGCTTCTATTGATCCCATCACCCAGATAGTGAGCATAGTATCCAACAGGAAGCTTTTCAACCCTTGATACCCTCCCTTCTTCCCTCATTTTGGATTCTGCACTGTCTGTTATTCCCATCTTAATGTCTGTGTGAACTCAAGACTTAGCTCCCACTTACAAATGAGAACATGTAACATTTGGTTTCCTGTTTCTGCATGAATTCACTTAGAATAACTGCCTCCAACTGTATCCAAGTACTGCAAAGGACATGATTTCATTTTTTTTATGGCTGCATAGTATTCCATGGTATATATATCACGTTTTCTTTTTTTGAGACAGGGTCTTACTCTGTTACCCAGGCTGGAGTGTAGTGACGTGATCTTGGTTCACTGCAACTTCTGCCACCCAAGCTCAAGCGATCTGCCCACCTCAGCCTCTCAAGTAACTGGGACTACAGGCACACACCACTCTGCCCGGCTAATTAAAACAATTGTTTGTTTGTTTGTTTGTTTGTTTTTTGTAGAGATTGGGTTTTACTATGTTCCCCAGGCTGGTCTCAAACTCCTGAGCTCAAGCGATCAACTCGCCTCAACCTCCCAAAGTGCTGGGGTCACAGGCGTGAGCCACAGCACCCAGCCTTATGTACCACATTTTCTTTATCCAATCCACTATTGGTGGGCACTGTTGATGTTGATGGGCATTGATTCCATGTCTCTGCTATTGTGAATAGTGCTGGAATGAACATACGAGTGCATGTGTCTTTTTGGTAGAAAACTTTGTTTTCCTTTGGATATATACTCAGTAATGGAATTATTGGGTCAAATGGTAGTTCTATTTTTAGTTCTTTGAGACATCTCCAAACAGCTTTCCACAGAGGCTGCACTAATTTGCAATCCCTCCAACAGTGTATAAGCATTGACTTTTCTCTGCCTCCTCACCAACATCTGTTAGTTTTTGACTTTTTAATAATAGCCATTCTGATTGGTGTGAGATGATATCTCATTGTGGTTTTGATTTGCATCTTTCTGGTGATTAGGTATGTTCAGCATTTTTTCATTTTTCTTGGCCACTTTTATGTCTTCTTTTGAGAAGTGCATGTCCACGTTCTTTGCTCACTTTTTAATGGGGTTTTTTGTTTTCTTGTTGATTTGTTTAAATTCCTTATAGACTCCGGATATTAGTCCTTTTCAGAGACATAGTTTGCAAATTTTTTTTTTTTCTAATTTTGTAGGCTATTTGTTTAGTCTGTTGAGAGTTTCTTTTGCTGAAGTTCTTCATTTTAATTAAGTCTAATTTGTCTATTTTTAAATTTTGTTACATTTGCTTTTGGGGTCTTCATCATAGATTATTTGCCAGGACCAATGTCTAGAAGAGTGTTTTCTAGGCCTTCTTCTAGCATTTTTTTTTTTTTTTTTTAAATAGACACGAGGTCTCACTATGTTGCCGAGGCTGGTCTCAAACTCCTGGGCTGAAGCAATCCATCTGTCCCGGCTTCCCAAAGTGCTGAGATTATATGCATGAGCCACCATGACTGGCCTCTTCTAGAATTTTTATAGTTTGAGGTCTTGCATGTAAGTCTTTATCCATCTCGTGTTAATTTCTATATGTAACAGGAGGTATGGGTACAGTTTCATTCATCTGCATAGAGTTAGCCAATTTTCATAGCAACATTTATTGAATTGGGTGTCCTCTCCTTGTTATTTAGCTTTGCCAATTGTGTTAAAGATCAGTTGATTGTAGGTGTGTGGCGTTCAGGGTTCTCTATTCTGTTCTATTGGTCTGTGTGTCTATTTTTGTACCAGTACCCTGCTGTTTTGTTTATTGTAGCCTTTTAGTATGGCTTGAAGTCAGGTACTGTGATGCCTCTGGCTTTGTTCTTTTGGGTTAGGATTGCCTTGGCTATTCAGGTTCCTTTGGGGGTTTTATTTAATTTTATTTTTTGAGACAGAGTTTCACTCTTGTTGCCCAGGCTGGAGTGCAATGGCACAATCTCGGCTCACCACAATCTCCACCTCCTGGGTTCAACCAATTCTCCTGCGACAGTCTCCTGAATAACTGGGATTACAGGCATGCGCCACCACACCTAGCTAATTTTGTATTTTTAGTAGAGATGGGGTTTCTCCATGTTGGTCAGGCTGGTCTCGAACTCCTGACCTCAGGTGATCTGCCTGCCTCAGCCTCCCAAAGTGCTGTGATTATAGGCGTGAGCCACCGTGCCTGGCCTCATATGAGTTCTAGAATCATTTTTTCTTATTCTGTGAAAAATGAAGTTGGTAATTTGATAGGAATAGCATTGAATTTGCAGATTGCTTTGGGCAGTGTGGTCAAGTCCACTTTTTAATTAATTGATTTTAATTTTTATTTTTTTTGAGACAGGGTCTCACTGTCATGGAGTGCAATGACACAATCATGGCTCACTAGAGCCTCAATCTCCTGGGCTCAAGCGATCCTCCCTCCTCAGCCTCCCTAGTAGCTGGGACGACAAGCATGCACCACCATACCCAGCTAATTTTTTTTATTTCTATTTTTTGTAGAGATGGGGTCTCACTTTGTTGCCCAAGGTGGTCTTGAACTCCTAGGCTCAAGCAGTCATCCCACCTCAACTTCCCCAAGTGTTAGGATTACAGGCATGGGTCACTGCACCTGCCCCTAAATCTGCTTTCATTTATTTGTTTGTTTGTTTACTTATTTATTTATACATGGGCCACTGCACCTGGCTCTAAATCCACATTTATTTATTTATTTATTTATGGAGATGGAGTTTCACTCTTTTTGCCCAGGCTGGAGTGCAATGGCGCTATCTCAGCTCATGGCAACCTCTGCCTGCCGGGTTTAAGCAATTCTCCTGCCTCAGCCTCCTGTGTAGCTGGGATTACAGGCACGTGCTGCCACGCCCTGCTAATTTTTTATTTTTAGTAGAGACTAAACACCATGTTGGCCGGGGTGGTCTTGAACTTCTGACCTCAGGTGATCCACCTGCCTCAGCCTCCCAAAGTTCTGGGATTACAGGCATGAGCCACTGCGCCCAGCCTAAATCTGCTTTTGAATAGCACTGTACTGCTTCATTACTTTATAGTAACAAAATATTCCTAATTTTTGTCTCATACCCCCTGTGTTATTGCTATCATTCATTTCACATTGTTGCTATTACTATTTTGAGCACACTGTTATAGGTTGGGTCAATAAATGATAAGAAGAATAAGAGTTGCTTTTTCTTTTCTTTTTCTTTCTTTTCTTTTCTTTTTCTTTTTTTTTCTTTTTTTTCTTTTTTTTTTTTTGTAGAGACAAGGTCTTGCTTTGTTGCCTAGGTTGATCTCAAACTCCTGGATTCAAGTGATCCTCCTGCTTTGGCCTCCCAAAGTGTTGGGATTACAGGCATGAACCACCATGCCTTGGCAAGAATAAGAGTTTTTGTTTGACCGTCACTTATTCCTTCTCTAATGCTCTTCTTTTCTTTTTGTGGATCTAATTTTCTATTTTTCTATACTATTTTTCTTCTCTTGGAAGTACTTCTAACATTCTTTGCAAGGCAGGTCTATTGGCAATAAATTATTTTAATTTTTGTTTGTCTGAGAAAGTCTTTAATTCTCCTTCACTTTTGAGAAACAATTTTGCAGAGCACAGAATTGTAGGTTGGTGCACGTTTTCCTTGCAAGTCTTTAAATATTTTACTCTCCTCTTGTTTGCATGGCTTCTGAGGAGAAGTTGGCTATAATTTCTATCTTTGCTTCTCTATAGGTAAGTTGCTTTCTTCCCTCTGGCCTCTTTCAAGATTTTTTTTAAATCTTTGATTTGAATATGATAGGCCCAGGTGTAGTTTTTTGGGCACTTATCCTGCTTGATGTACTTGGAGCTTCCTGGATCTATGACTTTGTGTCTGACATTAATTTGGGGGAAATTCTCAGTCATTATTACTTCAAATATGTCTTCTGTTCCTTTCTGTCTTCTCCTTGTAGGTCTCTATTCATATATATTATATTGTAAGCCAAAAATAAAATTCTTAGCCCTACAATTGACTGATGGACCCTCCCCTCAGCCAAGGGCATTCCAAAGTTAACCTGAAAAGCTAGTTCAGGTCTTAATGGAAGTGGGGGTCAGACATGCCTCATTATACCCTTCTTCCTTTGGAATTCAGGCATACCTGCCAGCATTAACATTAAAACAGAGACCTTAAGACTCATAGAAGACTCTTTAAGTCTGATAAGAAACATTCCTTTCTATTGATTCTGTCTGCATAATGAGAACCTTGGTCTCCACAACCCCTTATCTTAAGCCAGACATTCCCCTTTATTAATTATAGGTTTTTAGACAATAACTTAACTCCTTCAACCAATTTCCAATGAACAAAATTCCTGAATCCATCTATGACCTGGAAGCCCCCACTTCAAATTTTCTTACCTTTCTGGACCAAACCAATGTACGTCTTACATGTATTGATTGATGTCTTATGTCTCCCCAAAATAAATAAAACCAAGCTGTGTAGCCTTGGGCAACCCTGGTCATGTGCTCTCTGGGCTGTGTCTCAGGCCATTGGTCATTTATATTTGGTTCAGAATAAATCTCTTCGAATATTTACAGAGTTTGACTCTTTTCATTGACAATATCTTTTGTAGTTGTCCCCCAGTTCTTGGATACTCTGTTCATTTTTTTTTCCATACATTTTTCTCTGCTTTTCGATTTTGAAAGTTTCTGTTGACATACCCTCAAGCTCAGAGATTCTTTCCTCAGCCGTGTTCCATCTACTATTAAGCCATTCTTCATTTCTGTTATGGTGCTTTTCATCACTAGCATTTTTTATTCTTTTTTAGAATTTCCATGTCTCCGCTTGCATTACCCATCTGTTTTTGTATGTTGTGTAAATTTTTCATTAAAGTCCTCAGCATATTAATCATAGTTATTTTAAATTCCTGGACTGATAATTCCAACATTCCCCCCATATCTGAGTTTGGTTTTGGCATTTGCTTTGTCTTTCCAAGTTGTATCTTTGGCTTTGTAAATTTTTGTTGAAAGCCATACATGAGATCCTGGGTGAAACTGCCGTAAATAGGCCTTCAGTGATGTGTTGGAAAGGCGTTGGGAGAGGGAAAATGGTCTATTGTCCTCTGATTAGGGGTCTCAGTCATCTAGTGAGCCCAGTCCCCTGGACTGTGAACTTCACAGTGTTTCTCAGCTATGTTTCACCCCATGAGATGGGGCAGAATGTCTATAGAGGGCTGGAGTTGGGTATTTTCCTTCCCCCAGGCTGGCGAGGCTCTGATAAAACCCCAGTTGGTTCAGCTCTGGTAAAATTGTTTCTTTTGAGAATGGGTCTTGTTAAGAAGCACAGAATCTCTAGCACATTCAGAATAGTTACTTTCCTCCTCCCTTGCAGGAAACATGAGAGGATTTTTCTTCAGTCTTCACTAAGAGCTTTGTAGAGCTCCTGGAGGAAAACTTACAAAAGTACAGCCGCTCGCCTAAGACTGGGTCCCCTTGGAGTTTTTAACGCTCAAATTCGTGCATATTGGTCCTCCAGTAATTTGTCAATTATAGTACAGGTCTTCCTACTCCGTACTGGTTCCCACTGAGATTTCAGCTATGGGACAATGGTTGGGGGGTAGTGTGTGGTCTAGTCAGGTAAGCTGTGATTGCCTGTATCTATCTGTCTACATCTCTAATTTTGGGGGCAGTAGTTTGCCCTGTGACCTCACTTCTTTGACTCAGCCAAGAAGAGTTGTCTATTTTCAATTTGTGCAGCTTTTTACTTGTTTTTAGGATAGAGTGATGACTTCCAAGGTCCTTATATGCCAGGCCAGAAACTGGAAATCTATTATTGTTTTGACCCATGCATTATTTTGTGTGCGTGTATGTGTGTGTGTGTGTGTGTGTGTGTGTGTGTGTGTGTATATAAACATTCCGAATAAGTGGGTTTGGTTTATCCTTTTTCATTTCTTATTTCTAATTTTATTACATTACAGTAAGAGAATGCTGCTTTCCATGCTAGCAATGTTTTGGAATTTGTTGATATTTTCTCTGTGGCTCTGTATGTTGTCAATTTTTTTCAGTGTTGTGTATGACCTAAAACAGAATGTATCAGGTGCAGTGAGTTCTTTATGCCATTAGGTAAAAACGCTTTAATTGTATGGTTCATAACTCAAGCTCTGTAGTCCACAACCTGATCACTATTCCTCATCCTCACCCCTCGATGACCCAGTAACATTGACAATGATATTAAAATACAAATTTTCTTTCTCCATTTCAGTCACTGAGAGCTAACTTTCCTTCTGTCACCAGAAACGTTACAATGTAACAAACAGGCAAACTTCTCATGAATTTTAAACACAGTTTAAACACAGTTCAATTTAAAATTTTAGTCTCATATCCAACTCAAACATTTATTTCCCCCATCCATCTAGTTCAGAATTAACCTGTGGCTGGTGGACAGCGGTGGAGAAGGCGGGAGGTTTCCTTTTACAACCCTCCCCTCTCTCCAATGCTTCCGGGCCTCCCTTCCTTCTCAGGTTGGTTGTAATGCCTAATGAGGGATGGTATAGGTTCTTCTTTGGAGACTTCTCCAGGGAAATACTCTACTGCACAGTTTGCTGACGTAGGCCATGTGTCCTGTAGTTGACTTCTTGGACTCTCTTGGGGAGAGTCCCATTATACTGGCTTAAGCCTGGTTACTTCCTACGGTGTCCTCTTGGTTTATAGGAAAGTCACACATATGCATCCTTGACACACCAAATTCTAGTGGTATACATAGTTCCCACTACCTTCTCTCTTTGTTCTAACATTTGGGGCTTCAAACTCTGGAGAAGTATGTCAAACCTTTGGGCAGGATACTTATGTCCTATTATCCCCAGTCCTGGGGTTTAATCAGACACTAAGAGTCTAAAGGAAAATGTCCACTCCACATCTCATTATTCTTTCATTTTCTTTCCCTTATTATAACTTCTGTAATATATCATGGGATGGGAATATCCTTGGCCATGGTGTTCTAATGAGTTTACCGATTTTATATATTTAGATATGAAGGAAGTGTTGTCATATAGCAAAGGACCTAACTACCTCCATTGGCCTGTTGTGACAGGATACCGACCCTATACATCATTTAACCACTGTAGGCATTATTTATCTTTTTAAACCAGGGAACTATCACTTGTTCTAAATAATTCAAGCTTTGGGAAGCATCAAATGAAATGATCAAAATGAAATCTGTTTATACAGTGTAAGTTAAAGATATCCACAACTATTTTAAACATTGCATTTGGTATCATGACTCTCTAAATAAGGTTTATTCTTCCAGAAAATCATGGACAAAAATTATCCTATAAGAAAATGAAAACATCATGTCATCTGTGCCAATTCCAATTTTAGGAAGAGTACTTATTAGGGCTTTGATTATTCTTTGATGTTCTCTGTTGTCAAAGTGAAGTAACCTAAATGATGTTATGCTTACATCCTGGAATGAAAGGAGGAATGAGAATCTTCTATTATTGTTTTTCTAAAAATTATATTTCTTATTTCTTAATACAACAGAATATATCCATATATAGCATCAAGGATGAATTTTCCTCTGATTTGGCTTAATGAAATATCTGACAGTTATGAAAAAATTCCTGTGCTGCTCTTGTTGCCATAAACCTTGTGTTATCAGTGTTGCACAGACCATGGCTAGCCATTTAATGCCATGAATTATGGCATATAATTTGAATGGAGAGCTTTGTTCCTATCAAAGGTAAAAATGCTTCTGGAGTGAGTGAGGAAGACTTTGAAGCAGTGAGTGAGAGAGTTTCCCCTGTAATATCATTGGGCTCTGACAGCAGGACCTTGAAGAGGACGGTTCTAATCCTGTCTGCCACTATGTGACAGGCAAGTCCCCGATCTCCTTTTTTCCTTTTTTCTTTTTTTTTTCAATCTCTCTCTACAGCCCAGGCTGGAGTGCGGTGGCACCATCTCGGCTTCCTGCAACCTCTGCCTCCTGGGTTTAAGAGATTCTCCTGCCTCAATTTCCCGAGCAGCTGCAACTACAGGCACGTGCCACCACACGCCCAGCTAATTTTTGTGTTTTTAATAGAGACAGGGTTTCACCATGTTGGCCAGGCTGGTCTCGAACTCCTGAGCTCAAGTGATCCACCCGCCTCGGCCTCCCAGAAGTGCTGGGATTACAGACGTGAGCCACGGGGACTGGCCCCGATCTCTTTGAACTCGGTTCCCTCATCTGTAAGCCAGCGGCTTGGGCTGAATAATCCATATGTCCTTTAAGCCAAGATATTCAGGGCTTGTAAATAATGCTGACTTTGCAAAGTAAGATATTGTCCGGTGCCTGCAGAATCAGGCAATTCCAAGGCCATTATAAGGCAAAACAAAGCTCAGATTTGATGAGAGAAAATTTCTTTTCAAGGACTTCTTCCGAAGCATAAATATAAGGCAGATAACGTCAACACAGGAGAAAGGCAGTCTATGCAATGTAAAATTCCCTCTTAACTTCTGGGATCACTGTTACGTCCTATTGAACGAATGGGACTCAGGTAAGCCATTTGACTACAACACCCGAAATAAGTCCTTGGTATTTCTTGGGTACCCTGGCATTGTTAGGGACGATCACGTATGTTAACTCATTTTATACTTAAAGCAACTTGAAAACTTCAAGAAACGGAGATGGAGATTTTGCGGCTTGCCCAAGTCCCACAGCTAGTGAGTGCAGAGGATTTTAAACTCAGTTGCGCGCCTAGGGCAGGTTCCAGAACCTCAGAAACCTCCGTGGGGCTTTATGAAACATAAGGACGTAGGCCGCTAGTAACAATAGCTAACGTGAGTGCCTTCCGTGGGCCAGGCTCCATGCTGCATGCTGCATGCTACATGCTGTAGTCTCATTTTCTTGGTTAGCCCTCGGAACAACCTTGTGACTGCTAGGTACTGCTAGGTACTGTGAGGTACTGCTAGTACTTGTTTACTCTTTGAAGGGAGGGGTAGGCTCTGAGACCCGCGAGCTGAGCTGCAGGGAGGTGAGGGTTACGCTACCAGGTAGATGAGGGTCTGTGTAAATTTGGGGGAAGGGAAGTGTGGGTTGTCTCCCAGTTTCGGTTCTCTGAAGGAGAGAGGGGCCTCTCCAGCTGTGGTCTCCACGTACAGTCGGTCTCTGATCTCCCGAGGCTTTGTGCCACTTCGCGTCCAGGGATCTTTATGTCCCAATTACTGTGCAAGGTTCTTGCCTCCAGTTCTATGTACTGAGGCGGCGGGAAGGAGCACTGAAGGAGGGCTCAGATCGCAATGCCCCCCAGCCTGTAGCTATTCTCGGGGGCTGCAGCTACCGCAGCCGCGACGCCGGACTTCCACCGGGTGCAGGCGCAGGCTCCTAGTTCTCCTGCAGCCCGCGGCGGCGCCGGGAGAGCGCTCAGCAGACCTGGGGGCGGGGCCGGGGCGGGGGCGGGGCCGGGGCGGGGACCTAAAGCCTCCGCTCCTTCCGAGTGGGTGAGTGGGTTCCCTGCCGGTCTCTTGCAGCGCTGCCTTTCTATCCTTCCACATCTCTGTGGCGCGGCCTCCCAAGATGCGCCTCCACCTGCTCCTGCTGCTCGCGCTGTGCGGTACAGGGACCACCGCTGCGGCGCTTAGCTACAGCTTGCGGGGAAACTGGAGCATCTGCAATGGGAACGGCTCGCTGGAGCTGCCCGGCGCGGTCCCCGGCTGCGTGCACAGCGCCTTGTTCCAGCAGGGCCTGATCCAGGTACGGCATGCGGCCGACCCGTAGCGAGCCTGCGCCCGCCTTCCTCTGGTGCTGAGAGGGGCCCAGGAACCGCCTGGCAGCCCCCAGCTGTGGGCCATTCTTGTCGGTTTGGCAGTAACTTCCCCTTTGCATCTTGTGATCTGCTGGGGGAAATGCCCAGGCTATGGGGTACGGGCTTGACGGATGAGCGACGGACCCATGTTGGGACATCAGTAACTCTGGAAAGCGGAAGTTTAGATAGAGGAACAGTATTGCTACTAGCAGTTTATTTACCGCAGTCGTTCTCGACTGAAGCGTGTATACAAAGGGCATGTTGTCACTGACAAGCATAAGGTCGGGAATTACTGTCTTTACTATCTGCACGCTAAAGAGGACAACAGCGTTTTGCTAAGTAAGTGTTAACTCTATTGAGTAATGTCTCGGTTTTTTATTTTCGCTTTTAAGCGTCAGGGAGTCAGATTTGGGATTGATGCAGCACAGACGCTGTGGAGAATGACCTGCAAGAGTAAAGTTGGGTTTGTCAGTGCTAGTGTGGCTAATAATGGGTAAATAATTTCTAAAGCTAACTTGGTGATGAACGAAGGTGCTGTTTCCTCTCAGGGCGTGTGTGTGTGTGTGTGTGTGTGTGTGTGTATCTCAATGGAGTCTCCAATTTACAGATTACTTGTGGGGGACGTTTTCCTGTTTGGCTGCCTGTGCGCATAGGTTTGCAAACTGACTTCCATCCTCCAACTGCTTTTGCTGTTCCCTCTTGCACAGCGTTGCCACGTGTTGCCTTTACATGGGGCAAGATGTGCTTGTAATTGATCTACTTGTGGGATGCATACATTGTCCAATCCTCATAACAACTCTATATAGTAAGTGTTCATATCTGAATTTTATGGATAATATGGAATTATGGAGCACAGAGAAATTAGGAAGGTGACCAATATCATACAGCAACTAAATGGAAAGAAATGGAATTCTAACCCAGGTCAACTCCCTAGCCTGGTCTCTATACTATGTGGTATGCTTACTTTGGTTTTTTGAAAAATCATGTTTTTGAAGCACTGTGGTTGACTTTCAGGAGCACCATTCTAAGTTTATTTCCATGACAAGGTGGTCACCTGCGGTTATGCAAAATTTCTGACCTGGTACTTAGTCGTTTTTTTTGTTTGTTTGTTTTTTCCTGAGATGTGTATCAGAAAGGAGGTGAATGTTGTAAATGACATTGACCATTGTCCAATGTATTTTTATAGCAAATCATTCCCAAACTTTAGTATTTTATTTTTAGTTGACAAACTACTTGTGATATAGAACACAGTTGACCACAGTATACTCTGAGTCTTCACTTATATCTGCTTTGAGAATGCCTCTGTTCATTTTGTAGGGTTCCTCTTTGCCTCATTTTACTGAAATAATTAAGCCAATGGGTGCTGGTATATTGACTCAAGCCGGTTATTCCAGAGCATTGGGAGGCCAAGGTGGGAGGATCTGTTGAGTCCAGGAGTTCCAAGACCAGCGTGGCCAACATAGAAAGAGTCTATGAGGCTGAGGTGGTAAAATTTCTTGAGGCCAAGAGTTCAAGACCAGCATGGCCAACATAGAGAGATTCTATCTCTACCAAAATAAATAAATAAGTAAATAAATAAAATTAAGCCAATGGGAAATATAGAGTAAGTCAGTAAGTCAGTAAGTCAGATTATTGTGCTGTATTACAGAGCTAAGAAACAATGTTTGGTTATTACAGATACTTCATGAAAATGAATTTGTTCATAGTATGAAATAACTTCCTCATAGGAACAATTTGAAGAGATTTCTTAAATCTCTTCATAAATTCTTAGAAAAACCTTGAGGTTTCAGTCAGGTGGATATGGGTCTCAAATGGCAGTGGGATGAGAAATGAGAAGGCTTTTGGGGCTTAAGAAACACAAGGCCTATTGAAAATAATCATCAGGCTGGGCACAGTGGCTCATGCCTGTAATCCCAGCACTTTGCGAGGCAGAGGTAGGTGGAGTTTAAGACCAGTCTGGGCAATCTGGTGAGACCCTGTCTCTATAAAAAAATTAAAAAATTAACTGGGCGTGGTGGCATGCACCTGTGGTCCTAGCTACTAGGGAGGCTGAGGTGGGAGGATTGCTTGAGCCCAGGAGGTTGAGGCTGCAGTGAGCCGTGATCTGTACTCCAACCTGGGCAACAGAGTGACACCCTGTCTCAAAAAAATAAAAAAAAAAAAATAATAATCGTCAACATCAGATCAGTATTGTTATTTGGTAATGTGAGACTGTTATCCCACCTGCTTTATTGTAACATCCCTTTATGGTGTTGACGTCAAGAAATAGTCTACGGTTTATAGTAGACAGTGGGTCAAATATTGTGTTTGTATAAGAACTTGAAACATATATTGGTGATATTATTCCTTTATTTATTTATTCACCTAGTTAATTATCTCATATTTATTTCATACCTCTGATGTGGCAGGCAGTATTCTAAGTACCTGAAATCGAGTGGTAAAGAAAGCAAAGTCCTTTCCCAAATGGACATTCTAGTGGAGGAGATAGACATATACCAAATTCATAAATAATGTTATGGCAGGTGACGCATTGAAGAAAAATTGAGCAGGTTAAAGGAAGAGACAGTGAAGGCTGGTTGGAAAGCATTGCTATTTTTTAAAAAGTGATTCAAGATAGGTATTTTGATGAGGTGACTTTTAAACAAAAAGACCTATTTGAAAAGGTCACTTTTAAGGAGAAGTGCATTTCCAGCAAAGAGGAAAAACATGGGAGTGGGGAAGAGAGAGGCCCTGAGGCAGGAATGAGCTTGACAAGTTTCAGGAATAGTCAGCAGGCCAGTGTGGCTGGAGACCTGTGAACCAAAGGGAAAGAGAGGAGTTCAAAGTCTAGGGCAGATCATGAAGGGCTGTGAGCCATAGGAAGCACTTTGGCTTTTATTCTCCATGTGATGGGAAGTTATTGTGGGCTTTGAGCTTAGAGTAGCATGATTAGATTTGCCTTTTTCAAGGTCACTCTGTTGTGTGAAGGCTAAAGTGCAGGAGAGTGGAAGCCTGAAGACCAACCAGGGGACTATTGCAGGTGTGTGGGCAAGAGATGACTTCTGGCTTGGACCAGCATGGTGGCAGTGAAATGGTGAGAATGGTTGTGAGAACACGTTTTAAATGTCGAAACAACAGGATTCCTTCAGTTGAATTTGTAAATGGATTGGGAGAGAGAAGGGGGAGGTGCAGGAATATACCAGGATTTTTTGTCTGAGCTGGTTAAACGAAATTTGTATTTAGTGAGAGATTCTGTGGCTAGTCTTGGCTATTTCATAGGTCACTTTCTTGGTTTTCTGTGCAGAATCTAAACCTTTGGTTTCTTAGACAGACTTTTGGGTTCTCTGTGAAAAGTTACTGCTTCAGCCTGCTATTATTATTATTATTATTTTTTGAGATGGAGTTTCGCTCTTGTTGCCCAGGCTGGAATACAATGACACGATCTCGGCTCACCACAACCTCTGCCTCCTGGGTTCAAGCGATTCTCCTGCCTCAGTCTCCCAAGTAGCTGGGATTACAGGCATACGCCACCACGCCTGGCTAATTTTGTACTTCTAGTAGAGACGAGGCTTCTCCATGTTGGTCAGGCTGGTCTTGAACTCCCGACCTCAAATGATCCACCTGCTTCTTCCTCCCAAAGTGCTGCGATTACAGGCATGAGCCACCGTGCCCAGCCCTCAGCCTGCTATTATGCCACACAGTATAATAGGCGTTAGGAATAAAAAAAGAAATTGAGAGTGAGACTACAGTTCTTATTTTGTGGGAGGCCACATTTAGTGAGGCAGAAAACTAATTAATTTCCATATGATACGTTAAGTGCATAGATAAAGGGACCCTTGTTAGGAATGTTCTGAGCTTTTCTGTGGAACTTCTCACTGGTGTAAGTTTTGAAGCAGCTTCTTCTTCTTCTTTTTTTTTTTTTAGATAGTCTCTGTATGCCAACATTAAAATACATAGATAAGTAAGAAGGAGGTTGGAAACATCACTTCCAGAGATAACCACTATTTTTTTTTTTGACAGCTGTTCATGTGGCTAATGCCCCCAACAGTTTTATTTATTTATTTATTTTTATTTTTTATTTTTTCCCTTTTTTAAAAATTATACTTTAAGTTCTAGGGTACATGTGCACAACGTGCAGGTTTGTTACATATGTATACATGTGCCACGTTGGTGTGCTGCACCCGTTAACTCATCATTTACATTAGGTGTATCTCCTAATGCTATCCCTCCCTGCTTCCCCCCACCTCATGACAGGCCCTGGTATGTGATATTTCCCACCCTGTGTCCAAGTGTTCTCATTGTTCAATTCCCACCTATGAGTGAGAACATGGCAGTGTTTGGTTTTCTGTCCTTGCGATAGTTTGCTGAGAATTATGGTTTTCAGCTGCATCCATGTCCCGACAAAGGACATGAACTCATCCTTTTTTATGGCTGCATAGTATTCCATGGTGTACATGTGCCACATTTTCTTAATCCAGTCTGTCGTTGATGGACATTTGGGTTAGTTCCAAGTCTTTACTATTGTGAATAGTGCCACAATCAACCTACGTGTGCATGTGTCTTTACAGCAGCATGATTAATAATCCTTTGGGTATATACCCAGTATGGAATGGCTGGGTCAAATGGTATTTCTAGTTCTAGATCCTTGAGGAATTGCCACACTCTCTTCCACAATGGTTGAACTAGTTTACAATCCCACCAGCAGTGTAAAAGTGTTCCTGTTTCTCCACATCCTCTCCAGCACCTGTTGTTTCCTGACTTTTTAATGATTGCCATTCTAACTGGTGTGAGATGGTATCTCATTGTGGTTTTGATTTGCATTTCTCTGATGACCAGTGATGATCATGACCATCTTTTCATGTGTCTGTTGTCTGCATAAATGTCTTCTTTTGAGAAGTGTCTGTTCATATCCTTTGCCCACTTTTTGATGGGGTTGTTTGTTTTTTCTTGTAAATTTGCTTGAGTTCTTTGTAGGTTCTGGATATTAGCCCTCTGTCAGATGAGTAGATTGCAAAAATTTTCTCCCATTCTGTAGGTTGCCTGTTCACTCTGATGGTAGTTTCTTTTGTTGTGCAGAAGCTCTTTAATTTAATTAGATCCCATTTGTCAATTCTGGCTTTTGTTGCCATTGCTTTTGGTGTTTTAGTCATGAAGTCCTTGCCCATGCCTATGTCCTGAATGGTAGTACCTAGGTTTTCTTCTATGGTTTTTATGGTTTTAGATCTAACATTTAAGTCTTTAATCCATCTTGAATTAATTTTTGCATAAGGTGTAAGGAAGGGATCCAGTTTCCGCTTTCTACATATGGCTAGCCAATTTTCCCAGCACCATTTATTAAACAGGGAATCCTTTCTCCATTTCTTGTTTTTGTCAGGTTTGTCAAAGATCAGATGGTTGTAGATGTGTGGTATTATTTCTGAGGGCTCTGTTCTGTTCCACTGGTCTATGTTTTGGTACCAGTACCATGCTGTTTTGGTTACTGTAACCTTGTAGTATAGTTTGAAGTCAGGTAGCATGATGCCTCTAGCTTTGTTCTTTCTGCTTAGGATTGTCTTGGCAATGTGGGCTCTTTTTTGTTTCCATATGAACTTTAAAGCAGTTTTTTTCCAATTCTGTGAAGAAAGTCATGGGTAGCTTGATGGGGATGGCATTGAATCTATAAATTACCTTGGGCAATATGGCCATTTTCACAATATTGATTCTTCCTATCCACAAGCGTGGAATGTTCTTCCATTTGTTTGTATCCTCTTTTATTTCATTGAGCAGGATAACCACTATTAAAATAAAAAAAAAATTCAGTGTATCCATTCTAATTTTTTAAATGCATACACATTTATAAGTATTTAAATATACAACTTAACAACTCTTTCACATTTAATATTTTGTGATGCTCTTACCTGCAGTAAACAGGTTTCTATAAACCATGTTTAGTGGCTCTTTTAAAATTCTGTTATATACACTTACCATCACTTATAATCTATTACTTATTATTGGATAGTTAAATCTGACTCCATTTTTTTTCTATTTTTTTGATGAGGGTCCTTTTAACTAAATTTTACTGTACGTCTTTATTTTCTTATACAAATATTTAAAAGTTAAAGAGCTGATTCATAGGATATGTACTTTTTTTTGTCATTTAGTATGTGCTTCTAAGTTGCTTTTCATAAACATTGTACCAGTTGTACACTGCCACCATTATTTTATCAGAGTGCTTGTCTTAGGTGCTAGATTTCAATATTATTTAAGAAACAAATCAAAATCAATTTATTTTTTAGTAAGGTCAAATGTATATGTTTATTTCATGTGTTTATTGGTGATGTGGGCATTTCTAATTCATCTTCTTTATCTGTTTTTCTTTTGGCTATTTATCTTTAATGGCAATTTTTTTTTTTTTGAGATAGAGTCTCACTCTGTCACCCAGGTTGGAGTGAAGTGGCATCATCTTCCTCACTGCATTCTCTGCCTCCCAGGTTCAAGCGATTCTCATGGTCTCACTGTGTTGGTCAAGCTGGTCTTGAACTCCTGAGCTCAGGCAATCTGCCCACCTCAGCGTCCCAAAGTGCTGGGATTACAGGTGTGAGCCACCATGGCTGGCCTCTTTAATACAGATTTATAAGGCCCCTTTGTTATATATTTTCAAAAATTCAAATTCAAAATAAATCCCCAAATGTCCCATTTATTAATGAAGTATTTTGTCATATGTATGTTGTAAAGCTATGTATGTTGAAATCTTTTGTTTTTCTTTTATGGTTGTTTCTGTCTTTGGTAGTTTGCTTAAAAATAATTCCTCTCAGCTATCTTTATGGTTCCTGTATTTAAAATTTTGATTCATTTGAAGTTTCTTCCAAATAGTTAATTGGTTGCCTATAACTCATTATTTGAACAATTTCTCTCTTGTCCACTGACATATTACTTTTATCATGCACTAAATTCCCATATACTGATATAATATTGTTATTCCTTCTCTTTTAATCTTTAAAAAGGTTAAAAGATTTAAATTCTTTTAAAAATATGTATTTATTTAATGTTCATTGGATAAAAGAAATACAGAAAATATAAAGAAGGAAGAAAAGCCAATAAAACACATAATATAAAGCAGATATAAAAGTCTTTACCACTGTAAAATTACTAGTGTTTATCTTTCCACATTGTTTTCTAAGTGTATATAGACAAATATAATAACATAAAAATGAAATCATCACCTAAGGTGGTTTTGTTAGCTACTTTAACATTTAAAACATATCATGAATATATTTGTCTGTGTCTGTAAATATAGATCCAGAATTATTTCAAATAGCTTCATAGACCCCATTATAAAGATGTGTTCTTATTCAAAGTCTACACTTAAAAATAAAAATTATAAGTATGTAAATATACACATATACCAAAAAGTGGTAGGCATCAGATGCTTAGTACTTTTTCTGTAAATTTTATTATTACCTTATATTCTTCACATGCAATTGGGACAAATGGCCAGAGAAAGATATATTTTAGATGTGTAAATTTATTAACTATAAACTATAAGAGTACATCATACTAGCCATACATGTGATTAACAAGCTAGTCACAATCATTCTTTTCATTTTATAAACACAAACTATTGTATTATAAATACAAAATAAGAAAAAGATAGTTAAATGTTAGCTGTTATGAAGAGTGAAAACATTATATAAACTTCAAATGGTTGCTTTCTGCATCTGCATCAATGTAATTTCATGATTTTCTACCAATTTCATTTGTATAAAGAATCTCTATGATCAATTTATCATTCACTTTCATGTCCCCATATGGAAAGTGGTAGGTGAATATCTGTAGGAATACAATTTATTGTCTGCTTGTCCACTGAAAAGTAGCCCTATGTCCCTATCCAGTCTACACTACGAACTTTGTCTTCATGAGCAGCCAGATCATGCAACTTCTTGTATCCCACAACTTGACAATGGTATCTAAAGATCCTGAAATCAGCTGCTGTTCATGGGTAGGAGACCATTTTACTAATGTCACCCAACCTGTATGTGAAGTTAGGGACAGTGACATCAAAGAATGGTCTTTAGTTCAGGGATCCCACAGTCTGGTATGCCTATCTGTGCTTCCAGATGCTAACCGCTTACAAAGTTGGAGAATGGGAAATACAATTAAGCACTTTATTTCCTGTCAGAGTTTGACTTCAGACTGTCAGACTTAACATCCTACACTCTAATTGTATGGTCCCAAGATGCACTGCAGATTTCTTCAGCATCTGACCACAGAACTGAGGAAATTGCTTCCTTGTGACCAGAGAGGGTCACTATGGGAGTCCTAACTGCTCTGTGTTCTCTGTCGATTTGTGGATTCCTCCATTTCGTCTTCTTCTTCTGTAGGGACTGTAGACCAGATCTTTAGCATCTTATCCCAGGAGCCACTACAAAATTTAGTTCCTGAGTTATCAACAGCTATAGACTCTCACTTCCAGCATGACCTCGGCAGCACGGTCGGGCTTTCACTTTGTTTGTCTCTGTTCCACTCCCATAAGAGAATAGTCGGATCCATAGAGGCACTCAAACATAAGCAAGACAAACTGTCTTTTTTTTTTTTTTGCCCAGGCCACATCCTTTACAACATCCGTATGTCCCACAATTGTCATTATTGACTTTCCTTCCAAGGACTGGATTTGAGAGGTCTTATCATAAGAACCAGTCAAGATCCATTCCTCTGCCCCTTTAACTGAAATGATCCAGTCATCATGGAACATGCATTGCTCTGGCTGGGGTGCTGTGTACTTCACGTATTCTATTTTCACAACTACTTCTGATGACATGTTCTCCAGTTCCGTGTGTTTGATCAAGGACATTCGCAGAAACTGGCCCTTAATAAGGAAATACAACTCCATATGTTTGTGGAACTCATTTTTGTCCTTTAGTAATTTATTGATGGTGTTACTAAGGTCAGCAAATTCAGAGGTGGCAGGGACTGAGAAGGAAACATCATCTACGGCATATTTCTTGTTATCGGTGTAGAAGTGTGTTTGGAGCTTAGCCATGGCAAGGAGTACACACAAGGCTTTTGGGTTAGTAGACAGAGAATGGGAGCTCCTGTCTCTTAACTACAAAGAAGCCACTCAAAATTAGACTGCACAGGTAAGCGAGAAGCTGCACTCTAAGCCTGGACTCTGCTTTTTCTGCTTGGGTCTCCTCCACCCACAGTCATTCTTTCTAAGGAGTCATGAGTCTGTCTATGGAGTCTCCAATCTGCAGGTTATCACTCATAAGTACATTCTAACAAGGTATGTGCATCAGTGTACATTATAGTTTTATATTCTTTAAGTAGCAAATAAGCAGTTTCTATGTGAATTTTGTTAAACTTTTGGTGAATTTCAAACAAATAGTTAAATACAGATACTTGCAAAATGAAATTTCATGTATCCATCACCTGGCTTCAACATGATCAATTCATGGCTAATTTTGTTTCATCTCTATCCACTGTGCCATCCCTTATTATTATTATTATTTTTATTTTATACATATATTTTTTGAGATAGGGTATTACTCTGTCACCCAGGCTGAATTGCAGTGGCGTGGTCATGGCTCACTGCAGGCTTCACCTCCTGGACTCAGGCGATCCTCCTGCCTCAGCCTCCCAAGTAGCTAGGATTACAGGTTCACACCACCATACCCAGCTAATTTGTTTCTTTTTTGTAGAGACAGGGTCTCCCTATGTTGCACAGGATAGTCTCAAACTCCCGGGCTCAAGCAATATTCCCACCTCAGCCTCCCAAAGTATAGGGATTATAGGTGTGAGCTGCTGCTCCTGGCCCCCTTAGTATTATAAAGTAATCCCAGTTATCACATTATTTCATCCACAAACATTTCAGTATGGGTCTCTAAAAGATAAGGACTTCCTTTTTCTTCAACGTAACCACAATACCATTATGACTTGTGAAATATTTTTGATGTGTTTCAGAGAAGAAAGTCCCATTATTATAATCCAAAATGACTAAACATACATTTTTTCTTAAAACAGAAGGTTTTCCGGTTGTTATACTACCTTCCACAGAGATCTTAAGACTTGTAAGAATGAAATATTTGCTTTAATACTGGGAATGATAGAAAATATTTTTAAATTAAAAAAGAAAAAATAATGAAATGTTTGGCTTTAGTGATCATTTTGTGATGTGAAATGATCTCAAAAGCTTTTTAGGAAATGACCCTTTAAAGATATGTATGTCTTCTTCTAAAAATTTGACTGACTTAAAGTAAAATTAAAAAAAAAAAAAAGGTTGACTGCATCTATCAAGTGTGACATTAAGGAGATAAAATAGCTAATGACTCTGCATTTGAAATTTAATTTAAACAGAAATAGTTGTCAATTAATAACGTTGTTCAATTTCTGGGGAGAGAAAAGTCCAAGGTTTTTAAGCCCTCATTTGGAAAAAAATGGTTTAAAAAATCCTGATCCTTAAACCTGGACATAGGCTTTTTTGTTTGATGCCACATGAGGTGCATTTAGGGTATGGGAGGATTTGCTTTGTATGGCCCCGAACTGAAAATCAAAGGACTACCTGAGAGCTGAATTTTTAGGAAAGCATTGGCTGGTCCTTATCGTATATAAGTATAAATATATGTAATCAGCCTATACAATTCATTTTCATGTAGCATTTATTTTATGTCTTCCACGTGTGGTGCACTTTTCTTGGCCCTTTCACGTGCACGTGTTCATGTAATTTCCACAACAACCTTCTGGAAAAGGTATAATAATTCACATTGACTGAGGCTCAGAGAAGTTATTGCCTAAGATTATGCACCTAATGGATGATGGAGCAAGGATTCAAACACCGATGTTCTTTTCACCATTGCATGCTGCCTATTGGCAGAAACACTAAATAGTAAACAAATGGAACAGTTATTATTTTAATTCAAATGTGTCTGATGAAAATAGAGACATGAGTACAGTATACTTTTGTTCAAAATATACCACTAAAATCACCCCATTTGCTAAAAGCTCTCAAAAAATGTAAACATTTTCTCAGGGTTAATTCACATATCACTTCTTTCTGTGTTCTCCATCTCTTGGAATTCTCTTCGTTTCAACCATCCCTTCTGTACCACAATTGCTGAAATGCTTGTGTCTAACCACCACATCTCACCTGATTTCCAGCTAGAAATTCTGTTCAACTCTCCAACCTCAGTGTCTTCATGGCATGTGAAACTCCATATATCCAAATATTTCTTCTCTCAATTCTCTCAACCCTTACTTTCTCTTATTTTACCTATTTACAATAAAAGCATAAGTATTTTCTCAGTAAACTAAGCCTAGGATCTTGGATCCGTTTTTTTTTTTTTTTCCCTCACGTCTGTTGTTAGGTACTGGATCTTTTAAGTCCAATCTATAGTGTCTTATAACCATTCCTTACCATTTCTACCACTATCAACCTAGCTCATTGTTTTCTTTTTTTAAAAAAGAGATAAATTAATTTTAATGACATTTAGAAATAGGTAAAGCATATAAATACTAAACGGTTTTTGTTGTTGTTGTTGTTTTTAGATGGAATCTTGCTCTGTCACCTAGGCTGGAGTGCAATGGCACTATCTCGGCTCACTGCAACCTCTGCTTCCCGGGTTCAAGTGATTCTCCTGCCTCAGCCTCCCGAGTAGCTGGGATTACAGGCACCCACCACCACCTAGCTAATTTTTGTATTTTTAGTAGAGATGGTATTTAGCCATGTTGGCCAGGCTGGTCTCGAACTCCTGACCTCGTGATCCGCCCACCTTGGCCTCCCAAAATGTTGGGATTACAGGCATAAGCCACCTTGCCTGGCCACTAGTAAACAGTTTTAAAGGTAGGCTATGTTATGAAAAGCATCCCTGTCTTCTAGGTCTCCAGTTCCCTTCTATAGAAACAACCACGATTAACCAGTTTCTTGTGTATTCTTCCATCTATATTATAAACATATACAGACAGATAATCATATATAGATTTATATATTTTCCCCCCACAGATGATTGCATTCTATATATATATATATATATATAGTTTTATATTGACTTTTTTCTTTAACTTAATATATCTTAGGTATCATTTCAGATCAGTACATGTAATAGAAATGATAGCTATCATTTATTAAGTGCACACTATGTGCCAAGAACTGTTCTAAGCACTTTTCATAATTATCTCGTGCACTCCTTGTACTGATCCTGTGAGGCATGTAGGTATAGTTACTATCTCCGTTGTAGAACTGAGAAAACAGATGTACAGAGATGTTTTATGAGCTTCACAAAGACTCACAGGTATTAGGATTAAGCTCAAACCCATGCAGAAAATATTTCACCAACTGCCTCTTCCACCTGTCAGCTACAGTCACCTCCTGGCTCTGTCTCAGAGGCAGTGGAACCATGTAGCTGCCCAGCCTCACTCCCTGAGCAAGTGTGATCTCCTCCTCTGACTCTTCCTATCAGCTAGGAATCTGTCTCCAGACATTTATTCTAACCTTTCATGAGTTCCAGTGCTGGGAACCCCACCGCTACGCTTTAGTCAGGTGTCACTTGTCTCTGTGTCTCCTTAAAAACCTTGCATAACGCCTGGCACTTATAGTGGGCCAAGCAAATGGTTTGTCTTGTTTTCCCTTTTAAATTGTAGTCTCTTTGGTCAGAAAATAAGGACTCTCCTTAAATTGCAACTTTTTTCACTTAGAGCTGTGTTAGATGGGAAACAATATTTACTAACTTAAGGGTTTTAGAAAAATATAATGTTAAGGTTGACCAAAACATGTTGCCGGACTCGTGGGCTGGAGATCTCTTGTACCTGTGTACCCTTTGAAGTAAGAGTCATAGCTGAAGATCCTATTTGACAGAGGAGAAACTGAAGTTTGGAGAATATAGCTTCTGAATGAAACACTGTGATGGTTAATACTGAGTGTCAACTTGATTGGATTAAAAGATACAAAGTACTGATCCTGGGTGTGTCTGTGAGGGTATTGTCAAAGGAGATTAACATTTGACTCAGTGGACTGGGAAAGGCAGACCCACCTTTATTCTGGGTGGGCACCATCTAATCAACTGCCAACAGAGCCAGAATAAAAAGCAGACAGAAGAACGTGAAAAGACTAGAGTGACTTAACCTCCCAGTCTCTATCTTTCTCCGTGCTGGATGCTTCCTACCCTCAAACATCAGACTCCAAGTGCTTCAGCTTTGGGAATTGGACTGGCTTCCTTGCTCCTCAGCTTCCAGATGGCCTATTATGGGACCTTGTGATCATGTGAGTTAATACTCCTTAGTAGACTCCCCTTTATATATATATCTATCTATCCTATTCGTTCTGTCCCTCTAGAGAACCCTGACTAATACAGATTTTGGTACCAGGGGTGGTTCTAGAGGAACAGAATATTAAGGATGGAGTTCTTTTATTGATTTTGGGGTTTCTGGAGTTGACTGCTTAATTTGATTAGACCAAAAAATGCTAAGGATTCTGTATCTTTTTTTTTTTTTTTTTTTGAGATGGAGTCTCGCTCTCTCACCCAGGCTGGAGTGCAGTGGCGCAATCTCTGCTCACTGTAAGCTCTGCCTCCTGGGTTCATGCCATTCTCCTGCTTCAGCCTCCTGAGTAGCTGGGACTACAGGCACCCGCCACCATGCCTGGCTAATTTTTTGTATTTTTAGTAGAGGCGGAGTTTCACCATGTTAGCCAAGAGAGTCTCAATCTCCTGACCTCGTGATCTGCCCGCCTTGGCCTCCCAAACTGCTGGGATTACAGATGTGAGCTACCGCGTCTGGCCTAAGGACTCTATTTCTAAAAGTATGGAGAACACCAATAGTCCTTGGCATGAACTGTTTAGAGAGTTATGCAAAATAAATGCATTTGATACTCCTGATTCACTGCTTGTGAGAGGCAAGGAGTTTAGTGACTCTAAACATAATACCTTTGACCATATGTGGAGAGCCAAGGAACATAATAAAACTGGTTGCTTGCTCCTACGTTCACTGGACAAAGTGATGAAAGAAAAATGATGAGCTCAGGGATTATAACTCCCAGCTTCAGAAGCAGTACTGAGCTTCACCCCTGCTAGATTGCCCTGAGTGAGAGTCTTATCTCCTATAGAGAAAGAGCTGAAACTGTGGAAAAATGGACACAAGCTCTTATCATGTGAGTGGCTGACCTGCCATGAAAGGTGCATGCACAGCCTTTCCAGGTGTCTACTGTTAAAGTGAGGGCATTGATTGGAAAAGAATGGGACCCTGCAACTTGGACTGGGGATGTGTAGGGGGCCTGATGAAGCTGGGGACGCTGAGCTTGTAAACTCTGATGAACCTTTTTTGCCAGAAGAAACAGCTTCTTCATCTCCAGTAGTGGCAACATCCCCTCCCTAACCCATGCTGCCATCAACCTTTCCACCTTTGTCTGAGGAGATAAACCCTGCACTGCTTGAGGCAACAGTGATGGCCTCCTCTGAGGCAGTTGCCAGGCAAAATAATGTTGATTCTCCTCAAGAGCCACCCCCAACACCCCGGTTTAGTCTAGACCTATACCTAGACTAAAGTCCCAGTGGACCCCTAGAGGTGAGGTTCAGAGTGACCCATGAGGAGGTGTGCTACACTAGAAAAGGACTGCTTGAGTTTTCTAATTTATATAAGCAGAAATCTGGAGAACGGGCACAGAAATGGATATTAAGGGTGTGAGATAATGGTGGAAGGAACACAGAGTTGGATCAGGCTGGATTTATTGATTTGAACCCACTAAATAGAGATTCTGCTTTTAATGTTGCAGCTGTGGGAGTTAAAAAAGTTTTAATGGTTCTAATAGTTTATTTGCTTGGTTAGCTGAAATATGGATAAAAAATGGCCCACTGTGAGCAAGCTAGAAATGCCTGATCTCTCTCAGTTTGATGCAGAGGAAGGGATCCAAAGGTTTAGGGAGATTGGATGCTGGAGTGGATTGGTCTCTTTAGACCTACCCATCCCAGCTGGGAGGGTTCAGAAGATATACCCTTGACAAATGCTTTGCGAAATAGATTTTTGCCGGCAGCAACTGCATCTCTGAAGAGTCCTGTAATTGCTCCTCTGTGTATGTCAGATCTAACAGTGGGAATCGCAGTCACTCAACTACAAAATTTATAGGCCCAGAACCCCTTGAATGAAGGGGAGGCTGGGTCTCCTTGAAAAGGACCCCACTATGCTAGTGACTGTTTATACTGTTAATATTTCTCCCATCCTTCCCCAAGGAGACCCCCAGCCTATTACCAGGGTAACTGCATTGAAGAAAGGGAAATGATCAGACATTTTAGGGACTACTGGACACTGGCTCTGAGCTGACATTGATACTAAGGGACCCAAAATGTCATTGTGGTCCTCCAGTTGAAGTAGAGGCTTATGGAGATCAGGTAATTAATGGAGTTTTAGCTCAGGTCTGACTTATAGTGGGTCCAGTGGGTCCCTGGATTCATCGTGTGGTCATTTCCCAGTGCCAGAATGCATAATTGGCATAGACATGCTTAGCAGCTAGCAGAACCTCCACATTGGCTCCCTGACTTATAGGGTGAGGGTTATTATGATGGGAAAGGCCAGATGGTAGCCCTTAGAGCTGCCCCACCTAGAAAAATAGTAAATCAAAAACAATATCGCATCCCTGGAGGGATTGCAAAGATTAGTGCCACCATCAAGGACTTGAAAGTCTCAAGGGTGGTGATTCCCATCACATCCATGTTTAACTTTCCTATTTGGCCTATGCAGAGGACAGAAGGATCTTGGAGAATGACAGTGGATTGTTATAAACTTAACCAAGTGGGGACTCCAATTGCAGCTGCTGTACTATAAGTGGTTTCATTGCTTGAGCAAATTAACACATCTCCTGGCACCTGGTATGCAGTCATTGATTTGGCAAATGGCTTTTTCTCCATTCCTGTCCATAAGGCCCACCAGAAGCAATTTGCCTTCAGCTAGCAAGGCCAGCAATATATCTTTGCTGTCCTACCTCAGGGATATATCAACTCTCTGGCTTTATGTCATAATCTTGTTTGAAGAGACTTTGATCACTTTCACTTCCACAAGGTATCACACTGGTCCATTATGCTGGACCAGTGTGCTGATTGGATCCAGTGAGCAAGAAGTAGCAAACGTACTGGACTTGGTGAGACATTTGTGTGCCAGAGGATGGGAAATAAATCCAACTAAAATTCAGGGAACTTCTACCTCAGTAAAATTTTTAGGGATCCAGTGGTGTGGGGCCTATTGAGATATTGCTTCTAAGGTGAAGGATAAGTTGCTGCATTTGTCCGCTTCTACAACTAAGAAAGAGGCACAATGCCCTGTGGGCCTATTTGGATTTTGGAGGCAACACATTCTGCATGTGGTTGTGTTATTCTGACCCATTTATCAGGTGACTCAAAAGGCTGCCAGTTTTGAGAGGGGTCCAGAACAGAAGAAGGTTCTGCAACAGGTCCAGGCTGCTGTGTAAGCTGCTCTGTCACTTGGGCTATATGACCTAACAGATCCAATGGTGCTTGAGGTTCAGTGGCAGATAGAGATGATATTTGGAGCCTCTGGGAGGCCCTCATAGTTGAATCATAGCAGAGGCTGCTAGGATTTTGGATCAAGGCTCTGCCATCTTCTGCAGATAACTACTCTCCTTTTGAGAGAGAGCTCTTAGCCTGTTACTGGGCTTTGGTGGAAACCGAACCTTTGACTATGGGTCATCAAGTCACTATGCGACCTGAACTGCCTATCATGAAGTGGGTGCTTTCTGACCCATCTAGCCATAGAGTGGGTTGTGCACAGCAGCATTCCCTCATCAAATGGAAGTGGTATATACATGATTGGGCTCAAGCAGGTCCTGAAGGCACAATTAAGTTACATGAGAAAGTGGCTCGAAGGCAGAAGTGGCTCACTCCTGCCACCCTGTCTTTTCTCCCCCAGCCTGCACCAGTGGCCTCATGGGGAGTTCCCTATGATCAGTTGACAGAGGAAGAGAAGACTAGGGCCTGTTTCATAGATGGTTCTGCATGATATGGAGGCACCACCTGAAAGTGGACAGCTGCAACACTACAGCCCCTTTCTAGGACATCGCTGAAGGACAGCGGTGAAGGGAAGTCTTCCCAGTGGGCGGGACTTCGAGCAGTGCACCTGGTTGTGCACTTTACATGGAAGGAAAAATGGCCAGATGTGCAGCTATATGTTGATTCATGGGCTATAGCCAATGGTTTGGCTGGGTGATCAGTGACTTGGAAGAAGCATGATTGGAAAATTGTGACAAAATTTGGGGAAGAGGTATGTGGATGGACCTCTCTGAATGGTCAAGAACTATGAAGATATTTGTATCCCATGTAAGTGCTCACCAACGGGTGACCTTGGCAGAGGAGGATTTTAATACTCAACTGAATAGGATGACTCATTCTGTGGATACCACTCAACCTCTTTCCCCAGCCATCCCTGTCATCACCCAATGGGCCCATGAACAAAGTGGCCATGGTGGCAGGGATGGAGGTTATGCTTGGGCTCAGCAACATGGATTTCCACTCAGCAAGGCTGACCTGGCTATGGCCACTGCTGAGTGTCCAATTTGCCAGCAGCAGAGACCGACACTGAGCCCGTGATATGGCACCATTCCTGGGGGTGATCAGCCAGCTACCTGGTGGCAGGTTGATTATGTTGAACCACTTCCATCATGGAAAGGGCAGAGGTTTGTTCTCACTGGAATGGACTCTTACTCTGGATATGGGTTTGCGTATCCTGCACGCAATGCTTCTGCCAAGACTACCATTCATGGACTCACAGAATGCCTTATCCACCATCGCGGTAATCCACACAGCATTGCCTCTGACCAAGGCCCTCACTTTACAACGAAAGAAGTGTGGCAGTGGGCTTGTGCTCATGGAATTCACTGGTCTTACCATGTTTCCTATCATCCTGAAGCAGCTGGATTGATAGAATGGTGGAATGGCCTTCTGTCGTCACAATTACAATGCCAACTAGGTGACGATACTTTTCAGGGCTGCGGCAAAGTTCTCCAGAAGACCACGTATGCTCTGAATCAGAATTCGATATATGGTACTGTTTCTCCCATAGGCAAGATTCATAGGTCCAGGAATCAAGGGGTGGAAGTGGAAGTGGAACCACTCACCATCACCCCTAGTGATCCACTAGCAAAATTTTATTTCTGTTCCCGCAACATTACATTCTGCTGGTCTAGAAGTCTCAGTTCCAGAGGGAGAAATGCTGCCACCAGGAGGCACAATGATTCCATTAAACTAGAAGTTAAGATTACCACCTGAACACTTCGGGCTCCTCCTACGTTTAAGTCAACAGGATAAGAAGGGAGTTACAGTGTTGGCTAGGGTTATTGACCCAGACT
This sequence comes from Papio anubis, assembly GCF_008728515.1. NCBI lineage: Eukaryota > Metazoa > Chordata > Mammalia > Primates > Cercopithecidae > Papio > Papio anubis. The sequence goes on from NC_044978.1 coordinate 86,330,395, forward strand.
ATCAAGACAAAATCAGTCTACTACTCCACAGTGGAGATAAGGAAGAGTATGCATGGAATACAGGAGATCCCTTGGGGTGTCTCATTGTATTATCATGCCCTGAGATTAAGGTCAATGAGAAACTACAACAGCCCAATCTGGGCAGGACTACAAATGGCCCAGACCCTTCAGGAATGAAGGTTTGGGTCACTTTACCAGGAAAAAAACTGTGACCTGCTGAGGTGCTGTTTGGTAACATGAAGTTCTTCAGTGGTTATTTCTGAGATTTTGTTGCACCCATCACCCAAGCAGTATACAGTGCACCCAGTATGTAGTCTTTTATCCCTCACCCTCTTCCCATCCTTACCTGCCAGTCTCCAGAGTCCACTATATCATTCTTAAGCCTTTTGCATCCTGATAGCTTAGCTCTTACTTATAAGTGAGAACATACAATACTTGGCTTTCCATTCCTGAGTTACTTCACTTAGAATAGTGGTCTCCAACTCCACTTTATTTTGTTCCTTTTTATGGCTGAGTAGTATTCCGTATTATGTATAACATATACCACATATAACACAATTTTTGCAATTGCAAGTTGTGCTGCTATAAACATGTGTATCCAAGTGTCTTTTTTATATTATCACTGCTTTTCCTCTGAGTAGGTACCCAATAGTGGGATTGCTGGATCAATGGTAGTTCTACATTTAGTTCTTTAAGGAATCTCCTTAACTGTTTTCCTTAGTTGTACTAGTTTACATTCCATCCAGCAGTGTAAAAGTGTTCCTTTTTTTAACCACATCTGTGCCCACATCTGGTTTTTTTTTTTTTTTTTTTTTGATTTTTTAATTATGGCCATTCTTGCAGGATAAAGGGATATCTCATTGTGGTTTTGATTTCCATTTCCCTGATAGTTAGTGATGTTAAACATTTTTTTATTTTTCTGCTACTTGTGTATCTATCTACTTTTGAGAATTGTCTATTCATGTCCTTAGCCCACTTTTTGATGGGATTATTTGATTTTTCTTGCTAATTTATTGGAGTTCCTTGTAGATTCTGGGTATTAGTCCTTTGTTGGATGCATAGTTTGTGAAGATTTTCTCCCACTCTGTGTGTTGTCTGTTTACTCTGCTGATTATTTCTTTTGCTGCGCAGAAGCTTTTTAGGTTAGTTAGGTTCCATCTATTTATCTTTGTTTTTGTTGCATTTGCTTTTGGGTTCTTAGTCATGAAGTCTTTTCCTAAACCAGTGTCTAGAAGAGTTTTTCTGATGTTATCTTCTATTTTTTTTTAAATGGTTTCAGGTTTTAGATTTAAGACTTTGATCTATCGAGTTGATATTTATATAAGGTGAGAGATGAGGATCCAGTTTCATTCTTCTGCATGTGTCTTGCCAATTATCCCAGCATCATTTGTTGAATAGGGTGTCCTTTCCTTACTTTATCTTTTGGTTTCCTTTGTCAAAGATCAGTTGGCTGTAAGTATTTGGCTTTATTTCTGGGTTCTCTATTCTGTTCCACTGGTCTATGTGCCTGGTTTTATACTTGTAGCATGCTGTTTTTGTGACTATATCCTTACAGTAGAGTTTGAAGTCAGGTAATGTGATGCCTCAGGATTTATTCTTTTTGTGTAGTCTTTCTTTGGCTATGTGGGCTCTTTTTGAGTTTTATATGAATTTTAGGTTTGCTTTTGTGAGTTCTGTGAATGATGATGGTATTTTGATGGGACTTGTACTGAATTTATAGATTGCTTATGACAGTATGGTCATTTTCACAATATTGATTTTATTCATTCATGAGCATGGGATGTGTTTCCATTTGTTAGTGTTATCTATGACTTCTTTCAGCAGTGTTTTGTAGTTTTCCTTGTAGAGGTCTTTCATGTCCTTGGTTAGGTATATTCCTAAGTATTTTATTTTATTTTTTTGCAGCTATTGTAAAACGGGTTGAGTTCTTGATTTGATTCTCAGCTTGGTCGCTGTTGGTGTGTAGGAGTGCTATTGATTTGTGTACATTGATTTGGTATTCCAAAACTTTCCTGAATTTATTTATCAGGTAAGGAACTCTTTGGATGAGTCTTTAGGGTTTTCTATATATATGATCATATCATCAGTGAACAGCAACAATTTTACTTCCTCTTTACTGATTTGGATGCCCTTTATTTCTGTCTGTTGTCTGATTGCTCTGGCCAGGTCTTCCAGTACTATGTCAAAGAGAAGTGGTGAAAGTGGGCATCCTTGTCTTGTTCCAGTTCTCGGGGAATACTTTCAACTTTTCCCTGGTCAGTACAATGTTGGCTGTCGGTTTGTTGCAGATGACTTTTATTTCCTTAAGGTATGTCCCTTCTATGCCAATTTTGCTGAGGATGTTAATCATAAAGGATGCTGGACTTTCTCAAATACTTTTTCTGCATTTGTTGAGTTGATCATATGATTTTTGTTTTTAATTCTTTTTTTATGTGGATGTATCACATTTATTGACTTGCATATGTACCTGCCTCCCTGGTATGAAACCCATTTGATCATGGTGTACTATCTTTTTGGTATCCTGTTGGATTTGGTTAGCTAGTGTTTTGTTGAGGCTCTTTGCAGCTATGCTCATCAGGGATATTGGTCTGTAGTTTTTGTTTGTTATGTCCTTTTCTCATTTTGGTATATGCTAATACTGGCTTCATATAATTATTTAGGGAGAATTCCCTCTTTCTCTATTTTTTGGAGTATTTTCAGTAGGATTGGTACCAATCTTTCTTTGAACATCTGATAGAATTCAACTGTGAATCCATTTGGTCCTGGACTTTTTTTTTGGTCAGCAGTTTTTAAATTACTGTTTCAACCTCACTACTTGTTATTGGTCTGCTCAGAGTTTCTATTTCTTCCTGTTTCAATCTGGAAAGATTGTATATTTCCAGGTGTTTATCCATTTCCTCTAGATTTTCTAGTATGTGCACATAAAGATGTTCATAGTAGCCTTGAATGATCTTTTGTATTTCTGTGGTATCAATTGTAATATCTCCCATTTCATTTTTAATTGAGCTTATTTGGATCTTCTCTCTTCTTGATTAATCTCACTAGTGGTCTATCAATTTCGTTTATCTTTTCACAAAACTAGTTTTTGTTTCATTTATCTTTTTTCCTTCCCTTGTTCAGTTCTGTTGTTGAAACTCTCCAGTGTATTTTGCATTTCTCTAAGTATGTCTTTCATTTTCAGAAGTTGTGATTGTTTTTTCTTTGTGATATCTGTTTCTCTGGAGACCTTTTCATTAATATCCTGCATTGTTTTTTAAATTTCTTTAAGTTGGTTTTCACCTTTCTCTGGTGCCTGCTTGAGTAGCCCGATAATCAACCTTCTGAATTGTTTATTTGGCAGTTCAGAGATTTCTTCTTTGTTCGATCCATTGCTGGAGAGCTAGTGTGATCTTTTGGGGGTGTTATAGAACCTTGTTTTGTCATATTACCAGAGTCACTCTAACTGGTTCCTTCTCATTTGGGTAGACTGTTTCAGTGGAAAGATTTGGAACTCAAGAGTTGCTGTTTAGATTGTTTTGTCCCATGGGGTAATCCCTTGATGTAGTGCTCTCCCCCTTCCCCTAGGGACAGGGATTTCTGAGAGCCAGACTGCAGTGATTGTTATTGCCCTGCGAGTCTAGCCACCCAGCAGGGCTACTGGCCTGCAGGCTGATGCTGGGGATTGTCTGCAAAGAGTCCTGTGATGTGATCCATGTTCAGGTCTCCTAGCCATGGATACCAGCACCTGCTCCAGTGGAGGTGGCAGGGGAATGAAGCGACATCTGTGGAAGTCCTTGGTTGTAGCTTCGTTTAGTGCACTGGCTTTCTCACATGCTGGTTATGCTAGCAGTGAAGTTGTTATGTGAACAGACTCAGTACTTCTGGTTAACCAGGATGTTGCAGGCAGTGGAATTACTTGTTTTCTTCTTTAGAGCAGGGTTGTTCTTTTATCAGTTTGAGTTGATTGGTCTCTGGCCAGGAGGTGGCCCTTTCAAGAAAGCACTAGCTGCAGTAGTAGAAGGGGGATATAATCTTGCCCTACATTGGCCAGGATGAGTACTTGGGTTTCTCAGGTGATGGGCAGGGTCATAGAGGTCCCAAGGGTTTATGTCATTTGTCTTTGGCTACCAGATCTGGTAGAGAAAATCCATCAGGTGAGGACAGGGTTAGGCGGGTCTGAGCTCAGGCTCTTTTTGAGTGGGGCCTGCCATGGCCACTATGGGGTTCTCAGGCTAATGGAATTATGTTGCCAGGGGGATTATGATTGCCTCTGCTGCATCACACAGGTCACTAGGGAAGTGGGGAAAAGCCAGCACTGACAGGCCTTACCCGGCTGGGTGCGGTGGCTCACGCCTGTAATCCCAGCACTTTGGGAGGCTGAGGCGGGTGAATCACGAGTCAGGAGATCGAGACCATCCTGGCTAACACAGTGAAACCCCATCTCTACTAAAAATACAAAAAAGTTAGCTGGGCGTGGTGGCGGGCACCTGTAGTCCCAGCTACTTGGGAGTCTGAGGCAGGAGAATGGCGTGAACCCGGGAGGCAGAGCTTGCAGTGAGCAGAGATCGTGCCACTGCACTCCAGTCCGGGCGACAGAGCGAGACTGCGTCTCAAAAAACAAAACAAAACAAAACAAAAAGACAGGCCTTACCCAGCTTCCATGAAGCCAGCAAGACCAGTCTTACTCCTAGTGTGCCCCCCCCAACAGCATTGAGTTTATATCAGTTTATATCCAGGCATCTGGTGAGCAGGGCTGAGATCTTGCCCCAGGCTATAAGCCTCCCTGCTGAGAAAGCAAGCATGGTTCTCAGGCCTCACCCCTCCCTACCTGCTCACACCTTTGGCTGTACCCATATCTGTACTTCCTGTTCACCACCCCCAAGCTCCTGGATTCTGCTCAGGAAGATTCATGCTTGTCGAAAATATTACAAAGTTCATCCGGGAGCTTCCTTCACCCTGTGACTCCCCTCCAGTTCTCCTGGGTGCCTTCCCTTCCCCAAAGACCTCTGTGAGATAGGCCAGGAGTGGCTTCCCTGAGCTCGAGCTGGGGACTCGCTCTTTCCGGTGCTTCTTTTCTCAGTACTGTTATATTTTGCTTGGCTCCTGAAATCCCAAGTCTGACATTGGTCTGAAGCAGAATTGGGGAGCAGAAAAGCTATACCTGGTTAAGTAGTCTCTATATCTATAATCAGGCATAATGATGGAGTCCAGAAGCTTACTGAGAAAATGAGACTGATGATATTGTCATTTGCATGCTCTGATGACACATGGTTTGTTGATGTACAGTAAACAGAGTAAATACGGTGTCAATTATAAATAACTAGCCGAGGCGCACACATGGCATGTTTGTTTCATAGTTGCTGCTTTATAAGTAGCACTGACGTTGTAAATGTTGATGGTGTTGTGACGTTAACGGTAGTACTAGGTAATGACTAAGTATATGGACCCTGGAGCCATCTTTCCTGGTTCTGAGTCAGTCCTCTACCACTTAATAGCCATTTGAGTATGGGCCTCATAGTCTTTGTTGATAAATGGGGATGATAATAGTACCTACTCCAGTAGGGTCACAAGCAGTAACTTTTAACTATTATTGTTGTTGTTGCAGTTACCAGCTGGTATAAACGTGTAAGTATATGCAACATGAGGCGTTGTAGTATAGTCCAAAGAATTCAGACCTTGGTGTTAGACTAGGTTGGCTTCTTTCCTCAGTGTACATACTTCTGCTTAGTTGTGGGACCTCAAGAAAGCTACTTCACTTTTTGGAGCTTTAGTTTCTTCCTCTATTAAATGGTATTTACTGTACATGTTTATTATGAAGATAAGAGTGTATGAGTGCCTACTTTAGAGGCTGATGTGTAGTAAATGATTGACAAATGATACTCTTATTTGTTTTAGGGTTCATGGTTTGCTTAACAACTCAGACTGATATGGGTCCTTAGTCATGAGAGGTAACCCTGAGCTGCTATTTGCTCTAAATAAGGCTCAGAATTTCAGTATGATCAAATAGGGTCAGACCAATCTGGAACCAAATTAAGTTGGTTGATTAGCATTTGGAATAGTAATTTTAAATGTAATTTAAACCTCTATAACTTTTTTTTTTTTTGGTATTTTCTCTTAGTAAGAGAAAAATTTTTAATAGACTATTTTTTTTTTTTTCCGCATGCATGTCAGTTTATTCACCACACTTCCACCAGGAACTCTCACTGGTTAGGGAATGAAAGAATTGAAGGAATGGGGGATGTACAGGTGGAAGTAAAAGGCACACCTTGAGCGTGCTATGATGGGTTGAAGGGTTGAAAAGAGGTTGGTCTGAAATTGATGAGCCTCCGATTTCAGAAGCTCAGGAAGTTTGTGCCCAGGAACTATGCATGCCTTCAGCCAAATCCCCTGCACCTGATGGAGCAGAAGCAGGCACTGCCTACCCTGGCCTGGGCCGTCTGCTGGCTCTCATGTCAGGCATTTTCTGGGCCTGACTGTTGCAGCTAGTGGGATCACTAACGTTGCATGGCCATGGTGTCTTGGCCTAAACAAACAGGTGAGGCCTGGCTCTGTCTACACAGCAGCAAAAAAAGGTGACTGATTAGCAGGAGATCCGTAGTGCACAAATAATGGGAGAGGATGTGCTTTTCAGCATTAGACAATAACTCCAAAATGTAGTGTAAACTCACAAGGAGGGGGTGACTCAAGGCTGGACACATGACTAAGTAAGAAAATGTGACTCTGTAAGCTGACCCAACTTCTGAACAAACCTCCTAATACAGTCACAGTGTGTTTCAGTCCCCTTGACTCTAAACCATCACAGAAGCAGAAGGAGGAAGAAGTGGTGGACTGCCCAGCTGGAGCCTGGGAACTGTCATGACTGTCTAGATCTCTGAGGTCAGAGGGCGTCACAGCTTCCTCAGATGCTAAGCCTGGGATGGAGGGGGAGAACAGGATATAGATTCCCAGGAGGGCTGTCCCCATGTCCCTCTCCCTGCCCGTCTGGCTCCTTGGGCCTCCTCTTTTACCGCTTCTTCTTGGTCTCTTTCTTGGGCCTGTTGTTCACAGAAGGAACAGTAGCCTTGGGCTTCCTTGTCACCTCAGCACTTCTGAGCTCTGATGGTTCAGCATCCGCCTCATGGGACTTGAGAATGGGTACGATGAGGGCCAGCACACAGATGAGTTGGAAGATGGCTCCCAGGAAGAGTCCATACCATAGCGGGTTTTCCAGGAAACTGGACTCGGGCACCTCTGGAGGTGAGAAGTCTAGGTCAGAGGCCATGGCCCAAGCTGCTTGCTGCCTGACGTCTCTTCTGACTCACCACTCTTCAGAGCCAACTCTCACACTGCCGCCCCACTCCCCCGGAAGAACAGACTTTGTAGGTTCATGGCAAAATTGAACAGAAAGTACAGAGGGTTCTCACATACCTCCTGCCTCCTTGCATGCATAGCATCCCATTCTTCAACATTCCCCACCAGAGTGGTACACTTGTTAGAATCAATGAACAGACTTGACACGTCTTTATCACTCCAAGTCCACACTTTATACATCAGGGTTCATTCTTGGTTGTACATGCTGTGGGTTTGGACAAATGTAATACAAATGTAATACAAATGACTTGTATTCACCATTGCAATATTGTAAAGAATAACTTCACTGCCATAAACATTCTCTGTGCTCTGTTTATTCATGCCTTCCTCTACTTAACCCATGGTAACCACTGATCCTTTCACTGTCTCCATAGTTTTTTCTTTTCCGTGTCAAAAGACAAAATTACAACAAATGTAGTTGAAGATAAAATTGTTTTTTATTTGTCATTCATGAATCAGGAAAGCATCCATTCTACAAAATACAATGAGCACTTTCATGGAAGTATAGTGGGTGTTGTAAGGAACAAATAAACAGAACAGTAGGAAAAAAACTGATTGATCAACATGAGATTACTTCAGGTTAGTTTTCTAGAAAGGGTAAAAGCGGAGGAACCGGCCAGTGTGGTGACTTACGTCTGTAATCTCAGCATTTTGGGAGGCCAAGGTAGGAGGATTGCTAGAGCTAAGGATTTTGAGACCAGCCTTGGCAACATAGTAAGATCCCCATGTCTACAAAAAAATAAAAATAAAAAATTAGCTGGGCATGGTGGCATACACCTGTAGCCCCAGCTTCTCAGGAGGCTGAGCTGGGAGGATTGCTTGAGCCCAGGAGGTTGACTCTGTAGTGAACCGTGGTTGTGCCACTGCACTCTGACCTGGGTGACAGAGCAGAGCAAAACCTGTTTCAAAAAAATGCAGAGAGAACTTCCTTACTCAGGTGAACTGGAATCTCAAGTTTTCAGGAAAAACTGGTCTGTTTGCGGATCTACCTGCTTCGTTAAAGTTTCATTTTGATTAAGTGGTACTTAGCATGAGTGACTATTTTGGTCTGATCTGCTCTGCTGAGGCCTAGTACAGGAGCTCAGTCAACAACAGCCTCCTACAACTTTTATTTAACATTCAGAATGTCATATAGTTGAAATCATACATTATGTAGCTTTTTCAGATAGGCCTCTTTAAAGTAAGATAAAATTTTAACCTATAAATTATGTTTGTGTTGAAAAAATATATCTGGGAAGATTGCGCTCTTGAACCAACTTGCAAATTCCTTCAGGGAGCTGGGAGACGGGAAGGGGACTTATGCCCTGCCAACCAGATCATCAGCCAGAGCCTGGGCTTAGTGTGTTGATGTGTTGTGGCTGAATTGCTCTCACACCTTCCTTCTCATGATATTTTTAACTGTATTGGACTAAGTCCACAGTGTAGAGTTATAAATAGGGCTTGGGGGAGTGACATGGTCATGCTAATAATTAGGTGCCTCTTCAGACCTGCATCTGTAAATATGTGTTCCATGTTTGTTCATTGGAGAGGCCGAGTCCTGTGCGGGAGAAGAGCAGAAAAGAAAGCAAGTTGGCTGGGCTTGGCACACGGCATTTAACAGAACAAAACCTTACCATTAACCAGACCTTAAAAGCCAGTTTGGTGATTAACTGTTGTTTTAAATCTCATCAGTCAGTCAGTCACTCTCTCCCCTAGTAGCTTATCAAAATATTTCTTCCAGTTAGGATCAGTTTCTGGCAGATACCTATCTTGATCTTGATACACACCCAGTGATGTAGTGCCTCTTACAGTTTTGCCCTGGGCAACTGCCTAACTGGCCCATTGCCAGCCTAACGTGGTCATCCGGCTCTTACCTGTGTGGAACTTAGTGTTGGCTTTTCCTTCTCCACTTAGAGTTATGGTACTTAAGGAAATACTTGAATCTGTCCCTGACAAAGGAGGGGAAGCCCCTCCATGCCTGCACGATTTCCTTCTATATATTGTTCATGGATAGATGAACTGAAAAGATTTGTTTGCCACTTTCTGTTCTGCCTCCTGTCTTGAGTCTTCCTCTGGGAGATAAAGAGTGGAAAGAGTCCAGATACGGTGGCTCACGTCTGTAATCCCAGCACTTAGGGAGGCTGAGGTGGGCAGATCACCTGAGGTCAGGAGTTCGAGACCAGCCTGACCAACATGGTGAAAACCCATGTCTACTAAAAACACACAAAAAATTAGCCAGGTGTAGTGATGCATGCCTGTAATCCAAGCTACCAGGGAGGCTGAGGCAGGAGAATCGCTTGAACCTGGGAGGTGGAAGTTGCAGTGAGCTGGGATTGCGCCATTACACTCCAGCCTGGGCAACAAGAGCAAAACTCCATCTCAGGAAAAAAAAAAAAAAGTGGAAGAAGAGTGGAAAGGGATAGGAGAAGAAAGACCTAAGGATTTATGAAGAGGCAGACCTGGGTCTAGACCCTGAGACGGAGCAACATCTATGAACATCTAGGAGGCCAGTCATCTTGGGCAGGGGTTAACAAATGTGTTCAGTAAAGAGCTAAATACTAAATATTTTAGACTTCCAGGGCCAGATGGTCTCCATCATGTCTACTCAATTCTGCCACTATAGCATGAAAGCAGCCATATGTAAAATGTAAAGGAAAAGGCATGGCTGTGCTCTAGTAAAACTTTATTTATGGGCACATGTCCATTCTTACTTAGCTTGCTAGCCACACAGAAACATGTAGTGAGCTGCATGTGGCCTATGGGTGGCAGTTTGCTGTGAGGTAGGATAATATAAGAAACCTGATGTTAATAAGTTTTGTAGTATCTGTGCTGCCTGTGTATTCTCTGTAGAGATCCTTTTCGTGCTCACTTAGCAAAGTGAAAAATAACTGGAAATACTAAATGAATCCAGTGAGTGGAAGGGAGTTGTGCTGACTTTTGGACAGTGGAGAAGTTTTCCCCCTGGAGGCCGGCTGGGATAGTGGCAGCAAAAAGCAGAGTGAGAACCACAGGGCAATGAGAGACTGCTGGCTACACACCATAGATTCAGTCTTTCATTCATTCTCTGCCGATACCTTGGTGGTTTTGTGTTTGGTTTTAAAAGGGGAAGCCAATCTTTTTTTTTTTTTTTTTTAATTATTTCAGCAAAGCAATTTACTTCTGCAGAAGGGTGCCACTTGCGTCACTCAAGATCGCAAGAGCACAGAGAACAAAGGAGACCAGGGGTTTTTATCCTTAACGCAGTTCCTATCTCTGTGCCACTCCCCCATGGACTGGGGTTGGATCGCACAATTTGAGCTGACCCGATTGGCTATTTGTACATATTGTTTTGAATACAGAAGGGGAGGAGGACAGAGGTGGAGCGTGTGAGACGTGCAGTTTCAGGGGAACATGGGGTACAGGTAACCAAGGGAACAGATGTGAGTTATTGACTAGAGCTGATGGGAAGAGGGTAGGCTGTTTACGGTAACTAGGGGCAAGGAAGAACAAGAAAGTTGAGTTTGAGAACAAAGGATAAGGAAATTAACAAGCTAAACTCTATAAGAGAAACTCAGAAGACTTATTGTATCTTACATGACAGTTGAAGAAGCATCTGTAGGGAATCCAGAAGGAGCATTCATGAAGGTATTATAAGCCCGGAAAAAGCACATGAGCACTGAGCTGACTATTGAGCCGGAGATGGCCTCAGACAGCAATGGCATCAACTTGTCAGGCTTTGGGAGTGAGCAGCTGGACATCAATGACGCACTAAATTACGTCTTGCCTTATTTCTTATAGAAAAATCTGTAAGATGTAGACTCGATGTTGTTACTGTTAGGGACAAGCTGCCCCAGGAACCGCCTCCCTGCCATAGTGCAGCTGACCCTTACCCTGAATACTCTGCAACTGCATTCCTGAACCCTTATCTAAGTGCCACAGCAAGGTCACCAGACTTGCTACACTAAGCAAACCCTACTTATAACCCTGCAGGCAGCACAGGGAAGGTCACGAGAAACGTGGATAAATCACAAGAAACGTGGATATACCCTCTTGTAAATTCCTCCGGTCATGAGATGATATGTGATAAAGTTAACTGACAAGACCAAGAAGCAGCTTCTCTGCTCCTTCTGGGATCTCCATCTGGTTTGACCTTCCTGCCCCCACTTCTGCCTCCACCATGTCTGTCAGGGTGACCCAGAAGTCCTACAAGGTGTCCACCTCTGGGCCCCGGGCCTTCAGCAGCCACTCCTACACGAGTGGGCCCGGTGACCACATAAGCTCCTCGAGCTTCTCCCAAGTGGGCAGCAGCAGCTTCTGGGGTGGCCTGGGTGGAGGCTATGGTGGGGCCAGTGGCATGGGAGGCATCACCGCCATCACGGTCAACCAGAGCCTGCTGAGCCCTCTTAACCTGGAGATGGACCCCAACATCCAGGCCATGCACACCCAGGAGAAGCAGCAGATCAAGACCCTCAACAACAAGTTTGCCTCCTTCATAGACAAGGTATGGTTCCTGAAGTAGCTGAACAAGATGCTGGAGACTAAGTGGAGCCTCCTGCAGCAGCAGAAGACAGCTCAGAGAAACATGGACAACATGTTCGAGAGCTACATCAACAACCTTAGGCGGCAGCTGAAGACTCTGGGCCAGGAGAAGCTGAAGCTGGAGGCGGAGCTTGGCAACACGCAGGGGCTGGTGGAGGACTTCAAGAACAAGTATGAGGATGAGAACAATAAGCGTGCAGAGGTGGAGAATGAAATTGTCCTCATCAAAAGGATGTGGATGAAGGTTACATGAACAAGGTAGAGCTGGAGTCTCACCTGGAAGGGCTGCCTGATGAGATCAATTTCCTCAAGCAGCTATATGAAGAGGAGATCTGGGAGCTGCAGTCCCAGATCTCGGACACATCTGTGGTGCTATCCATGGACAACAGTCTCTCCCTGGGCATGAACAGCATCATTTCTGAGGTCAAGGCGCCATACAAGGAGATCGCCAACTGCAGCCAGGCCAAGCTGAGAGCATGTACCAGATCAAGTATGAGGAGCTGCAGACGCTGGCTGGGAAGCACAAGGATGACCTGTGGTGTACAGAGACTGAGATTTCCGAGATGAACCGGAACATCAGCCGACTCCAGGCTGAGACTGAGGGCCTCAAAGGCCACAGGGCTTCCCTGGAGGCCCGCATTGCAGATGCTGAGCAGCGTGGGGAGCTGGCCCTTAAGGATGCCAATGCCAAACTGTCCGAGCTGGAGGTCTCCCTGCAGCGGACTCAAGCTGCTTGAGTACCAGGAGCTGATGAACATCAAGCTGGCTCTGGACATTGAGATAGCCACCTACAGGAAGCTGCTGGAGGGCGAGGAGAGCTGGCTGGAGTCTGGGATGCAGAACATGAGTATCTATACGAAGACCACCAGCAGTTATGCAGGTGGTCTGAACTCGGCCTATGGAGGCCTCACAAGCCCCCGCTTTGGCTCTGGCATGGGCTCCACCTCCTTCAGCTGCACCAGCACCACCAGGGCTGTGTTTGTGAAGATCAAGACCCATGATGGGAAGCTGGTGTCCTAGTCCTCTTACATCCTGCCCAAGTGAACAGCTGCGGCAGCCCCTCACAGCCTGACCCTCCTGCGGCTCTCCCGGAGAGCGGAAGAGTAGCACAGGGAACCGGAGACCCACTTGAGGCCCAGCCCTAGCCCTCAGTCTACCCACAGGGGAGTTTACTACCTGGGCACCCCCCATGCCCATGCCTTTGGCTACAAAACAATTCAACTGCTTTTTTTTTTTTTTTGTCCAAAATAAAACCTCAGCTAGCTCTGCCAACAGCTAACCTTATGGTTACCTGTTTTTTTCAAATGTAAAAGATGGGTATTCTGAAAAACCATACAAAGAGTCCCTCTCTTCAGCCTGCATCCAACAACTCATGAAATTAGAAATTGTCCAACCACAGGAAAACAGCCTGGCTAAGATTCAAAGTGTAGGCAAAAGCCTGCAGAGAGTGAAGAGAATCCTCATGGGCCCAAGGAGCATCCAGAAAAGTCACTTCAAACAGGTGGGAAAGCAGAGCAACAGGAGGGAACAGGGTGCCTGGGCATTTGTAGAGAGCGCTGCCAAAGAAAAAAGTCTCTGGAGTCCAGCTCCAAGGGAGCTGGAACGGCCTCACATAGAACAGGGGCATGAGAAGTTAGCAGGAAACGCCGTCTATATCAAGCCTCATTCACCCAAGAGCATAAGGCAGCAGTCTCCTCTTTGCTGAAACCCTTCTCCATGGGCGTGCCTTCTGCCTCCACCCCTGCAAAAGCCCTGCCTGAGGTCAGAAACAGATCGAAAGACTTACCCATTTTGGTTTTAGAAAATGCAAAGTTGAGTTAAAACCAATTGTACATTCCAGAAAAGTTCTCTCAATAGACTTTGCTCGCAAAGACGCCTCCATTCTCTGCAGCGAAGAGCCTCATAAATGCCCCTTCACAAGGGGCTTTTTCATCTTTAGGAGACCCAAGTCTTCAGGAAAATCTTTTTCTGGAAGTATTTGCTCCATCAGAATGTTTTAAAAACGCCACTGCAAGAAATGCCTCTGAACAAAGCATTTTTATGGAGAACACTACTATGCCAGAAGGCACCGTCTCTGAAAACACAACCTACAACCATCCACCTGAGGCAGATTCTGTTGGCACTGTGTTCAACTTAGAGAAGACTGTGAAACACAATGGGAATACAACAACATGGGCACTGGCCTGTCCCCCGAGCCCAAAAGCTTCAGTTACCCACTGCTCTTATCCCCAGGTGATCAGTTTGAAATTTAGCTAAACCAGCAACTGCGGCCCTTCATCCCCAACACTGATGTGAGAAGACTAATTTCTCATGTTATCTGGACCTTGAAGAGGGACTGCTCTGAGATCCACGTGCAGTTGGCCTGTACCAAGCTCATCTCCAGGACAGACCTCCTGTTTCATCAGTGAGCAGCAAGAAGCAAAGGTGTCCAAGGCAGAATGGGATATGGACCAATGGAAAAGTGAGAGCTATATCAATGAGAGCACGGAAGCCCAGAGCAAACAGAAAGAGCAGAAGTCAAGTGAGGTGAGGACCACACAGAAACATGAGACCCAGACTTTCCCATCATTTAGCATCTGCTAGGAAAGTGCCCACACAGGAGAACCTGGGACTCCCAGACCATAGTTTGTCTTGGCCATGTAACTTCGGTCATGACAGTGATCTCCCACTTTGCTCATTTAGAGAGTGAAACAGATTAGTACACAAGGTAAACTGTAGGCTGGATGCGATGGCTCACGCCTGTAATCCTAGCACTTTGGGAGGCTGAGGTGGGTTGATCACTTGAGGTCAGGAGTTTGAGACCAGCTTGGTCAACATGGTGAAACGCTGTCTCCAAGGGGAAGCCAATCTTAATGTCCACCCATTTTCTTTAATAATGAAGCTGTATTATTTATATCTCAGAGAATTAATTCATTTCAGGTAATTTGTTGGAATTTTCCTTTCACATTTTTCAGTATTAACGATCTTACCTCTTTGTACTACTAGCCTAAGAGTTCATTAATTTTTAGGTGATAAGTAGCTGTTGTTAATAATTTATTTTATGTTTGTTTTATTGATTTATTTGTGCATATTTAACCATCTACCATAATTTTTACCTTGTATCAACAGGATTCATACTACAGATTTAATGACCTTAACTACAGATGGATCTCTTTGGATAACTGGACCTACAGCAAGGAATTTAAGATCCCCTTTGAAATTAGGTATGTATGTTTGTGGGTGTATTTTTATTATTATTTGAACTTTTCTTCTTTTTCTATCTAGGCAAAAAACTTGTGTTTTGTTTGTTTAGGTTACATATCTGAGAGTTAAGTAAGATGAAAGCCTCGTACTATAAAAGTGAATATATTATTTATGTTTTGTTTTGTATATGAGGATAGTGCCACTAATCAACAGTCACCAAATGGTGTCTTATGGAGTCATTTTTCCAATGGTTATAATGCAGTCATCTAGACCTACTCAGATCTTATGTAGATTTCCTCTTTCCCACTCCCTTGTAATCATCAGAGTATATATTTATTATATATTATAATATATACTCTGATGATTGCATTATGATTAGCAATCATAATGTAATTACTAATGTAATTAGTAATGATTAGTAATCATTAGAGTAGATATTATATTGTCTAGTAGGATTATAATTTGCTCTATGTCTAGTAGATGTATCATTTGCTCTATGTAGTACTAACCAGCCATCGAGACTATGACCTTGACCTATACTACATGGTGAGGCCAGGAGGTGAAGCACAGGTGTTGTTTTCAGTAATGTTCTGTTATTATAAGCAAATATTTCCATATGAGGCAGAATGTTACCCAAAGGTACCACTACTACTGCTAAATTAAAAAAATCCTTCCGTCCCTTTTATGTGATTTTTTTTTTTTTTTTTGGTAATTATTTACTAGTCTTTTAAAGGGGGAAAAAGGCCAGAATACTGTTATCAATATCATGGAGTTTCTGCTGTGCTCCAGGCTTTTATTTACAGATAATCTGTAGACTATCTTTCATAATGGTTCTGTTTCACCTTGAACTCAACATATCCTATTGACTTTCCCCCTTAAAACTTTATATTCTAACAGCTTCATTGTTTCTCTTAATGTAACACCATTTTCCAATCTTTGTCTAAGGTGCTTTGGGCTTATTACATCTTTTCTTCATCTTCCTGTGTTCAGTCTGTTCTGGGTCTTGCAAATTTTTGTCTAACATTTCTCTTGGTTTTGCCCCTTCCATCTCATTTCCATCTTTCCATCTTTGCCTAGAAGATGAGTGCCAGGAAAGAGGCCAAAGCTGCCTAATCAAATTTCTTGCTTCATTCTTTTATTCTCCAATCTTTTCTATTGAGAAATATTAGATTAATCATCCCAGAATATTGATTTTGCCAAGATAGGTATTCGCTCAAGAATAGCAAGTGTCTGTTTTACTTGGCAAATCAAGTATAAACTTCTCACTTGTCTCTGAAAATACAGCTGAATGATGTCTGTCCCTGTAACACTGCCCGCACCTCTCTGCCCCTTGGATTTGTCCAGCTTTTTCCTCCTTAGCTCTCCAGCCCAAATTACACATATGAGTCAATTACCTAGTAATTCATGCTGTCAACACGTCCTTGTTTTGGTTTCGCTCTTTGCAGGGGTAAGGGGTTCCTGCAAAGAGCAAAGGGTGTAAGGGGAATAGAAATGCCTCTACCCAGGCATTTCTACCTAGTTAAAAAAAATACTTTATTGATATATAATTAACATACTGTACAATTCAGTAATTTAAAGTATATAATTCAATGGTTTTTAGTATATTTACAGTTACAAAACCATCACCACAATCAATTTTAGAATATTTTCCTCATCCCCCGCAAAAAGTTACACCCATTAGCAGTCGTTTGCCGTTGCCCACTCCTCCCGCCCTTGAATTCTTACCCCAGCCCTAGGAACCACTACTTTACTTTCTGTCCCTCTGGATTTGCTTGTTCTGGGTACCTCATATAAATGGAATCATACAATATGTGGGCCTTTGTGACTGCCTCTTTCACTTAGCATAATAATGTTTTCAAAGTTCATCCATGTTGTAGCATGTATCAGTACTTCATTCCTTTTTATTGTTGAATAGTATTTTATTGTATGAATATAACACATTTTATTTATTATTCTGTTCATTAAATTCTTGTTTCTATCTCGAAATATTTTCTTATGAGATAAACTCTGATAGCATTTGTAGTTGTTGAACAATATTGCCAGCCAGCCACCAAATGCCAACCAGATTGCAGACTCCTTAAATTCAGGCACTATTACAGTTTCCTGTAAGGCTTAGCGGAGTGCTGGGTGCATAATATTCATTTATAGATGATAGTTTTCTAATGTGTTCTCTTAGACAGTGTCAGTAAATGTAGTTTGTGAGAACGTTTTATGTCTGTTATTTAACTTGGTTCTCTTTTTCTTTTTTTTGAGACGGAATCTCGCGTGTGCAGTAGCGGGATATCCGCTCACTGCAACCTCCGCCTCCTGGGTTCAAGTGATTCTCCTGCCTCAGCCTCCCTAGTAGCTCGGATTACAGGCAGCTGCCACAACACCTGGCTAGTTTTTTGCAATTTTAGTAGAGACAGGGTTTCGCCATGTTGGCCAGGCTGGTCTCGAACTCCTGACCTCAGGTGATCCGCCTGCCTAGGCCTCCCAGAGTGCTGGGATTACAGGCATGAGCCACTGCTCCCAGCCTAACTTGGTTCTCATAATAACTTTCTGAAGTATTAACTGGAAAAAGTCAATATATTTGGAATTTATAAGTTGTGCTCTTGGTTTTATGGTGATTTATTGATACATTATGGAGAAAGATAAGCTGCATCACTCAAAGAATGTAAGTATATTTTAAAGCAGTACTTCTGAAAATGTCACTGGAAATTACCTTTAAGAATTTTTTTTGTGGAATATTTATTTCTTTAGGCCTTAAATAATAAAAAAGAGACTTATCTAAGTTAATGTTTTACACATCTTGTTTTAAAAATCTTTTCTTTTTTTTAGCAAATGGCAAAAAGTAAATTTGATTCTTGAGGGAGTGGATACAATTTCAAAAATCCTGTTCAATGAAGTCACTATTGGGGAAACAGACAATATGTTCAATAGATATGTAAGTTTATAATGACATCAGGTTAAAAAACCATTTATGTGTGTTTATGTTAATTGCTTTTGTGAGTAGAGAAAAGTAAATGCATAATTGGCCATGTGACAAATACAAGCTCATTAAAGCACTGGATGAGTTACTTCGTTTCTCAGTTGCCAGATTTGTGAAATAATGGAAACCTTACAAACCCCATGGGGTTAGTGTGGGGATTTAGTAAGCTAATTATATAAAATGTTGGCAAGTTCTTGGCACATAGGAAGTGTTCAAAACATGCCAGTCCCTTCTTTGGTGATACAGTTTCATTGGACAAATGATTTTAAAATAAAATGTCATTTCCTTTCTGGAATAGTTACATTAAGAGATTATATCCTGATCTTCCTTTCCTTTCAAAGGTAGACTTTATCAAAACAAAAATAACTCATGACTTAGAAATGCATGCTGTTCATACCAGAGAGGCAGGTTGTCATGAAGCATCTAGGAAACACTTGGCAGTTCAAGGCCACATGTAAGTAGACAGAGCAGACATTCCAGAGCTAAAGTTATTTTTTGCTCTATCCATTACCCTAGAACCATCATTCTGCCAGGAAAAATAGAAGGAGAAGCCTAGAAACTTGGACTGGGTAGGAAAATATGCTTAGTTTTAACTAAAAGTGGACAACTAAGTGATATAGTATTTCAGAGAAGTGTTTCCCTTGCAAGGAGGCTAAACCTAGATTGGCATTATATTATGCATCTTTCATACAAAATGCCTTTATCTAAAATTTTACACACAAGACTACTTCCACATCATGGGTTTGTCTGTTTGTTCCCTTTAACTTAGAGCTTTGATATTACCAATGTGGTCAGGGACGTGAACTCCATTGAGCTGCGTTTCCAGTCAGCAGTGTTGTATGCAGCACAGCAGAGCAAAGCTCACACACGCTACCCGGTGCCCCCGGACTGCCCTCCACTTGTGCAGAAGGGTGAATGCCATGTCAACTTTGTCCGGAAGGTAATGGTCTCTCAAACAGGTCGGGTTTTATTTTTGAGAACAGGATGTGCTGGCTTATGAAATGCTTATTTGGAGACTCCCATGGCATTTCAGAAGTTAGGAATCTCTTTCCTGATCCCTTAGTGGGGTTTGAAAATTTGAAATAAGAACCAAAAGATTATTTGAAATATTGTGGAGAATCTTTATCTTTTTCTAAGTTTTCTTCCTGAAACGTGTTCAGAACTTAGGTAACAGAAAAAGAAAGGAAAAGAAAAATATGTGGCTGAAAATGGAACTTTACAAATTATTTTTTTAACATTTAAGTTTATCAAACTTTTCACTAGATTGTGAAAATGTATTAGTGATTCTTGTTTCTAGGAAGCCTTCTGCAAATATTAGTATATTTGATGATATGTTCTTGCATCTTACTGTCGGGTTCTCATAAAATCTAACAAAAAGATAACAAAGTCCACAAAAGTAATTATTTTTCTTTGAGTCTGATTCCATTCTAGAGGATTTGGATCTATTTTACTACAGGATTAAATTAGTATTCTGTGTGACACTTGGTTTTTTAATGTTTATTTCATTTTATTTCATATTTAAAAAATTTAATTGTGTAAACTATACATAAAATTTATCATTTTAATAATTTTTAAGTGTACAGTTTAGTAGTGTTAAGTATATTTACATTGTTGAGTAACCATAGAACTTTCTCATCTTGCAAAACTGAAACTCTATACCCATTACCCATTATATTATATGATACCCATTATTGTTTAAACAGTAGCTCTCCATTTCCTTCTCCCCAGCCCCTGGCAACCACCCTTCTGCTCTTTTCTTTCTTTCTTTTTTTTTTTTTTGAGACTGGATCGCACTCTGTCGCCCAGGCTGGAGTACAGTGGTGCGATCACAACTCACTGCAGCCTCCACCTCCTGGGCTCAAGCGATCCTTCCACCTAAGTCTCTTGAGTAGCTGGGACTACAGGCGAATGCCACCGTGCCCAGATAATTTTTGTATTTTTTTTGTAGAGACAAGATTTTGCCATGTTGACCAGGCTGGTCTTTAACTCTAAGGTCAATCAATCTGTCCACTTTGGCCTCCCAAAGTGCCGGGATTACAGGTGTGAGCCACCTTCTTTTCTGTGTGTTTGATTCCTCTAGAAATCTTATATAAGTGGAATCATACAGTATTTGTCTTTTTGTGACTGATTTATTTCACTTAGCGTAATTTCCTCATGATGCATCCATGTTGTAGCATGTGTCAGAATTTCTTTACTTTTTAAGGCTGAATAACATACCATTCTATGCATAGACCACGTTTTGTTTATCCATTCATCCGCTGATGGACATGTAGGTTGCTTCCACCTTTTGGCTGTCGTGAATAATGCTGCTATGAACATGGGTGTACAAATATCTCTACATGACCCTTCTTTCGATTCTTTTGGATATATTCCCAGAAATGGTATGGTTAGATCATACGGTAACTCTATTTTTAATTTTTTGAAGGATTGAATTTATTTATTTATTATTTATTTATTTATTTGAGATGGAGTCTTGCTCTGTTGCCCAAGCTGGAATGTACTGGCGAGACCTCGGCTCACTGCAACCTCCGCCTCCTGTGTTAAAACAATTCTCTTGCCTTGGTCTCCCGAGTAGCTGGGATTCCAGGCATGCACCACCACACTTGGCTAATTTTTTTATTTTTAGTAGAGATGGAGTTTCGCCATGTTGGCCAGGCTGCTCTTGAACTTCTGACCTCAGGTGGTCCACCTGCCTTGGCCTCCCATAGTGTTGGGATTACAGACGTGAGCCATGAAATTTAGTTTTAACAACAAATGTAGTGATTGGGCTCATTGTGAAGACACTAAACGTATTTTCCCAATACTCTTTAGGCAGAACTGTTACATTAGCTAATATGTTCTGATTAAATTAAGTGGCTCTCTTTCAGCTGGATGGATTTACTATTAAATTATGTTTCCTTAATATAAGTACTAGGGTTAAAATTATACCTCCTCCTGTTTGATTCAACCTACCCAAACTTATGTCAATGACCCATTAACCATTTGTTCAAACTACTGTAATAACAGCCTTAGAGTATTGCTTTGACAAGTAGTCAAGTATTCCATGGAATATTTGTATACTTATAATTCTGGATAAGATTTATCTTTTGATTCTTTTGCCTTTGGCTTCCAATGACACAGTGGTTTAAATGCTAGAGGTTGTACTTTTTACCTCTCCGCTTCCTTCCTTTCTTTTCTTTTCTTTTTTTTTTTTAAGATGGAGTCTTGCTCTGTCACCCAGGCTGGAGTGCAGTGGCGTGACCTCAGCTCACTGCAACCTCTGCTTCCCAGGTTCAAATGATTCTCCTGCCTCAGCCTCCTGAGTAGCTGGGATTACAGGCACCTGCCACCATGCCTGGCTAATTTTTGTATTTTTTAGTAGAAATGGGGTTTCACCGTGTTGGCCAGGCTGGTCACGAACTCCTGACCTCAGGTGATCCACCCACCTTGGCCTCTCAAAGTGCTGGGATTACAGGTGTGAGCTACCGTGCTGGCTTCCCCTTCCATTTTTAACCTTTATCAAAACTGAAACTAACCTGGATCCTAATGTGAAAAGTTACTTTTCAAGTCATTAATAAAGATAATATAAATGTTATACATATATTCATATGCTATTTTCCCTCCACCTTCTATTCAATTTGTGGTATTTAAAACATACTCTCAAGTTATCTAGATAGAACAAAGCCCTTTGTCACTGACATCAGGAATCATACCCAGTTTTCTGCTATCACAATGTTTTGGAAACTAATCTTAGGGTAGACTTCCAGAACAACTGCAAGTTGCATCTAGGTATTTCTGACTAGATTGATATGGTCCAGTGGGAAGATACCTGAGTAGGAAACCAAGTCAAGAGTCTTGGGTTTGAATTCTGGCTTTGTGAACATAGAATAACTTTAGGCATGCTCATCATTTATACATGGAGCTAATCCCTGATATGAGGATATAGTGAAATAACAATGTAAGTGCACTTTGCATGTTGTAAAGTGCTATACAACCATTCAAAAATTAGAGTGCTGATATCTATTTTGGAGGCTTATTACTATAATTACAGGTAATGAACAAGATGCTCAGCTTAGCTTATTATGAAGTTAGTGGGTTTTTACTTTAATCTCTTAATCCTGTTATCTTCATAAGCTGAGAATATACGTCACCTCAGGACCACTATTGTAGAAATTGATTGTAGAACATGTGTGTTTGAACAATATGAAATCTGATTGTAAAACGTGTGTTTGAACAATATGAAATCAGTGCACCCTGAAAAAGAACAGAATAACAGCAATTTTCAGGGAACAAGGGAAGATAACCATAAGGTCTGACTGCCTGAGGGATTGGGCAGAACAGAGCCATATTTTTCTTCTTGCAGAAAGCCTATAAATGGATGTGTGAGTAGGAGCAATATTGCTGAATTCTTTTCCCAGCAAGGAGTAACCCTGGGAAGGAATGCATTCCTGGGGGTAGGTCTATAGATGGTTGCTCTGGAGTGTCTGTCTTATGCAGTTGAGATCAGGACTGAAATATGCCCTGGTCTCCCGCAGTACCCTCAGGCTTACTAGGATTGGGAAATTCCAGCCTGGTAAATTCCAGTCAAACTGGTTCTCTGCTCTCGAACCCCATTTCCTGTTAAGATGTTTATCAAGACAATGCATGCACAGTGGGACATAGACCCTCATCAGTAATTCTAATTTTGCCTTGCCTTGTGATCTTTATTGCCCTTTGAAGCATGTGATCTTTGTGATTTACTCCCTGTTTGTACACCCTCTCCCCTTTTAAAATCCCAAATAAAAACTTGCTGGTTTTGTGGCTCAGTCTCATCATCATGGTCCTACCAATATGTGATGTCATCCCCAGAGGCCCAACTGTAAAATTTCTCTCTTTGTACTCTTTCTTTTTATTTCTCAGACTGGCTGACACTTAGGGAAAATAGAAAAGAACCTATGTTGAAATATTGGAGGCTGGTTCCCCCGATACTCTCTTTCACCAGTTCTTTGACCCTCTGCTTTCCTTGTAGCAACCTAAGTCCCTTCTTGTCTCTGCTTTCTTTTCTGTCCAGCATGGATAATGGGATTCATCACTTCAGCTACCCTCTTACCAAGGTTTGATGCCATCTTTCTTGTTTTCCATTTACATCTCTGGCCTTTCCTTGTAAGTCTCTTTATCCACATCCTTGTTCTCCTAAAAGTTATATTATAGGGTCTTTCTCTGTTCTAGACTCTTTTCTCATTTTATACCCTCTCTAGGCTATCTCATTTTTCATTTCTTCCATAATAAATCTATTTGCCATTGTCTTCCAATATTGTGTCTTCAGCCCAACCTTTCTTCAATTCCAGATCTTACATTCAGATGCTTATTTAGCATCATCCCTTGTCTGATTCACAGGGACCTAAAGCTCAGTATGCTCCACACTGCACTTGTGATCTAAATCCTTATCCCAGGGTTCTGTCTCTTGCTGAATGGAACACTATCCACAACAGGGACTCAAGCCAAAAACTCGAGTTTTTCTTGACACCTTTCTCTCCTTTTTCTTTCTTCAATCAATTGCTTAGTCCTCTTGATGATGCAAATAGTACCTCTTCAATAGCTCTTCAGTCTGTTCACATTTCATTTCTGCTACTATCTCTCGAGTTCAGTCATACCTTGCATGAAATATTGCCCTGATTGCCTAACTGGCATCCCTGAAGCTTCACTTGCCTTCCTCTAGTTAATCATTCACAGAGCAGATAGAATGATCTTTTCAGAAAAAAATGATCACAGCACTGCTCTTCTTCAAACTCTTCAACAGCTTCTCATTGCCTTTAGGCCAATGTCGATGGGTCTTAGCTCTCTTAGCTCTGTCTGGCCCATGCTCACTTCTCCAGTCTTCTCCCTGCCTCTTCCCATTCTCCCTGCCTCTTCAGCTCCTGAAATGCATCATACTGTCCTGCACCTCCTGACCTTTGCACATGCTGTTCCTTCTGAAAGGAATGCTTCTGGGCCAGGGCAGTGACTCATGACTGTAATCCCAGCACTTTGGGAGGCCAAGGCAAGTAGATTACTTGAGTTCAGGAGCTTAAGATCAGTGTGGACAACATGACAAAACCTCAACTCTAAGAAAAATACAAAAATTAGCCTGTAGTCCCAGCTACTCAGGAGGCTGAGGGGGGAGGAGCCTGGAGGTTGAGGCTGCAGTGAGCCAAGATTGCGCCATTGCCTGGGTGACAGTGAGACTCATCTCAAAAAAAAAAAAAAAAAAAGCTTCTACTTGCCTTTTGCCTGCTCACAGTGGATAAATGGTACTCACCCCTCAGGGCCATTTTTTTCAGGAGAACTCATCTTGATACCTATCCTCCTCAACCTCTGACTATATGTCCCCTGCCTATTTCCATTGTAAAACTCATTATGCTTGTAATTATTTATTCAGTGCCTGAATTTCATGCTTGACTGTGAGCACTATAAGCAGAAGAACTGTGTCTGTTGTGTAAACTGAAGTACTCCCAGCCTGAAACATAGAAAGCACTTCATAAATACTTCTTGAAGAGGTCAAGAGTGATTTGTCACCCTTAATGGGGAAAATAGTCTCCCTCATAAGATGTTGATTATTTTGCTGTCCTTCTTTTCCGTATCTCCAATGAAAAAATTACAAATAGATACTAAAATTCTCCCATAAATGTCCCCAAGATGGTTTTCATTCTGAATATGAGAATCTGGTGCTTAAGTGGTAAATTTAGACGGATGTGGATGCTATAATTTTAGTTCTTTGTTTTTCTCTATAGTAAAAACAAATTTATCTCTATCTTCGGTAAGTACAGAGCTAAGGAAATAATACCTAAATGACAAAGTTTGGCCAAATCTTCAGGTTCTGTTCTACAAATGACTCCATCTAGAAGGATTTTAGTATTTCCTCTGGTTCTTGTTACCTTTTTTTCACCCCATAAAATGTATGACCCAAACTTGTTCCTTTTTAAAAGCTGAACTCATAGCTTTACACATTTTAATTAACTGTTCTGAAAATATTTTTTTCTTTTAAGAAGTAGAAATTAGAAAACATTCTGTGTGAAAGGGATTTATTTTACAGAATTATTTCTTATTTTTGAATTTGAACTCTGTAACTTAATATGGAAGTTGAGTGTCATTAAGGGAGAGACACGTACCAAGGTCAAATAAGACTGGATAAAATATCTGTCTTGGCCACCTGTGTCAGGGGCTAAAGATCGAACTGATTGTTTTTGGGCATCATGTACAGAAACAAGGACTTCTGAATTCATACCTGAGGTTGGCAAGTTTAGCCAGAGCTTTTTAAAACCTATTTATAAAGTGTTTGTCTTTCAATATGTTTCTTCATTCTTTTTTTTTTTTTTTTTGAGACTGAGTTTTGCTCTTGTTGCCCAGGCTGGAGTGCAGTGGCACGATCTCAACTCACCATAACCTCCGCCTCCCGGGTTCAAGCGATTCTCCTGCCTGAGCCTCCTGAGTAGTTGGGATTACAGGCATGCACCACCACACCCGATTAATTTTGTATTTTTAGTAGAGACAGAGTTTCTGCATGTTGGTCAGGCTGGTCTCGAACTCCCAACCTCAGATGATCCGCCCACCTTGGCCTCCCAGAGTGTTGAGATTATAGGTGTGAGCCACTGCACCCGGTCTCCTCATTCTTTTTAATTATTACATGTAAGCGCAATATTCTTTGTAGCCATTAGATTTAAATACAGTAGTTAGGTTCAGAGATATTATAGAGAAGTTTAAAGAGGAACTATTGAGTTGCTTCAATGTAGTATGCATTTGAAGAATACATGTACAACTCTTCATAGATTTTATGTTCTTAGAACATTTCTGCCAAATTTATCTGTTTCATATGTTATATGTAACATAGATATATTGGATATACTGAATATTGTACTATCTATTGTGATATAACAAATTATGCCAAAACGTATCAGCTTAAAACAACATTTATTGATGAGAACACATGGACACATAGAGGAGAACAACACACACTGGGGCCTACCAGAAGGTGGAGAGTGGGAGGAGAGAGAAGATCAGGAAGAATAACTATTGGGTACCAGGCTTAATAGCTGGATGATGAAATAATCTCTATGACAAACCCCCATGACACAAGTTTACCTATATAACAAACCTGTACTTGTACCCCTGAAGTTAAAAGTTAAAAAAAGAAAATATGTGGACTATAGGTTTTCTGATTTCTAAAAAATAATAGTAAAGAAAACATTTATTATGGTAGCTTCTGTTAGTTAGGAATCTGAATTGAGTGTGGCTTAGGTGGGTGCCTCTGGCTTCAGGTCTCTCATGAGGTTATAGTCAAGCTGTCAGCCACAGCTGCAGTTGTCTCAAAGCTTGGCTCAGGTTGACTCAAGGCTGAAGAGTCTGTTTCTGAGCTCACTTGTGGTTATTGGCAGACCTCAGATTGCTCATGTGGGTCTCTCCGCAGAGCTGCCCCATGACACAGAGGCCGGCTTCCTTCTTGGCCAAGAGAGGGCATAAGAGAGTACCCAAAATTCAAGGCTTAGTCTCTTATAACCTAATTAAGAAAATCACATCATTTCTGCTATATGCTGTTGGTTAGAAGTGATTCACTAGGTCACTTCAAAGTGGGGATCATTGTGGGCCACTTCAGAGGCTGTGTATGGTGGCTGGGGGACACACACACAATTTTGCACTAACTTGTGGTCCCCCCAAATTCATATGTTGAAGTTCTAACCTCTGGTATCTCAGAATGTAATCATATTTGGAGAAAGTCTTTAAGGGGTGATTAAGATAAAATGAGGCAGTTAGAGTGGGCCCTATTCCAATACAACTAGTGTCCTTGTATGAAGGGGACATTTGGACAATGGAGAGAGACACCAGGGATGCTTAGCACAGAAAAAGAGGACACAGTGCAAACAGAGGAGAGAGGCCTCAGGAGGAACCAAACCTGCTGATAACTTGATCTTGGATTTCACTGTGAGAAAATAAATTTCCATTGTTTAAACCACTTAGTTTGTGATACTTTGTTATGGCTGCCGTAGCAAACTTATATACACATATATAACATTTTTAAAGAAAATGTTTTTCATAATGTTTAAATTTCATGGTAATCAGAATTTATCTTCTTTTTCCCCTTGAAATTGTAGGAGCAATGTTCCTTTAGTTGGGACTGGGGACCTTCCTTTCCTACCCAGGGAATCTGGAAAGATGTTAGAATTGAAGCCTATAATATTTGTCACCTGAACGACTTCACATTTTCCCCAATATATGGTAAGCTGAAAGAAGTGATTTTTTTTCTTTTTGAGTCTTCTTGTTATAAAAATTGGGTTTATAATTGAAATACAGAGGTATGTTTCTCAGAGATTTAGAATTTTTAAAATCTTTGTAGTACAATCAATTTATAAAAGTAAAAAATAGGTACAAACTGATTTTACATGAAAATTGACAATAGAAAGCAGGTATGTAGGTATATATCTTTTAGCATATTTTACAGAAAAAGGAAAAAATAAAATGGAAGAGCAGCTCCAAGTTTTCCTGAGATAAGTATTCTTTCTTGAAAGGACTGGGCCTGCTGGCTGGTGCTCCTTTTTGCAGCCTCTGTAGTCACTTTTAGTGTCGAATTCTTGCTTTGCTCACATTGTTAGACTGACTTGCTGTCTCTGTACATTTTCTTCATAACCGGGAGCACTACTCTGAGGGCCCTGACACAAGGGCCCTGACACAGCAGCCTTGTGAAGAGTTAAAAATAAACTGGAAGGTAAATAGGGCAAAAGAAAGATTTCTTTTCTTTTTTATTTTTATTTTTTGAGACGGAGTTTCACTCTTGTTGCCCAGGCTGGAGTGCAATGGCATGATCTTGGCTCACTGCAACCTCCACCTCCCGGGTTCAAGCGATTCTCCTGCCTCAGCCTCCTGAGTAGCTGTGATTACAGGCATGTGCCACCATGCCCAGCTAATTTTGTATTTTTAGTAGAGACGGGTTTTTTCCGTATTGGCCAGGCTGGTCTCGAACTCCTGACCTCAAGTGATCTGCCTGCCTCAGCCTCCCAAAGTGCTGGGATTACAGATGTGAGCCACTGCGCCTGGCCAAGAGAAATATTTCTAAGGTGAAAAATAGTACTTTTTTAGTTGAAGCAACTATTCAATATCAAGGAGCATTGAAACAGAACCTCAGAAATCTCACAGATGTCAGTGGATAAGTTAAAAGCTGGTTAAGTATTTGTTGCTTTCTTTGCTCAGCACTGTGTTTATTTGATGTAGAAAAGAAATAGAGTAGGTACACTGATCCTTCATGTGTGGGAAGGGGAGATACAAACAATTGCCAAACAAAACAAATAACCTTCCAAGATAAGAGCCAGAAAATCAAAGATCAGTGAGGATTTGAGAAGTTAGGGAAATGAAGGGTGAAGATGGAGGCAGGTGAGATCTTAAATGAGAGCATGCAATGCTCAGTGTAATCACATGGAAGCCTAACTAGATGAAATCAGTAAGAAAGAATGTGATGTGTCAGTACAAGAGTTCTGTTATCTTGAGAGCCCTGGTGACCTTAGCTTGCTATTCAATTAGAGAAATCTGTATTATCTGAAGGCAGAAGATGAAAGCAAATGACAGATGCTTCGATTTGAGGAGGTTATTTGGTGCTGTTGGTATTTTTAAACTTTAAAAATGTATTAAAAGATCTAATTTAAGTTGTACATGTAAATGTGGCTGTGCTTATAATTCTCTAGTTTAGTGCTTCCCAAACTATTCTTCTGAGGTGTAATCCAACTAAAGATTTTCACTACTAAAATCAAATAGTGGTTTAATTTCTCTTCATCCCATGTTACCACCCATACGTTTTCTCAGGTATAAGTAACAGAATCTGGTATAAGAAGTGGTCTGAGCCGAGCGCAGTGGCTCATGCCTGTAATTCCAGCACTTTGGGAGGCTAAAATGGGTGGATTCCCTGAGCCTAAGAGTTAGACACTAGCCTGAGCAACATGGCAAAATCCTCTCTCTGACAAAAAAATACAAAAATTAGCCAGGCCTGGTGGCATTCATCTGTAGTCCTAGCTACTCAAGAGGCTGAGGTGGGAGGATCGCTTGAGCTCAGGAGGTAGAGCTGCTGTGAGCTGTGATTGTACCACTGCACTCTAGCCTGGGTGGTGGAGTGAGATGCTGTTTCAAAAAAAAAAAAAAAAGTGGTCTGATTTAGCAAAAAGTTATTTATTTGTTTTGAAGCTTAATCAGTATTTTAGGTGGTCTGCAAAATGCATTATAAGCTCTAGGTACCCTGATGCCTGAAAAAATTTTGAATAATACTGATCTAGTTTAATTTACAATTTTGAATATGAAAATAAACATTTCTTCCTGAGTTATTAGAGTTCACTTTATTAGTCACTGGTGACTGGGTGAATGTTACATAAATTAAATTAGTTTAAATGATGCTTAAAATTCAATTTAGATTCAGTGTAAACAGTTCCTCCTCTCAACTACATTTGGGAAGGTTAAATATATTTTTAAATTGATACATAATATTTGTACATATTTATGGGGTATGTGTGATATTCTGTTACATGCAAAGAATGTGTAATGATCAAATCAGGGTATTTCAGGTATCTATCACCTCTAGTATTTATCATTTCTGTGTGTTGGGAACATTTCAAGTCCTCTCTTCCAGATATTTTGAAATATACAATACATGTTGTTAAGTATAGTCATACTATTACGCTGTCAAACATGAGAACTTATTCTTTCTTTTTAAATGCATGCTTGTACCCATTCATCAGCCTTTCTTCATTCCTCTCTGCCACTCATATACCCCTCCTATCCTCTGGTCTCTATTATTTCACTCTCTACCTCCATGAGATCAACATTTTTACCTCCAACGTGTGAGTGGCAAGATGCAAAATTTGTCTTTCTATGTCTGACTTTCACTTAACATAATGACCTCCAGTTCCATCCATGTTGCTAAGACATGATTTCATTCTTTTTTATCCATTCATCTGTTGATGGACACTTAGGTTGATTCTATATCTTTGCTATTGTGAATAGTGCTGCAGTAAACATGGGGGTGCAGGTATCTTTTTGTTATATTGATTTCTTTTTCTGTGGATAAATACCTGTTAGTGGGATTATTGGATTGTATTGTAATGGTTCTACTATTAGTTTCTTGAAAAATATTGTATTTCCATTGGGGCTGTACTCACTCACATTCCCATTAACAGTGTATAAATGTTTCCTCTTCTCTGCATCCTCCCCAGCATCTATTATTTTTTATCTTTTCAGTAATAGTCATTCTAACTGGAGTAAGGTAGTATTTGTGGTTTTGATTTACATTTCCCTGATGATTAGTGATGTTGACCATTTGTGCATATACCTGTTGGCCATTTGTATGTCTTCTTTAGAGAAATGTCTATTCATGTCCTTTGCCCACTTTTAAATGGGGTTATTTGCTTTTTTACTGTTCAGTTGAGTTCCTTGTGTATTCCAGATGTTAGTACCTTGTCAAATGGATAGTCTGCAAATATTTTCTCCCATTCAACAAGTTGTCTCTACATTCTGTTGAATGCTTCCTTTCCTGTGAAGAAGCTTTTTAGTTTAATATAGTGCTATTTGTCTATGTTTATGTTTGTTATCTTTGCTTTTGAGATCTTAGCTGTAAAATCTTTGTCTAGATCGATGTCTTGAAATGCTTCTCATATGTTTTCTTCTAGTAGTTTTATTGTTTCAGGTCTCATGTTTAAGCCTTTAATCCATCTTGAGTTGATTTTTGTTTATGGTGAGAGATAAGAGTCCAGTTTTGTTTTGTATATGGATATTCAATTTTCCCAACACCATTTATGAAGAGGATTGAAGAGGGTGTTCTTTCTTCAATGCATGTTCTCTGACCAAGGTGCCTTTGTGAAAAATCAGTTAGTTATAAATAAGTGGATTTATTTCTGGAGTTTAGACTTTGTTCCTTTGGTTTATGTGTCTGTTTTCAGATAATGTGATGTAATCTTTGACTCAGGATTGCTTTGGTTTTTTGAGCTCTTTTTCGGTTCCATATGAATTTTAGGATTGTTTTTTCTATTTCTGTGAAAAGTGACATTGGTGTTTTGATAGTGATTGATTGCATGGACTCTGTAGATTGCTTTGGGTAGTATGGTGGTCATTTGAATGATATTAATTCTTCCAACCTATGAGCATGGGATTTTTTCAATTTGTTTGTGTGACCTCTTCAGTTTATTTCATCAGACGTTTATAGTTTTCTTCGTACAGGTCTTTCACCTTTTTGGTTACATTTATTCCTACGTATTTTATTTTTTATAGCTATTGTAAATGGGATTGCCTTCTTGATTTCTTTCTCAGCTAGTTCACTATTGATGTGTAGAAATACTACTAATTTTTGTATGTTGACTTTGTATCCTACAAATTTGCTGAATTT
This sequence comes from Papio anubis, assembly GCF_008728515.1. Lineage (NCBI taxonomy): Eukaryota > Metazoa > Chordata > Mammalia > Primates > Cercopithecidae > Papio > Papio anubis. Next base: position 86,361,720 of record NC_044978.1, read on the forward strand.
ATTTATCAGATCTAAGCATTTTTTGATGAATCTTCCAAGTTTTTACAGTTATAAGAGCATGTCATCTGCAAAGAGGAATAATATTACTTCCTCTTTTCCAATTTGGATACCTTTTATGTTTTTCTCTTGCTTGATTGCCCTGGATAGGACTTCCAGCATTTTATTGGATAGGAGTGGTAAAAGTGGGCATCCTTTTCCCTTTCTAATTCTTAGAGGAAAGACTTTTAGCTCTTCCTCATTTGGTGTGATGTGAGCTCTAGGTTTTTATATATGGGCTTTATTATATTGAGGTATACACCTTCTATGACTAATTTGTTGATAGTTTTTATCATGAAGGGATATTGAATTTTATTAAATGCTTTTTCTGCATCTATTGAGATGATCATATGTTTTCTGTGTTTCTGTTGATGTGAGGTATCACATTTATTGATTTGTGCAAATGTAAGATCCTTGCATCCCTGGGATAAATTCCACTTGCTTGTGGTATATTATCTTTATGATGTACTGTTGGAGTTGGTTTGCTAGGATTTTGTTGAGGATCTTTGGATCCATGCAAATCAGGGATATTGAGCTGTAGTTTTCTTTCTTTCTTTTCTTTCTTCCTTTTTTTTTTTCTTGCTGCCTCTCTGTGTGTTTTGATATTAGCGTGATGCTGACCTCTAGAATGAGTTAGAGAGAATTATCTCCTCTTCAATTTTTGGAATAGTTTGTGTAGAATTGGTATTAGTTCTTCGTTGTAACTTTGGTAAAATTTGGCAGTGAAGGCACCCAGTCCTGGATTTTTTTTTGTGTTGGAAGATTTTATTACTGATTCAGTCTTGCTACTTATTATTAGTCTGTTCAGGTTCACTATTTGCTTTCTTTCTTTCTTTCTTTTCTTTTTTCTTTTCTTTTCTTTTCTTTCCCCTTTCTTTCCTTTCTCCTCTCTTCCTCTCTTTCTCTCTTTCTTTCTTCTTTCCTTTCTCTTTCTTCCTTTTTTCCTTTCCTTTCCTTTTCCGCCTTGCCTTGCCTTTTCCTTTTTCCTCCCCTCCCTTCCCTTCCCCTCCCCTCCTCTCCCCTCCCCTCCCCTTCCCTTTCCTTCCCTTGCCCTGCCTTCCTGACAGGGCCTTGTTATGTTGCCGAGGCTGGTTTCCAACTTCTGTTCTCAAGCAGTCCTCCTGCCTTGGCCTCCCAAACTGTTGGAATTACATAAGCCACTGTGCCTGGCCTCTATTTTTTTTGTCAGTCAGTACTGGCAGGTTGTATGTGTCCAGAAATTTACCTATTTCCTCTGTGTTTTTCAGTTGATTAGTGTATAGTTGTTCATAATAGTCTCTGGTGTTTCTGTAGTATCAGTTATAAGTTGTAAAGTTGTATCCTTTCTCATTTCTGATTTTATTTATTTGGGTCTTCTCCTTAATTAGTCTAGATAGGGGTTTATCAATCTTGTTTTCAAAAATAAAGTTTTCATTTCATTGATCCTTTGCTGTTTTTTTTTTTTTTTTTGGTCTCTATTTCATTGAGTTCTGCTCTGATCATTATTATCACTTTTCTTCTTCTAATTCTGGGTTGAGGTTGTTCTTGTTTTTCTAGTTCCTTGAGGAGTATTGTTAGGTTGTTTGTTTGAAATCTTTCTACTTTTTGGATGTAAGTATCTGTTGCTATAAACTTCCCTCTTAGCACTGCTTTTGCTGTATTTTGGTATGTTGTACTTCAATCTTTATCTGTTTCAAGATATTTTTTAATTTCCTCTTTAATTTCTTTCTTGACCTAATTGTCATTTCAGAGCATGCTGTTTAATTTCCATGTGCTTGTGCAGGTTTCAAAGTTATTATTATTGATTTCTAGTTTTATTCCATTGTGTTATGACAAGACACTTGATATGATTTTAAATTTTTGAAAACTTGTTGAGTCATTTTTTGGTCTAACATATTATCTATCCTTGTTGCTATGTGCTAATGAGAAGAATGTGCATTTTGTAGCTGTTGTATATTTTGTAAATGTGTATTAGGTTCATTTGGTCTAAAGTACAATTTAAATACAATGTTTCTCTGTTAATTTTTTGTCTAGGTAATTTACATAATGCTGAGAGAAAGATGTTGAAAACTCCCACTATTATTGTATTGGAATCTATCTCTCTTTAGATTTAGTAATATTTGCTTCATCAATCTGGGCGCTCCAAGTTGGGTGCAGATATATGTAGAATTTTTATATTCTCTTGTGGAGTTGATCCTTTTATCATGATATAGTTACCTTTTTTGTGTGTGTTTTTACTGTTTTTTGACTTAAACTTTGTTTTATTTGATGTAGATATAGCTATGCCTGCTCATTTTTTATTTCCATTTGCATGGAATGTATTTTTCCATTCCTTTACTTTCAGTTCATAGATGTCTTTAGGGGTGAGTTGAACTACTTGTAGACAGCATATAATTTTGTCACGTTTTTGAAAAATCCCGTTAGCCAATTTATATCTTTTAAGCGGAAAGTTTAATTCATTTACCCTCAAGGTTATTATTGATATATGAGGGCTTATTCCTGTCATTTTATTAATTGACTTCTGGTTGTTTTGTATACCTTTTTTTTTCTTTTTTTTCTTTCCATTATTATTATTATTATTGTTTTTTAAGCTTTAAGTTCTAGGGTACATGTGCACTGTTGGGGGCCGCACCAGGGGTGGTGGAGAATGAAAGAACACACACAAAGACAAAGACACACAGAGAACATGGCGGCCGCACTCAGAGCCTCCGCCTCACTTTATTTATACTCCATACACCTCACATCAGCAGAAAGAATGCAATGCAAAACAAACTTTCTTTTCCCACATGTAACCTTCTACTCAGTACCTTGTTTCTATATTCTTATCTACCCGCCTTCTTGGCGCCTACGGGAGTTCATTAAAAGTTCAGTTGGAGATACTGTCCTTGAGCCCTATCTATTCTCAGCATACTATTTTCAAAGGCCCCTGCAGTGCACAATATGCAGGTTTGTTACATATGTATACATGTGCCTTGTTGGTGTGCTGCACCCATTAAGTCGTCATTTACATTAGGTATATCTCCTAATGCTATCCCTCCCCCCCACCAACAATAGGACCCGGTGTGTGATGTTCCCCTTCCTGTGTCCAAGTGATTTCGTTGTTCAGTTCCCACCTATGAGTGAGAACATGCGGTATTTGGTTTTCTGTGCTTGTGATACTTTGCTGAGAATGATGGTTTCCAGCTGCATCCATGTCCCTACAAAGGACACGAACTCATCCTTTTTTTATGGCTGCATAGTATTCCATGATGTATATGTGCCACATTTTCTTAATCCAATCTGTCACTGATGGACATTTGGGTTGATTCCAAGTCTTTGCTATTGTGAATAGTGCCGCAATAAACATATGTGTGCATGTGTCTATAGCAGCATGACTTACAATCCTTTGGGTATATCCCCAGTAATGGGATGGCTGGGTCAAATGGTATTTCTAGTTCTAGATCCTTGCGGAATCGCCAAACTGTTTTTCACAATGGTTGAACTAATTTACAGTCCCACCAACAGTGTAAAAGTGTTCCTATTTCTCCATATCCTCTTCAGCACCTGTTGTTTCCTGATTTTTTAATGATTGCCATTCTAACTGGTGTGAGATGGTATCTCATTGTGGTTTTGATTTGCATTCCTCTGATGGCAAGTGATGATGAGCATTTTTTCATGTGTCTGTTGGCTGTATGAATGTCTTCTTTTGAGAAGTGTCTGTTCATATCCTTTGCCCAGTTTTTGATAGGGTTGTTTGTTTTTTTCTTGTAAATTTGACTGAGTTCTTTATAGGTTCTGGATATGAGCCCTTTGTCAGATGAGTAGATTGCAAAAATGTTCTCCCATTCTGTAGGTTGCTTGTTCACTCTGATGGTAGTTTCCTTTGCTGTGCAGAAGCTCTTTAGTTTAATTAGATCCCATTTGTCAATTTTGGCTTTTGTTGCCATTGCTTTTGGTGTTTTAGACATGAAGTCCTTGCCCATGCCTATGTCCTGAATGGTATTACCTAGGTTTTCTTCTAGGGTTTTTATGGTTTTAGGTCTAACATTTAAGTCTTTAATCCATCTTGAATTAATTTTCTTATAAGGAGTAAGGAAAGGATCCAGTTTCAGCTTTCTACTTATGGCTAGCCAATATTCCCAGCACCATTTATTAAATAGGGAATCCTTTCCCCATTTCTTGTTTTTGTCAGCTTTGTTAAAGATCAGATGGCTGTAGATGTGTGGTGTTATTTCTGAGGGCTCTGTTCTGTTCCATTGGTCTATATCTCTGTTTTGGTACCAGTACCTTGATGTTTTTGTTACTGTAGCCTTGTAGTATAGTTTGAAGTCAGGTAGCGTGATGCCTCCAGCTTTGTTCTTTTTGCTTAGGATTGTCTTGGCAATGCGGCCTCTGTTTTGGTTCCATATGAACTTTAAAGCGTTTTTTTCCAATTCTGTGAAGAAGTCATTGGTAGCTTGATGGGGATGGCATTGGATCTATAAATTACCTTGGGCAGTATGGCCATTTTCACAATATTGATACTTTCTATCCATGAGCATGGTATGTTCTTCCATTTGTTTGTGTCCTCTTTTATTTCACTGAGCAGTGGTTTGTAGTTCTCCTTGAAGAGGTCCTTTACATCCCTTGTGTGCTGGATTCCTAGGTATTTTATTCTCTTTGAAGCTATTGTAAATGGGAGTTCATTCATGATTTGGCTCTCTGCTTGTCTGTTACTGGTGTATAAGAATGCTTGTGATTTTTGCACATTGATTTTGTATCCTGAGACTTTGCTGAAGTTGCTTATCAGCTTAAGGAGATTTTGGGCTGAGACAATGGGGTTTTCTAAATATACAATCATGTCATCTGCAAACAGGGTCAATTTGACTTCTTCTTTTCCTAACTGAATACCCTTGATTTCTTTCTCTTGCCTGATTGCCCTAGCCAGAACTTCCAACACTATGTTGAATAAGAGTGGTGAGAGAGGGCATCCCTGTCTTGTGCCAGTTTTCAAAGGGAATGCTTCCAGTTTTTGCCCATTCCGTATGATATTGGCTGTGGGTTTGTCATAAATAGCTCTTATTATTTTGAGATACGTTCCATCAATACCGAATTTATTGAGAGTTTTTAGCATGAAGGGCTGTTGAATTTTGTCAAAGGCCTTTTCTGCATCTATTGAGATAATCATGTGGTTTTTGTCTTTGGTTCTATTTAAATGCTGGATTACATTTATTGATTTGTGTATGTTGAACCAGCCTTGCATCTCAGGGATGAAGCCCACTTGATCATGGTGAATAAACTTTTTGATGTGCTGCTGGATTTGGTTTGTCAGTATTTTATTGAGGATTTTTGCATCAATGTTCATCAGGGATATTGGTCTAAAATTCTCTTTTTTTTGTTGTATCTCTGCCAGGCTTTGGTATCAGGATGATGTTGGCTTCACAAAATGAGTTAGGGAGGATTCCCTCTTTTTCTATTGATTGGAATAGTTTCAGAAGGAATGGTACCAGCTTCTCCTTGTACTTTTGGTAGAATTCGGCTGTGAATCCGTCTGGTCCTGGACTTTTTTTTGGTTGGTAGGATATTAATTATTGCCTCAATTTCAGAGCCTGCTATTGGTCTGTTCAGGTATTCAACTTCTTCCTGGTTTAGTCTTGGGAGAGTGTAAGTGTCCAGGAAATTATCCATTTCTTCTAGGTTTTCTAGTTTATTTGCGTAGAGGTGTTTATAGTATTCTCTGACGGTAGTTTGTATTTCTGTGGGGTCGGTGGTGATATCCCCTTCATCATTTTTTATTGCGTCTATTTGATTCTTCTCTCTTTTCTTCTTTATGAGTCTTGCTAGCGGTCTATCGATTTTGTTGATCTTTTCAAAAAACCAGCTCCTGGATTCATTGAGTTTTTGGAGCGTTTTTTGTGTCTCTATCTCCTTCAGTTCTGCTCTGATCTTAGTTATTTCTTGCCTTCTGCTAACTTTTGAATGTGTTTGCTCTTGCTTCTCTAGTTCTTTTAATTGTGATGTTAGAGTGTCAATTTTAGATCTTTCCTACTTTCTCTTGCGGGCATTTAGTGCTATAAATTTCCCTCTATACACTGCTTTAAATGTGTCCCAGAGATTCTGGTATGTTGTATCTTTGTTCTCATTGGTTTCAAAGAACATCTTTATTTCTGCCTTCATTTCGTTATGTACCCAGTAGTCATTCAGGAGCAGGTTGTTCAGTTTCCATGTAGTTGAGCAGTTTTGATTGAGTTTCTTAGTCCTAAGTTCTAGTTTGATTGCACTGTGGTCTGAGAGACAGTTTGTTATAATTTCTGTTCTTTTACATTTGCTGAGGAGTGCTTTACTTCCAACTATGTGGTCAATTTTGGAATAAGTGCGATGTGGTGCTGAGAAGAATGTATAATCTGTTGATTTTGGTTGGAGAGTTCTGTAGATGTCTTTTAGGTCCACCTGGTGCAGAGCTGAGTTCAATTCCTGGATATCCTTGTTAAATTTCTGTCTCATTCATCTGTCTAATGTTGACAGTGGGGTGTTAAAGTCTCCCATTACTTTTGTGTGGGAGTCTAAGTCTCTTTGTAAGTCTCTAAGGACTTGCTTTATGAATCTGGGTGCTCTTGTATTGAATGCATATATATTTAGGATAGTTAGCTCTTCCTGATGAATTGATCCCTTTACCATTAGGTAATGGCTTTCTTTGTCTCATTTGATCTTTGTTGGTTTAAAGTCTATTTTATCAGAGACTAGGATTGGAACCCCTGCTTTTTTTTGTTTTCCATTTACTTGGTAGATCTTCCTCCATCCCTTTATTTTGAGCCTATGTGTGTCTCTGCATGTGAGATGGGTCTCCTGAATACAGCAAACTGATGGGTCTTGACTCGTTATCCAATTTGCCAGTCTGTGTCTTTTAATTGGACCATTTAGTCCTTTTACATTTAAGGTTAATATTGTTATGTGTGAACTTGATCCTGTCATTATGATATTAGCTGGTTATTTTGCTCAGTAGTTGATGCAATTTCTTCCTAGCATCGATGGTCTTTACATTTTGGCATGTTTTTGCAATGGCTGGTACCAGTTGTTCCTTTCCATGTTTAGTGCTTCCTTCAGGATCTCTTGTAGGGCAGGCCTAGTGGTGACAAAATCTCTCAGCATTTGCTTGTCTGTAAAGGATTTTATTTATCTTTCACTTATGAAACTTAGTTTGGCTGGAAATGAAATTCTGGGTTGAAAATTCTTTTCTTTAAGAATGTTGAATATTGGCCCCCACTCTCTTCTGGCTTGTAGAGTTTCTGCCGAGAGATCTGCTGTTAGTCTGATGGGTTTCACTTTGTGTGTAACCTGACCTTTCTGTCTGGATGCCCTTAATATTTTTTCCTTCATTTCAACTTTGATGATTCTGACAATTATGTGTCTTGGAGTTGCTCTTCTCGAGGAGTATCTTTGTGGCGTTCTCTGTATTTCCTGAATTTGAATGTTGGCCTACCATACTAGGTTGGGGAAGTTCTCCCGGATGAGATCCTGCAGAGTGTTTTCCAACTTGGTTCCATTTTCCCTGTCACTTTCAGGCACACCAATCAGACGTAGATTTGGTCTTTTCACATAATCCCATATTTCTTGGAGGCTTTGTTCATTTCTTTTTACTCTTTTTTCTCTACATTTCTCTTCTCACTTCATTTCATTCATTTGATCTTCAATCACTGGTAACTTTCTTCCAGTTGATCGAGTCGGTTACCGAAGCTTGTGCGTGCGTCATGAAGTTCTCATGTCATGGTTTTCATCTCTATCAGTTCTTTTAAGGTCTTCTCTGCGTTGATTATTCTAGTTATTCATTCATCCATTCTTTTTTCAAGGTTTTTAGTTTCTTTGCACTGGTTACGTAGTTCCTCCTTTAGCTCTGAGAAGTTTGATCGACTGAAGCCTTCTTCTCTCAACTTGTCAAAGTCATTCTCTGTGCAGCTTTGTTCTGTTGCTGGTGATGAGCTGCGTTCCTTTGGAGGGGGAGATGTGCTCTGACTTTTTGAATTTCCAGCTTTTCTGCACTGCTTTTTCCCCATCTTTGTGGTTTTATCTGCCTTTGGTCTTTGATGATGGTGACGTAGTGATGGGGTTTTGGTGTGGGTGTCCTTCCTGTTTGTTAGTTTTCCTTCTAACAGCTGATTTCTTCAGCTGTAACAGCATCAGTGGTGTTTGTGATTTCCTCAGTGGCTTAGAGTATAGTTGTTAGTGGAGGTTGTAGTGAAGTTTTTTTGGGGATGGGAACATCAAGAGGCCAATCCTTAAACTTCACTGGTGGCAGCAGCAGGCTGAGTGTGCCTGTCCTTGGGCTTCAGTGCAATATATGCTGGCACTGGTATTAGTGAGTCCAAGCATGATGAATCTTGGGCCTCCAGGTGACTGGCCTGCTTGGGTGCTGGCAGCGGCAGTGGTAGACCAGTGGTCTGGATGGGTGGGTCTCCAGGCCCCTGGGCAGCAGGTATGGCATGGGAAACGGCAGTAGCAGTGACAGAAACTTCTCTGGTTTCCAAGAAGTCTGCATTGGTGTTGGCAGTGGCTGCAACGGGCTGGGCACACTAGTCCCCAGGCCCATAGGTGGCACATGCAGGCAGATGTTAGCTGTGGTAGTAGCTGCATGTTTAGTGGGCCTGTCCTCAGGCTCCTGGAAGGAGTGCTCAGGTACCAACAGTGGTGGTTGGGGCAGGGTGATCCCCAGGCTTCCAGACCATTTGCTCAGGCACTGAGTGGGAGTGTAGAGCCAGGCCAGGCAGGCCTGTCCTCAGACCCTGCTAGTGGTGCATTGGGAGCTGGCTGTGGTAGGCAGGCATGGGATAGTATCCAGAGCACTGGTGGAATGCTTGGGTGGGGGCAGTAGTGACTGTGCTGCCGCCCTTCTCCAGGGGAGGATGGGGTTGCTTTCAGTGGCAATAGCTGTAGGTGAGTGGAGAGCATGCACTTTTGCCCCAGGTAGTAGAGATAAGCAGGGTAGCCCTTCCACAGGGTGTTTTGAAATGTGTAGCAGCCCTGTTCCTGGGGGTGGTGGAGTTGCTTCAGCATTGATGGCAGCAGCCAGCAGCAGTGCCTGGCTACATGTGGGGATGTCAGTAAGTCTCCAGGAATGTGGAGATGTAGGGCTTTTAAGCCCAAAGGCAGCATGGAGTCTGGTCGGGGCTAGGCTCTCAAAATGGTGCCTTGCTTTAACCGCTTAGGAGCTCCCTCTCTGGAGCAATGCCATTGCATATCTCGTAGCTCCCTCTACTGGTCTTGGGGGCTGCGAGGGTGGAGGTGCTCTCAACATGGCTAGGATTGCAGGAGTCCATGATGGGTATGTAGACCACTGGAGGCAACTCCCTTACCTTTTCCCAGCACTGGGGAGCCTCTCCAGGCTTTCAGCTGCTCCCTGCTAAGCAAGGTTCCTTGCTTTTCTCTCCTTCCTTACCTTAGCTGTTTTCTGTCACTTTTCTGTTGAATTTCAGTGTTTTCTGATAGGTGGTCTATCTGAAGGGGTTCTTCTTTGTGGAGGTGGCGAATACCAGATGCTGCTAGTCAGCCATCTTGAAACTCCTCCCTCATTTTTGAAAATTTATGACTGTAATATATTTTGTACTTAACATAGAGAAATATATGTTTCCTATTCAGAAGATGTGCTTTGTGCATGTTAAGTAGTAATTCCTATATTTCTAATTAATTTCATAGTTATCAATGTGGTTGTTTGATGTAATAAAATTAGAGCATAAGCTCATGAGAGCATTAAAAGAGTTCTACCTTTAGTAGTTTCTTCAGAATTTTTTTTTTCAGTTTTTATCTGGAAGACAGCAGGTATCACTGATATCAATAGACGTTTAAATGTTGAGAAATAATAAAAGAATAAGCTAATGTAGTCTGGATACTTTTATGTATTTATTTGGTGTATACTATGAGACAGGCACTGTGAGAGTTACTGAATTTTTTTTGAAAAGCTGAGTTCATAATAAAAAAGATACATATAATTTTTATTTAAAATAAAATGTATTCATTTTTAAAATTTAAGTGTGGAATGAGGTGGGTCAAAACTAATGAAAGGCTGGGCGTGGTGGCTCATGCTTGTGATCTTTAGCACTTTGGGAGACCAGGTTCGAAGGATCACTTGAGGCCAGAAGTTTGAAACCAGCCTGGGCAAACATTGTCTCTACAAAAAATAAAAAAAATTAGCCATGTGTGGTGGTGTATGCTTGTAATCCCAAGTACTCGGAGGCTGAGGTGGGAGTGTAACCTCCCAATGAATTCACCTTGCCTGCCGCCTAGACAGAGCTGATTTATCAAAACAGGGGAATTGCAATGGAGGAAGAGTAATTCAGGCAGAGCTGGCTGTGTGAGAAACCAGAGTTTTATTATTACTCAAATCAGTCCCCCTAAGCATTCAGCATTTGGGAATCAGAGATTTTTTGTTTTTTGGTTTCTTTTTAAGACAGAGTTTTGCTCTGTTGCCCAGGCTGGAGTGCAGTGGTGCGATCTCGGCTAACCACAACCTCCGTCTCCCAGGTTCAAGTGATTCTCCTGCCTCAGCCTCCTGAGTAGCTGAGACTACAGGCGTTTGACATCCTGCCCAGCTTATTTTTTGTATTTTTGGTAGAGATGGGGTTTCACTGTGTTAGTGGGGATGGTCTTGATCTCCTGAACTCATGACCCACCTGCCTTGGCCTCCCAAAGTGCTGGGATTACAGGCGAGAGCCACCACGCTGGGTGGGATCACAGTTTTTAAAGATAATCTGGTGGGTAGGGGCTTGGAAAGTGGGGAATGCTGAGTGGTCAGGTTGGAGACGGAATCGTAAGGGGAGCGAAGTAAGGTTTTCTTGCTGTCTTCTCTACTGGGTAGGATGGCAGAACTGGTTGAGCCAGATTACCAGTATGGGTGGTGTCAGCTGATCCATCCAGTGCAGGGTCTGTAAAATATCTCAAGCACTGATCTAGGTTTTACAATAGTGATGTTATCCCGGTAGCAATTTGGGGAGGTTTATACTCTTGGAGCCACTTTCTGCCTTCCCCCTGTTGAGGCGAGAAAGAGATACTGTAATCTTTGTGCTTTTTCAAGTGTTCAATTTATATCTTGACTTAAAATCAGCGAGTTTACTCCTGAAGATCAGAAGACCAACCATAGTTCCCTAACTTAATTGTGTATGACAGAAGGAAGCCTATTAAACTAAAAAATTAAGTTTGCATGACCCCTAAACTGCAATTTCTAATCTTGTAGCTAGTTTGTTAGTCCTGCAAAGGCAGACTGGTCCTCAGGCAAGAAGGAGTCTTTTCGGGAAAGAGTTGTCATCCATTTTGTTTCAGAGTCAAACAAAATTCCTTCCCAAAGTTAGTTCAGCCTACTGCCAGGAATGAGTAAGAACAGCTTACATGTTAGAAGCAAGATGGAGTAGATTAGGTCTGATTTCTTTCATGGTCATAATTTCCTCAGTTATAATTTTGCAAAGGCAATTTCAGGAGGATTACTTGAGCCAGGGAGGTTGAGGCTGCAGTGAGCTATGATTATTCCACTGTATTCTGGTCTGGGTGACTAAGCAAGACCCTGTTTCAAAAACAAACAAACAAACAAGTAAACAAACAAAAACTAATGCAAACAGTAGCTCTCTCTGTAGTAGTGTTACAAATGGTTTGCATTTTATTCCTCTGTTTAACTGTCTTTTCTAAATTTCTATATTGGGCCTCTGTTATATATATGTATATGTAGTAAGTGGATAAAGTAGTTATTGAAACAAACTAATCTAGTCTAGTAACTTCAGCTAACTTGATGTGAAAGCCTAAACTAATTTGTCTGTGGGACACTTTCTGCTTTCCCCCTGTTGAGGCTAGAAAGAGATACTGTAATCTTCGTGCTTTTTCAAGTGTTCAATTTATGTCTTGACTTAAAATTAGCGAGTTTACTCCTGAAGATCAAAAGATCAACCATAGTTCCCTAACTTAATTGTGTATGACAGAAGGAAGCCTATTAAACTAAAAAATTAATGTGAAATTCTTGTGAATTAATTTACTTATATATGTATATAAGTATATATGTATATGCATATATGTATATAAGTATATATAAGTATATACATATATAAGTATATATGTATTTCATAGTTATCAATTTGGTTGTTTGATGTAATAAAATTAGAGTATAAGTATATATGCTCTATATATGTACTGTACTATATATAGGGTATATACACTATACCCTGTATAAGTATATATGTATATATCCACACATATATATATATGTTTCTTTTCTGTATTCTTAGTCCTTAAAAATAGTGGTTTCTAAACTTTTGCACTTTTTAATATCCTGTGGTCATTTGTTTGATTTGCCCTAACTTCAGCTTCCTAAATGATGTTCACATATTCTTAATGTTTAAGGTAGTTAATAGTAAAAACAATTTATGTTTGAAAAAAATACTGAGGTCAAAGGAAAGCAGAAATTACTGCTGTTTATCTTTATCTCTAAGACTTCTGTGACTTATCTAAACACTACGAGATTCCAGTTCCTTGGCGTGACTTTCTTTAAAACCTCAGTAGCAAATATTAATTTGAAGATTTATCCTTAGCTCTGAAATATTCTAATCAGATTTTAAATATCGATAACTATTATAGTTACCTTAAAAAGTGAAAGAGTAACTTTAAAGTACTTTAAAAAGTGAAAGAGTAACCCTGTATTGGGAAGAGAAACTCAGATGCTTTTTAGTGGGTGTGGAAACCCAGCAAGAATCTACTGTCCTTTTCCCTTGGAGATGAGGGCTGGGAGGGAAACTGACCTCATCACTTAGGAGAAGAAAGGGAGAAGTCTGGGCTGAACTTGGGATACTGAGATATGTGGGAAGGAGATACAGGGAGAGGGTAACTGGTAAGGGCAGATGTCTCAATTCCAAGGATTAAGGACATTTGTAAGCAAATAATCTGTCCAAAACTGAAGGCCCTGGATGGTGGTGATGATGATGGTAAGTGTGTGTGTGTGTGTGTGTGTGTGTGTGTGAGAGAGAGAGAGAGAGAAAGAAACAGACATATATTCATTTATCGATTATCTTGTCCATACTAGGTCTGTTATGTTTACAATCTGATGTGAACTATTCACTAGGGCATACATTTATTAGGAAGGGATGATTGCCTAATTTTATGAACTTTTCATAAAGTTTTATAAACATACTGAGTTAGAAATATACAATAGGTATTTTCTGTTGAAACAATACACTGTTCACTTTTATTACCACAGTAGTAAATATATAACAAATAAATAATATGGAGATGTTTTTCAGCGTGTGAGCTCCCTTGTCTTCTTGAGCTGAGGTGAGCTGTGAATCTTTGATGTGTGCTTGGAGCACTTCTGCTACCTTCAAGATGTTCTCTTCACCACCCTGTCCAAATTTACTTGCTGTCTCAGGCTAAAGCACTCTCTTCTTCCTGGATGATCTAGCCATGGAGTTGGAGTGTGGGCTAGCTCTCAGCCAGACCCTGGCTTGCTCAGTAGATTAAAGGGCATTGCAACCCTTGGGTTATGGCTTAATACAGGGACTATAATATTAAAACAAAGATTTGTCAGTCTTGCTTATTTGATAAGCATGCATTTATTTTTTAATGCATTCATTTGGAATCACTTTTTCATTCATCTTTAAATTATTTTATCCATAAAATAGCCCTTGAAAATAACTTTATGGGTATTTTGCTTGAAATATCCATAAAGAGGATACGTTGCTTGAATAATTTTTCCTCTGATTAGTCTCCTCATTGCTTGAGTAAATTTTCTTTGGAGCTTGCTAACTTATCCTTGTTCTAGGGAGCATTTTGCATTGGGTCTCTTTTGCCTTGATTTCATTTTCAAGGGTTTTGTGCTGCTGAGTAGGCAAGGAGATCTTGCTGCTTGGTGAAGAAGAGGGAAAACAGCTGTTTTAATGTGGGCCAGCATTTTTGGCTAAGGCAATGGTTAGCTCTTTGAAAAGCAGCTGCTTAAGTCCGTCCCATTATTCTGGCAGGAGTACAGGAAAATATCTTATGTTTGAATTTATAAATTCCATGGCTTGGTCATTTCAGTGTGGTGTCATTACTGTTTCTTTAAATGCACGTGACTACCTTTCCCTGCAGCTTTTCATATTCTATTAAAGATGGAGGAAGAGGAGAGCCTGCAAAAGGTGGAGCTGTGAGGAGCTCAGCAGGGCAAAGCTAATCCAGGCAGCTATTTTTGAATAGCTTTTCCCCGCAATGAGATGAAGCATCTTTTTCATCTACCAGTGTTTGCAGATTCATCCCTTGCTGACTTGAATCCCTTGCTGCCTCTGAACTTTCACTGCCCTGCTAGTCCTTATGGTTCCCGATGCCATCCTGTATTCTTAACTGTGACCCTTGGGTATATTTTGTCTTTCTAAGTACATTCAGAGAGTTAGAGACAGCATATTTGCCTTTTTGGATTGGGATATAATTTATAATGCCTGTCAAGGTTTGCAGACGGTAGTTATTCAAGAAATAGATTTCATTTGCTTGACAGAAATGCTCACATAACTATTTTAGTGCCCTCATCAGGTAGTTTAGGTTACAAAGATGCTATTTTGATAAGTATAGGAACTGTGGCACCATAAAAATATACATTTAGCAGAGGGTCAGACATATTATCTATGTTTGTAGATTTCAGTGTTCTTTCTTTTTTTACTTTGAGACAAAGTCTCAGGCTGTTGCACAGGCTGGAGTGTAGTGGAGCGAGCTCGGCTCACTTTAGCCTTGACCTCCTGGGCTCAAGCGATCCTCTCATCTCAGCCACTCAAGTAGCTGGGGCCACAGGCGTGTCACTACACCCAGCTAATTTAAAAATTATTTTTATAGATGGGGGTCTCATTATGTAGCCCAGGCTGGTCTCAAACCCCTGGGCTCAAGAGATCCTCCTGCCTCAGCCTCCCAAAGTGCTGGGACTATAGGCATGAGCCATGACACCTGGCCCATTTCAGTATTCTTTTTTACAGAGACCCTCTTATAAGAGGCTAACATTTTATTGTTACAGTGCCCCCAAATTCTTTGTTTTACATTGAATATATTCGACATTTGGCTTTAGGGCTCTGAAAGGCAAAAAGTACCTTTGCTTTTGCTTTTCCTCATTATTCATATACAAATGTCAATCATTGTGTACCTGCGAGTGTCATTCCTTTTGGTAGGCATCACTGCAAGAGGCTCATGGAAAATCGAGAGCACCAGAGTTAGGAAACCTGGACCCTTGGCCTGTCCATTGGCTCAGGAGGGAAATTCTGCAGTCAGGGCCTCAGAAACACCTGCAAAGTGACGAGAACATCTCCAAGTTTCTTCTACCTCGAACATTTTGTGGTTCTTTTCCTTTGTTTGTAAATTAGAATAGTCATTACCACCTAGTGAGGGTATAAGTGTGGAACAACCCAGTTTTTCTTGAAACTAGACATTACATGACTGGATGAAAACATTGATACTTGAGTCTTTATTACAATCAATTAAAGCAAGGCTTAGCGTATAGTTTGGGAGTATGTCTTCCTGTTACTTTTTGACACACTTGAAGTAATGTAACTGAGTCCTCTTATTTTTCTACTTTCTGTGTCTCTCCTTATACCTTTTTCTCCTAGACAACTGAATAAAGCTTTTTTTTTTGACCTTTCTTCCCCCCAACTACATCTTAGCAAAGGAGTAGACTGTATGAGAATATAAGAGGAAGCTGGCATATTTGAGAGGATTTTGAAGGCTGATGTACCGGACACATCTACGTGAGCTACAGTTGTCTTGTGATACTCTGAATGAAGGAGCAGCATACATTAATCTAGGCTATGTAGCTACTTACCCTTTCCACAAATTCCCATCCAGGTCAGACATGTTGTGCTCTTTGTTTTTTCTTTTTTTAAAGAACCCTCACTGAGTCATCTCTGGCAAAGCCTTAAAGTGAATCAGTGGTCAAAACCACATTCTCTGCCATCCTCTGGGTTGCCTTCCTGATTGAGATTATATGAACAAACTATAGAACTCAATCTCTTCTGCTTGGGCATAGGACATCAGCGAGAATACCAATAAGCCCTCAGGCCTGGGAGGGCCTCAAGACCTCAAATTGTAGAGAGGGCAGGCCAGCATTGCCTTTCCACCTGTTTTGATAAAGAATTCCTGTCCTCTTTGTGCCCAGAGTTGTTTAGTCAAAGTGAAGAGAGGATGCGGAACTTGGTGGTGTGATTGGAAGGATGAGCTCTGTAGGGGGTTCTAGAAGATATAGCAATCCTTCTTTCCTGCCCTCACCCCCAGTACTGCATCCATTTTTGAAATGATCTTGCATTTCACTTCAGGAGAGCTGGTGATGATAGGTGTTCTTCAGGAAATGGTGACTTAGTAATGCCAGGAGAGAGATAATAGGGAGCTGTATTCTAGAAATGGGGCTTAATTTATAAGATGGAGTTCTTCTTACCTTCAAATAGGATTATGCAATTTATAAATTTAATTTAGCAAGTGAAAGGGAGTAACCAAAGAACATCAGGAAAACTACTGGTTATTTAAGACTTTGCCCCTTGTGAACCTAAATTACCTATTTTCCATGTGCTGCTGGAAGGAAGGGGTTTACTCTATTTGAAAGAAGAGGAGAGGGGAAAAATATATTCTTAAGTATATCTGGTTATAACTTTGTAGGCTCATAGATCTTCATACTGTGTTTTTAATTCTACAACCTTAGTTTGTTCATTTAGTAGTGCTCAGGAGTGTTAACGGGTTATGCTTTGGAGGAGTGCAGGCTTGCTTGAGAACCTTCCAAGTTCAAAGCAAGAGAAACTGGGGAATTTTGCCAATGACCTTTGAGGACTGCATTGTTTGTTTTCCTGTCAGAGGCTGTCACTAACAGCTGATTCTCCTACCAAAGAAGAAGTAGCAGAAAACAACACAGGAGGCTGCTTGGTTGGTAGGAGGTGCTGAAAGGACATAACTAAAATCTTTAGGTGAATATTAAGGAGAAGTATATTCAAATTCAGCGTAAAGGGAGTCTTTACAATAGCCAAGCCTAGCACAAATGGGAAGGCTATTTTGTGAGACAGAGGTTTTTTGTCATTAGAGATATTTAAAGAAAGGTTAGAATGGCCTTTTGGGGGGGAATATTCTAGGGCAGGGATTAGCAAACTTTTTGTGTTAAGGATCATACAGTAAAACAGTTTAGGCATCTGTCACAACTACTCAACTCTATTGTTGTATTGCAAAGGCAACCAAAGACAATAAGTAAACAAATGAGCATGACTGTTATATTAGTCTGCTGTGGCTGCCCTAAGAAAATACCATAGGCAGAGTGACTTAAATAACAGAAGTTTATTTCTCACAGTTCTGGCAGCTGGGAAGTCCGAAATAAAGGTGCTGGCCAGTTTGGTTTCCAGTGAGGGCTCCCTTCCTGGCTTGCAGACAGATGCCTTCTTGCTATGTCCTCACATAGTAAAGAGAGAGACGGATATCTGTTTCTTCCTCTTCTTATAAGGCTGCAATCCTAACAGATTACTGCCCCATCCTTATTACTTCATAAAAAGCTGGAGGTTAGGGCTTCAACATATGCATTTTAGAGGAGGAGTCCCCATTTAGTCCACGGCATCTGTGTTCCAATTTTATTTATAATTTTATTTATAAAAACAAGAGGTGGGCTAGATTTGTCCCAAAGACCATAGTTTGATAACCTATTCAATAGAGGAAATTAAACACTGATGAGCCAGTAGACTAGCTGATCTGCCAGCTGACAGATTCAAAACCTGGAGGCTGTCGGTAAGTAACCTGCAAAATTAACTGGATCAGAACAAACCTAATTCAGGGCTCATTGACTAGTGTTTCTCAGAATAAATCATTTAATAAACAAAAATAGTTCTTAAGTCCAGGATTAATTTTACTTCGATGTGCATCAAATCTAATGGGAGATGCAAATGATAAACTGTGCTGGGGTCATCTTTAGAACAGGCCTGGTGTGGTCCTACAGTTGTAAACAGTGCCAGTTATAAAGTCTTTTGTCATTGACCAGCATACAAACCTAGCTTTTTTTTTTCTTTTGCAGCAAAGCCATGATTACTAATCTCTTTATTCATAGGAGACGGGTCTCTAAGGTATTTCTCAGATAGTAGCTTTCTCCCTCCCCTTCCTTTGGAGAAAAATGGAAGCCACTAAATAGGAACTCCTTCCATATTTTGCCACGAATCATAGAAACTTAAGTGCCTCTGCACAGTCACTGCTTTTCTCCGTTTTTTCTGTGGCAGCAAGGAATGAGAACCTTTTTTACTGACTCTAACCCCCTGTACCTCCAAGCTTTTTTGAGATTTCATCAACAGTTTCTTCTGCATAACTTTAAAAAGGGTCTCTTTTTCCACCCAGCTCTTGTCCCAAGTCTGTCCCATTGCTCTATCTTGTTTAAAAATAAAAACTAAACACAAATCCAATTCCAGAGACATTATATAAACAATGTAAATTTAACAGGAAATGGAGGACAGAGTCGTACTGCACATATATAAAACTCTTCTTCAAAACCCTTTTGAAGCATTCTGACAACCCCAAACTCCACACCCAAAGTTCATCCCTCATCTTTCTTCTTTCCATATAGCTCTCCTCTTCGGTCTTGTTTTCTCTTCTTTCTGATCAACACTCTGCCTCCTCTCTGTTCCTGGCTTTTCCAAGTGGCATTTTTGCACACAGAGAGATTTTATCTTTCTGCTTCTTTCATATTCATCCTGATATATCACTGTGCTGGGACCCTTAGCAATTCTTATAAAATGCAAATCTGATCACGTTCTTTGATGAAAAATCTTCAATGACTCTACATTGATCTGGGGTGAAATTGCCAAACTCCTCACCTGTTCGTCCTTTGGACACTGCTCAACTTTTCAATTATGCTGACCTCTCTCATCAATTTTGTTATTGCCCAAGTTTCCTTGTTATGGCATTCCTCTCTCTCACTCATGGGCCTTCACATGCTTCTGTATGCCTAGAATCCTTATCATCTTCCTCTGTACTTAGCTGAGGCATCCTTCTGGTCTCAGCTAGATACCACTTTCCATTGAAAGCGTTCCTTGGCCAGGCATGGTGGCTCATGTCTATAATCTCAGTGCTTTGGGAGGTGGAGGCTGGAGGATTGCTTGAGGCCAGGAGTTTAAGACTAACCTGGACAACAAAGTGAGACCTCATCTTTACAAAAAGTAAAAAAAAAAAAAAAAAATTAGCTAGGTGGGGTGGCACATGCCTGTAGTGCCAGCTGCTCAGAAGGCTGAGGCAGGAGGATTGCTTGAGGAGTTCAAAGCTGCAGTGAACTATGATCGTGCCACTGCTGGGGCAACAGAGTGAGACCCTGTGTCCAAAAAAAAAAAAAAAAAGAAAAAGCCTTCCTTCACCCTCTGTGTATTAGATGTGCTTTCTGACGTCCTGTTTTTATTTCTCAGGACAGCCTTTTATTTCTCCTGTCCTAATTATTACACTTTTGAATTTGTCTATAGACTCTTAGTTCATGAGAGTAGGGGCCATGTTTATCCTGGTCACCATTTAATTCCCATCATTTAGTGGAGTACGTGGCACATACAAAGTCCTCAGGAAATATTTTTTGTATAAATTATCTACATTTCAAGTATAACTTTATTTTTTCACATTTGATTAATTTTAATACATATAAATTTATGCATTACATAATTTTAAAACCCATTTACATTATAAAGTAAAAATACTGTTACTTTTCACTTAACTTTATAAAGTATTTTTACTTTATAAAAAGGAACAAATGTATATCATTCTTGGAAAATTTATTTTATCTTTCCATTTGTTATTTTCTGTTTATGCTCCATAAAGTTTTTATGACTTACAATCATAACATTTTTAGAGTGGAAGTCTATATAAAATACATCATTTTTGTTATTCTTCTTCAGAATGAAGGATTAAACTGAAGATTAAAAGAAAATTTCCACGAAGTTTTCATTACAACAGCATTGTGGAGCACTTACTGGGTTTGAAGCTGCTTTAGTCTTACCTTCAATGAATCCTGAGAAGTGCAGTGATAATGCTTAGCATTTTATATATTTTTTTCTTTTTCTTTTTATATTTTAGATAAGAGTGCCCAGGCGTGGAATCTGGAAATAGAGGCTACATTTGATGTTGTCAGCTCAAAGCCAGTTGGTGGTCAAGTGATCGTAGCCATCCCTAAGTTGCAAACACAACAGATGTACAACCTTGAACTTCAACCTGGGAAAAGGATTGTTGAGCTATTTTTGAACATTAGCAAGGTAAATGATGGTACTTCCTGAGAAGCAATGGATGAAAAGCAATACCTGTGCTAAAGAAAAGATTAGAAAGGAGGGACTAAGTATGAAAGAAAAATCTACTTTCTCTGCTTATATTTGTCGTTTTCTTCTCTATTTTTATTCTCTCATATGTTTTCTGGATGAGCTAAAGAATGATTTTCCCAAATTTTAAGATTAAGAAAATAGAGAATATATCATTAATTTGGCAATTCTTCCTCTCATTTTATTTTTATCATTATATTTTAATTTTCTGTAGTATTTGTAGTATCCTGAAGCCAAAATACATTCTATGGATTATATTTAAATAGCAGTGATTATTTTTGGTACTTGCCAATTATTTTAATTATTGATACTTATATTCTACTTGCATAATTTTAATTCTAAACTCATGATCTTTCATACGTCAAGATAGAATGGATTATTTTTATCTTTTCTTTTTCCTTTTTCTATTCGTCTAATTAATAATTGTGTACTGAAAAAGATGGAGCAAAATAACATTCAGTAGCTGTTGAGATAAAGTAAGAACTCAAAATGATTTTTAGTTTTTGACTTGAAAGAAGAGTCAACTTCAAAGTCCCATTCTAAGTGTTAAGAACGTGGAATAAATGTAAGTTTGGTGTTAGAGACAGGAAGAGTGGTTTTTCTGAACACTCATGTTATTTTGTTCTTTCCTTTTGCTTTTGATGTATTGATACATGCTACATTCCTAACATGCTGATTTTTAAATATTATCAATGAATTGGTGTGACTTGGCATAATATAAGTAGGGAGATTTACATTATTTTAGAACCTAGAGTTTTGTACTTGACTATATGAGAAATCGATGTGATGCTTTGAATCTTTTTTGCTGAAAATATGACATATTAGAGTGACTAATTTTCTTAAAAGAATATTACTGTAGAAACTTGGTGGCCTCATGGACATGGAAACCAGACTGGGTACAACATGACTATTCTTTTTGAACTGGATGGAGGCTTAAATATCGAAAAATCAGCTAAGGTAAGTAAGTAATTTAAAATATTTTGTGAAATAATTATATTTCTTTTAGAAATAGTAATACAGAGCTTCATGGGAAAAGAAGAAACTATCAAAACTCTTATGTCCCCACCCGTCAGAGACAATTTCTAGTAACAGCATTCAAAAGCTTCTCTCTGTGTGTATATATACATATATATATATATATTTTTTTTCTTTTCAAAAAAATTTTTTTTTGAGACAGTCTCGCTCTTTCCCCCAGGCTGGAGTGCAATGGCACAATCTCGGCTCACTGCAACCTCCACCTCCCAGGTTCAAGCAATTATGCTGCCTCAGCCTCCCGAGTAGCTGGGATTACAGGCAGGTGCCACCACGCCCAGCTAACTTTTGTATTTTTAGTAGAGATAGGGTTTCGCCATGTTGACCAGGCTGGTCTCGAACTCCTGATATCAAGTGATGCACCGCCTTGGCCTCCCAGAGTGCTGGGATTACAGGCATGAGCCACTGTGCCCGGCCTTATATTTCTAAATGGATCATGCTTTAGATATTATTTTGTCAATAAGGAGTCTCCTGCTATGATTTAAAATTGTACCTTATATCAAAATAATACATGTGTAATTTCAAAACTCAAATATTACTAGAAAGTTTATATGAAGAATAAGACCCCTTGCCCAACACTTCCTATTCCTACTTCTTACTCCTCAGAACCAATAATTTTTAACTTTTATTTATTTCCTCTGACATTCTTCTTCATTTTTCTAAATA
This sequence comes from Papio anubis, assembly GCF_008728515.1. Classification (NCBI taxonomy): domain Eukaryota; kingdom Metazoa; phylum Chordata; class Mammalia; order Primates; family Cercopithecidae; genus Papio; species Papio anubis. The sequence goes on from NC_044978.1 coordinate 86,383,661, forward strand.
GATGCTTCTACTGGTGTTTTCTGATTTTTCAGTTTTACCCATTTTAGGATATAGCACTAGGAATTGGAAAGAACTGCACTTTGTTATGTATTAGCTATAGGCTACTTACTTAATCTCAAAATATGTAAAATCAGGACAATAAAAACGAGATGGCTTGGATATGGCTTATGAGAGTCATGGCATGTAGTTAGTAGAGACAGTATTAACCCTCTTCAAAGATCTCCTCCTCTCCCGGACACCAGCTTCGGTGTTTACAGTTGGCTGGTGTCATCCCTCATATTTGGTGTTGCCTCTCCTGTGGGCCAGACAACATGCTAAGGGTGGAGATATGTCCTTCAGGAGTGCATTTTCTGTTTTTCTTTTGTTCAGTCATGCTGTGTATTTTCTGAGACACTGAATGTGTGTGTGTGTGTGTGTGTGTGTGTGTGTGTGCGTGCGCGCGCGCACGCGCATGCGCGGAGTTATGTACAGGGAGAACATCCTGGACCCATCTTAAGGGCCAAAGCATTCACTCTTATTGTAACCCTCTTGGCTGAGAGGATGTGTGCTGTCTCACACAGTGAGTTTGTTGTGTGTTGTTTTCATGAAAATGTAAAAAATAATGAGTCATTCCAACTTACTACAGAGAACGAAGAGGAACTTCTGCCTTTTTCTAAAGGAAATAATTCTTTCTTTCAGGCTAATATGATTATATTATTGTTCAGTACACATAAAGATGCCAACCTTTGAATCAAGCAGTAACAGGAGTGAAGGAGGATGTAACTGCCCCACTGCTTGAGTTAATGCATGTGTGTGAAATGTGCTCTTTGGCTGTGGCTGCTGTAGATTTGCTATTTTTGAGGCTGATTCATTCAGTACATACTTAGGGCACACCTACTGTGTTTTGGCTATTTTGCTAGGTCCTGGTGATAGAGCTGTGACTAAGACACTGCTTCTGTTTCTCTTTGAGACCTTAGTAGAGCTAATAATCTGATTGGGAAGTTAAAATCATTAAATGAGCCATTGGAATAAATTAGCACTCTAGAGATGTAGAGAGTGCCATTGAAGTACAGAGCAGGGGCATTCTGGGAAGATTCCCAGAGCCTGTGTCCTGAGGGATAAGTAGAATTTGGCCAAGTAATGTAGCAAAGAGGCAGAGGGAGAAGAATGTGAGGGCCCAAGGACTAGAAAGGATGTTGCATGTTTGTGCAAGTGAAAGAAATTTCAATGCAGCTGAGGTTGAGTTTGAAGTTGAAGAACGAGATGGTGTTGTAAAAGTAGCTAGGACAAGGTCCTGCAGGGCCTAATGAGCCACATGAAGGAACAAGCACTGATGATGTGGGGGTGGGAAAAAAGGAGTTAAGAATGGTTCCTCAGTTGCTGGTTTGGGCTGCTGAACAGATGGCAACTCTGTTCATTGAGTTAAATTACTCAGAAAGAAGAGAAGGTTTGGGGGAAGGGGTTGGGTGGAAATTATTTCAGTGTTAGATGTGTTTTGTGTGGAGTGACTGAGAGACACCCAAGGAATAATGTTTGGTGGGTGTTTCATTAGATAGGTCTTAAGCTTAGGGATTGCATCTGGGTTAAGGATATAGATGTGTAAGTCAGCAGAATGTAGATAATTGTAGCCATGGTAGTGGATGAAATACCTCAGGGATGGCACAGAGAAAAGAGCTAGGACAGAACCCCAGTCAGTCATAATAAGTAAAGTTGGGGTTTGGGGAGAAGCCTGTAGAAGAATCTAAGAAGGAATGGTTGACAAGGTGGAGGGAAAACCAATTTGAGTGGGGAGTCACAGAAACCAGAGGGAAAGAGTGTTTTAAGAAACAAAGAATGTTCAGAGTCTTGAATGCTGCAAGGGAGCTCAAGTTAGAAAAGAATTGAGAAAGATCCTTTAGATTTGGTGGCAAGGAGATTACTGGTCACCTTGATCAGCATGGAAATCAAATTGTAGTGGGTTGAGGAATGACTCAAGGAAGTAAAGACGGTGAATATAGGCAACTCTTCTGAAAATATCTGATTGGAAACTATGCCTAAACCAGTTGGTGATGGTGGCCAGTTGGGATCAGATTGGCTACACATAGGCAACTGAACAAATAAGTAAATATATTGAAGTGGTGAAAGCCAGCCTTTTCATGAATGGAGAAAGATGGTATCAACATAGAAAGGGGGAAAGCTACAATGGATTCGAACTGGAGCTAATAGTATGAAGTCATGATTTTCAGTATGTGTAGACAGAGAAAGAAATGTCCATGTAAATGCATGTGTATGTGTGGGTAGACACACACACACACACACACACTCATATTTCCTAGCTCTTTTCACATATTTCCTAATCCTTTCTCAGAGCACCTGGGAAGAGTGGCTCTCTAGTAGCAGTGAATGGATTTAGGACCCATATCTTGATCTAGAATACCACTCTGTGCTAAAAGCAATCAGGGCTCTTTAGAGAAATGACTGATTCTCGAGCTGGAGCCTGCAATATCTTGCTGTTCCAGAAAGTAAGGAGGTACTCAATAATAATGTGACACATTGAAAAGACACAAGGGCCTTCAATCTTCAGTCTTCAATCTACTATAATCTTCAAAAATGTCAAGGGAAGATTGAGGAACTGTTCCACATTGGAAGAGACTATGTACGAACTGGGTGCAGTGCAGTGATCTTTTTTGTCATAATGTTATTGGGGCAACTGATGAAAACTTGAATGGGGGGGTCTCTGGGTGATGGTCATATAGGAGTTCTTTGTATTACTGTTGCAACTTTATTACAAGTTTGCAATGGTTTCAACATAGAAAAGGATACCATTATGAGAATGAAAAGCAGCAGCAAAATCCTGATGGGAAGGGGCTGGTAGCGAGGGAAAGACTAAAAAGAGTTAGAAAGCAGGGAGGCAGTTGAGAGGGCAAGGTCTCTGCGAGGTAGGAAATAAGAACAGGATGGATTCGCTTTGGGATGAGGGGCTCTGTTTGAGTTGTAACAGTGGTGAAAGGTAACACATGGGAGGGAAGGATGCAACTTGAGGATGGAGGTAATTTTGAAGCTCTCTAGGACCACTTAAAGTATATTTTCTTTCTATAAGACTTGCAAACTCTTTTGTCAGTGGAGTTTTAGGGTGAAAAAGTAAACATGAGAAAGAAAGCTAGGGAGTTTTGGTCAAATAACGTTTTATTTTTTATTTATTGTGACATATAACACATACAGAAAAATACACAAGCCATAAGTGAAAAGCTTAATGAGTTATGAGAAAATGAACACTCGTGTAACTGTCATCCTGTTCAAGAAACAGAACATTAATTACTAGCACTTCACACCTCAAACTCCCCCCTCCCTTCTGTGAGCCTCCCCAGTAATGACCCCTGTTTCCTTCCCAAAGATCCACTGTCCTGACATCCATCACTAGGTTACTTTTGTCTGTTTTTGAATTTCATGTACATGGAACCATATAGCATGTATTCTTTAGTGTGTGGCTAATTTGGCTCAACATTATGTTTTTGACATTTAGATATAGTAGTGCCTCCTTATCTGTGGTTTCAGTTACCCGTAGTCAGCTGTGGTCTGAAAATACTAAATGGAAAACTCCAGAAATAAGCAATTCGTGAGTTTTAAATTGCTCACTGTTCTGTGTAGCATGATGGAATCTCGTGCTGTCCTGCCCTGTCTTGTCCAGGACATGAATCATTGCTTTGTTGAGCTTATCCTTGCTGTATACATTATCCACCTGTTAGTCGCTTAGCAGCCTTCTCCTTTATCAGATGGAAAAAATCATAGTATATATGGGGTTCAGTACTATCTGCAGTTTCAGGCACCTACTGGGGGTCTTGGAGTGTATCCCCTGTAGATAAGGGGGGACTGCTGTTTGTTGTTCTGTGTAACTGTAGTTTGTCTATTTAAGTTGTGTAAGATTTTATTATACTGCACATTTTGCTGTTGCAATTTGAGTAATTGCCAGTTTTGGCTATGCCAAGTAATGCTGCTGTGAACATTACTGATATAACGTTTGGAGCACATACGCCCCCAGTGGCCTATCTGCTGGGAGTGGAATTGCATGATTATGGAGGATGCCTGAGTTCAGCTTTTTCGGTTATGCTAAACTGCCATCCAAAGTGGTTATATGAGACTTGCCTAGGCTCCTCATGCTCACCAGCACTTAGTACTGTGTCAGGCTGAACATTGAACACTGTTTTCTCATCATCAGCCCCTCCTTATCTCACCTCTGTTGCTCTTGTTTCCTGATGGCTTTATTGTTACCATGGGCTTGCTTATGCAAAAATAATTCTATTTTAAATATACCTCATTGAAATCCATCTTGCTTCAGTTTTATATCTTTCTTTCTTGCCTCTCCTCTTCCATTGAGCTGAGAAACGTGTTTAGGATTTCTTTTTTTTTTTTTAAACTGAGTGTATCACCAGCATATTTGACTCAGACAAAAGGTCCGCGGGAAGTTACAGATTTTGAATGCAGCCCATACAGCAGAAATGTATGGAATCATGAAAAGAATGCAGGCACTCGAGAGAGAGGAAAGTGCTGACTACATTTCTTTGTGAACATGGCAGAATATTTTGATGACTGAGATTTTCTTATGTTGAGTGACATTGGGGAAAATGGTTTAAGCAAGAAGGGAGGTCATGTATTGAAAAAATGTCAACAGGCAATTTAAACATTAATAAATAACAAGATAAAAAATAAATGTTGGGATATCATAAATTCTGCCAAAGAAATCATTGCATGAGGGACCTTAGAACGTGAGTCTGGGAGAGTTAGCTTTATCAGTTTGGGAAACCAAATTGATTTTTTAACAAAAGAAAAAGTTTTGTGTTTTAAGTGGGAATGGGAGAGGATACTCTGGGTAAATGGAATAAAAAATCTGACCAATCAGTTTTTCCCATTTTCTTCCCAGGTTAACTCAGTGTTTTTATCCTACTAATTGATTGTACTGAATTGACTGGGTAACATGTTTTAATGAACTAATACGTATTTTTGAATGCTTATTATGACTTGCCTTTATGGAAAAACAGGAAACCAATTAGTTGATATTTCTCTTACACATAATTGATTTTATAAGAATTTCCCAGGTATTCTATGTATAAGGTATCGTTTTGCCAAAAGCAACAGAAGGCTGTTGCTGTGTACATTTGATCCTGGGATCGAGATTCTCCAATGAAATTATTGTAGGAAAATAGATGTAATAATAGGTATTCTATAATCAACTAAAACTTGTATTTCATAGTTCCCAAGCCAGAAGAGGTGAATGATTGTCCGTGGCTATTACAATTACAAAAACAATTGGGAGTTTTTTTTCTTTTACAGTGTTTTTTTTTTTTTTTTTCAATGTCACTTCGTTGTTTGTTTTTTAAATTCCTGTCTTCATCTTTGCAAATTCCACAGGGCAAAAAACCAATGTAATACAAGTGGAATTTTTTCTAAGTGCTACTTTTGGCTCTCTAAAGACCTTAAAAGTACATAGCCAAATAATATGGAATTAAGAATAATCAAGGTGTATTTTTGTATTGAGAGGGCACAGAGATTATGAAATGTGTCTCTTTCTGTATTAGGTTTCTAGGTCTATCATTACAAATTACTATAAACTGAGTATCTTAAAATTTATTTTCTCACAGTCTTGGAGGCTGGAGTCCAAAATCAAGATGTTGGCAGAGCCGTGTTCCTTCCAAAGGTTCTGGGAAAGAATTCTTCCTTGCCCCTTCCAGCTTCTCATCATTGCTGGCAATCCTTGACTTGTAGATGCATCACTCTGATCTCTGTCTCCACCATCATATAGCTTTCTCCTTGTGTGTGTCTCTTGTTTCCTTTTCTTATAACTACACCAGTCATTGGGTTAGGGCCCAGTATGACCTCATTTTAACAAAACTAAATATATTTGCAAAGACCTTATTTCCAAATAAGGTTACATTTTTGGGTGGACATGCATTTTGGGGGGACACTGTTCAACCCAGTGCACTGTCCTTTTGGCCTTTTCCTTGTCAGAAGTTTTATTAAAGATTTCCAAGATGGCTATAGGCAGTGGCTTCCTCAGGTGGGCCATAGGAGCAGTTAGCCCTAGGTGCAGACAGTAAGTGGGTGCCTTGTGTATAGACTATCCATTGGCCTGTTTTTCATTATTACTATATACTGGCAATTCTATTAATAAATAATGCCAGTGATAGAATACTTCTGTTACCCTCTCCCTCTCCCAGTCATATACTGGTCTAAGTTTTATCTGTGTGTTTGGTTATTCTTGAATGTTAATAATATACATGTATGCTTAGATTTAGCACACTTTTATTACTAGTCCTCTAATAGACTTTATATTCTACATAAAAGTTAATTTGGAGTTTTTTTTTTTTTTTTTTTTTTTTTTTGAGACAGAGTTGTCTCTTTTTGCCCACACTGGAGTACAATGGCATGATCTCGGCTCATCGCAACCTCTGCCTCCCAGGTTCAAGAGATTCTCTTGCCTCAGCCTCCTGAGTAACTGGGATTACAGGCATGCACTATCATGCCCGGCTAATTTTTGTATTTTTAGTAGAGACGAGGTTTCTCCGTGTTGGTCAGGCTGGTCTCAAACTCCCGACCTCAAGTGATCCTCCCACCTCTGCCTCCCAAAGTGCTGGGATTACAGGCGTGAGCCACCTCACCTGGCCTGGAGTACTCTTAGTTATACAGTCATTCCCAGATACATGAAGATTCAACTTCATGCAGTCATTTTGAAAACAAATTTATAGCAGTTTGGAATTGTTTGAGCTTGCTTTGAACACAGTTTGCGCCTCCATTCCCTGTCCTATACATGCCTGTGTTTAAAAGCATTACAGATTAGAAATAAACACCAATAGCACAGTGATTCTAAAAAAGGAGAAACTCAACATAAGTTACTTCAATTTGATGTGATCTCTTGGAGTTATTTTTATGCTTTAAATTTACAATTGAGAAAGCTATGGATTCTGAGGTGTAATGTGTAATATTTTGCTTGGTAAGTGCATGTTTTAGTTAATGTGTGAAATATATTCTACTAATTTTAATGGTGTCTTTAGAATTGAAATTTATTCTTTTAAATTTGTTGTTTTAAAACTAAAGAAAGAGTCAAACTAAAGCATGACATCAGTGGTATGCTTTAGTAGGGGGTGGCAGATATTGAAAAAAATACTTTGGAATTATTATTATTATTTTGTTGTTTTTAGAGGCAGGGGCTCACTCTGTCACCCAGGCTGCTCATAGCTCACTGCAGCTTTGAACTTCTGGGCCCCCGTGATCCTCCTACCTTATCCTCCTAAGTAGCTAGGACTACTACAGGCACATGCTACCATGCCTTGCCTATTTTATTTTTCTAGAGATGGGGAGCAGTTAGCTGTAGGTGCAGACAGTAAGTGGGTGTTGCAACACAGCCTGCCATGCTGCCCAGGCTGGTCTCGCACTCCTGTCCAAAAGCAATCTTCCCACCTCAGCTTCCCAAAGTGTTGAGGTTATAGGCATGAGCCACTGCCTGGCTGGAATTCTTTTTGACAGCACTCTGGACACTTTAAACAGAGATCAAATGTGTGAATTGGTCAGATAGGCCTATATTGAAGGTGGCAGAGTGGAAATAAAGAAGTCATGCTTACATTTCTGGAAACAGAGATCAAATGTGTGAATTGGTCATATAGAAGGTGGTAGAATGGAAATAAAGGAGTCATTCTCATATTTCCAGAAAAACTGCTGCAGAATGCACAGAAAATAGCTTCAAGGAATGGGATTATTATTTCATAAACCTCTGCCATCGTCCAGGATAAAAGATGCTGCGTATGTGGCCAGTATTCACTGTGGAGTTCATGCAAAAATCAAAGAAATTAATCCCAAAAAATATTTCAGCCTCTTGGAAATTATTCTCTGAGCCTTGTGGAATTTGCTTTTTTGGAAACTTTTTTCCTGTGTGATTTTTTTATTAGAACTTTGGAAAAATTGTATTCATTCTTTCTCATCTCACCTCATTGATGGGAAAAGCTGCAGAAAATCTTCCCTAGACAAGATGGAAGGTTCATTATGAAGCTGGGTCACTGTAGAAAAATTTTGAAAAGTTATCTCAACTTTGAAGTACCATGTAATCCAAAGAAAATGTGAACACATGAATCAGCTCAGATATTTCACTCTGCTGTATGCAGTTCTCTCTTTGGAATTATCTTTTTTCCAATGTAGTTTTAGATGACATTAATCACATACAAAAATATTTGCAAATAGTCAGACTCTATCTTGAACAATGTACAGTGAAATTCCCAACTTTACAAGCCTTCTTTGAAGACTTTGAAGGTAAGTGCACAGAAATTTTGGTGAAGCCTATTTCCTGTGTAACAACAAAATATGAGGAAATCGACATTTACGTAGAAAAAAGAATCAAATTTTGAAGAAGAGTGCCAGGAGAAACAACAAAGAGTTGCTGGTTTTCCATAGCTCAGAGAAATCTACCTAGCAATGCCAAACACCCCAATTGTTGTCCCTGAGAACTGGACACTTGTTCTACAGCAGTGAATCAAATAGTATCTGTGTTCACAATCATTTTCTGTGATTTTACAGAAGAAATACTTGAGAAGTGGGATTTTTTTTTTTTAATACCTCAGAGGCATTTGTAAGTAGTTTGAACGAAAGTCAAAAGAACAAAGGCATGGATATGACTGCATTTTTTGGAGTTGAATGTGATGTGGGATTTTTATGAATCTCTACCAAACTTATTTTGTTTAATACTTTTCTAAAATATTTGCATATCTCTGGCCTCATCTGGAAGAACATTTCTGAGTTAAAATTAACAAAAGGTATTTTTCCATCAGCTATGACAAATGAATCAAATATTGAACATGTATGTCCAAAGAAGATCAATTTTGAGAAAGCTGTTGACAGATTTTTAGAAGGTAAGGCTGAAAATAGCAAATGTTATTATTTCTTACTATAGCATACCATTAGGTATGTTATTCCCTTTATGAGTTTATTAAATATATTAATATAATCAGAACTTGAATCTATTAACTTTTCCTTTTTTGGACTCTAATATTGGTTTTACCTTTTAAAAAACTGGCATGATTATGCAAAGTTCAGTGAAAGAAAGTTTTTAATGTCTACATTCTTTTCTGGACATTCTTTTCTGGAATTATCATTATTCATTTCATTTCATTACTTCTATTGAAAATAACTTTGTCATATAGAAGAGGAGGTCTTAAAAAGTGATCCTATCTGGTGTCAGATGTACTAGATACACATCTGGCTACAAGGATAGATAACTGTGCCAATGTTAATGTTAATCTGTTAACTTCTGGTTGTGCTGTCTGCAAATTGCAAGGGCACAACCAAGTTATGTCTCTTGTGTCATCCTGCAGGGACCTGGTTGACAAGAGCTATTTGTGGAGACCCAGAGCTTGTTTTCTCAATACTTTTACACGCTGGAGCACTTTCAGAACAAAGACAGAAATGCAGTGTTTGGTTGTGTCTTAAAATATATGTAAAAGGATTTTAGCAGGTTTGACATTTGACAACGTTTAGAAATAAGTGGGTTTCTTTTTAAGAAGAAAATGGCCCTTTTGAAAATCTAGTGATGCTATTACAGCTTTTTAAGTATCTGATTACAAACAGCTGAGAAGCGGCCTTGGGCTTATGAATCAATGATTCATTACATATCATCTGTTTGGTCTGCCAGAGAAAGAAATTTGAGGAGTACCGTGTTTATCAGTCACGTACCTCTTAAGCCCTTTAGTTCAGATATCCTTAATTCTTGTTTGAAAGAATGCATTCAACTATCCTGCACTTTTAAAGTTAATCCTTCTATTTTGAAAAGGAAATGTTTATAAAGTTAATAAAAATACAGATTTAGTGAGGAATTAATAGAAACTTCAAAAATAGATAAAAATTTAGAAGTTAAAATTTTTAATTTTCAAACTGCCCGACTTACACATTTTTTAGTTTCTTAGGTATTTATACCTTTTTCATACCGTTAGACAATAATTTGCTTTGTTGGACTCTTTAAAAAATTTTAGTCTCATATGAAGATTACATATTTACTTTGGATGAAAATATGTGTTACTCAAGGGTCTTTTCAAGAAATCTTTTAGAACCCATTATTTTCTCTGAAGTAAAATACCTGTTGTAGAAGAAGGCTTTTATGTGACTTCAAGACTGCCAGAGGATGTGGAAAATTACTGACACTTATCATAGAAGCAGGAGCCTTTCACTTGGCAAAGAATGCCCAGAGGGAAAGGTGGCTGGTAATTACTACCTCACCTCTGAGGCACTGTCAGGTGGTTTGGGTTCGTTGTCACCCCAGTCATAACTTGTTATTGCAAGAGTTGGGGGATAGGGAGAGATGTCTTTTTATAAGAACATTTGCACAGAAAGGAAAAATGTGCTGGAAAGTATTATGTTGTATAGTTAATACAGTTTGTAGCCTTCATAGATACTAAGAAATAAATAAATTCTATTTTCTGCGGTAGTGATTCTCAAATTTTTCTGGACTCAGCACTGCATTATACTTACAAAAGTTATTGAAAACCACAACATGCTTTTGTTTATATGGGTTATATGTACCGATATTTACCATATTAAATATTAAAACTGGGAATTAAATATTTACTTATTCATTTTAAATAACCATAATAAACTCATGGCACATATGACTATTTTTATATATGACTTATTTTATAAAAAATATATTAACAAAAAAACTAGTGGAAATAATGACAGTTTTACGTGTTAGCAAGTCACTTTAATGTCTTGTTTAGTAGGAGACAAAGGGATTCTCATCTGTATCTGCCTTCAGTCAATTTGCAATATGTTGTTTCAGTTGAAACAGATTAAGGAAATCTGACCTCACACAGATATACTTGGAAAAGGGAAAAAATAGTCTTTTCAGATAAATTGTGGATTTTCTTTTAACAAATGATAGTTTCTTAAAGGTTAGTTGCAGTGTGAATTGCAACTAACCAATGAACTTTTTATTCTCTCTTACGTTAAAATCCATTGGTCTATCTTGCACTTTGTTTGAATTCTTTACCCATATTATATGATATTGTAATGTAAGGCATTGGTCATTGGAAAATGTTTGTTTCTTGGAAAATGTTTCTTGAGAGTTACAGATCTTCTACATGTTGAAACATTTCCTTTTATAATATCACATTTGTTAATATCACCACTGATGTCATCTAAAAAGTTTTTTTTTTTTATTATACTTTATGTTCTAGGGTACATGTGCACAACATGCAGGTTTGTTACATATGTATACATGTGCCATGTTGGTGTGCTAAACCCATTAACTCGTCATTTACATTAGGTGTATCTCCTAATGCTATCCCTCCTCCCTCCCCCCTCCCCACAATAGGACCTGGTGTGTGATGCTCCCCTTTCTGTGTCCAAGTGTTCTCATTGTTCAATTTCCACCTATGAGTGAGAACATGCAGTGTTTGGTTTTTTGTTCTTGTGATAGTTTGCTGAGAATGATGGTTTCCAGCTGCATCCATGTCCCTACAAAGGACATGAACTCATCCTTTTTTATGGCTGCATAGTATTCCATGGTGTATATGTGCCACATTTTCTTAATCCAGTCTGTCATTGATGGACATCTGGGTTGGTTCCAAGTCTTTGCTATTGTGAATAGTGCCTCAATAAACATACATGTACGTGTGTCTTTATAGCAGCATGATTTACAATCTTTTGGATATATACCCAGTAATGGGATGGCTGGGTCAAATGGTATTTCTAGTTCTAGATCCTTGAGGAATCACCACACTGTCTTCCACAATGGAAATAGTTTACAGTCCCACCAACAGTGTAAAAGTGTTCCTATTTCTCCACATCCTCTCCAGCACCTGTTGTTTCCTGACTTTTTAATGATTACCATTCTAACTGGTGTGAGATGGTATCTCATTGTGGTTTTGATTTGCATTTCTCTGATGGCTAGTGATGATGAGCATTTTTTCGCATAAATGTCTTCTTTTAAGAAGTGTCTGTTCATATCCTTTGCCCACTTTTTGATGGGATTGTTTGTTTTTTTCTTGTAAATTTGTTTGAGTTCTTTGTAGGTTCCAGATATTAGCCCTTTGTCAGATGAGTAGATTGCAAAAATGTTCTCCCATTGTGTAGGTTGCCTGTTCACTCTGATGGTAGTTTCTTTTGCTGTGTGGTAGCTGTTTAGTTTAACCTGACAAAAACAAGAAATGGGGAAAGGATTCCCTATTTAATAAATGGTGCTGAGAAAACTGGCTAGCCATAAGTAGAAAGCTGAAACTGGATCCCTTCCTTACGCCTTATACAAAAATTAATTCAAAGTGGATTAGAGACTTAAATGTTAGACCTAAAACCATAAAAACCCTAGAAGAAAACCTAGGCAATACCATTCAGGACATAGGCATGGGCAAGGACTTCATGACTAAAACACCAAAAGCAATGGCAACAAAAGCCAAAATTGACATCTAAAAAGTTTTTAAGTAAGTATCTACTACCATCAGGTAGTAGACACAAGTTTTCCCTAATCCCAATTTTTACTTGAAAGTTTGAGTTTTATCCTTAGCCACAAACACTGCCAGTTGTTTTCCTTGAAATGATAGGCTCACTTCATTCATTTCTAGAGAATGTCTGCCAAGTGTCCAAGTCTGAATAACCATCGGTTGTCTGTCAGGCCTTCTATCAAGTAAAAATGGGGTGTCATGAACAAGGCCAATTCAGCTTACATACAACTCTAATAATGGCCCAGAGGCTTTTCCTCCAGCTATCTATTGTGAATGGTGCTTTATGGGTATTGCTCATTTCATAATGCAGGGTATTAAAATTATTAAAATTATGCATACTGAGGGTTGGGATTTAATGAAATTAATGTTTACTGCTTTATCAAGGACATTCGTAAGTGAAACTGGCTTTTTTCATTTTCCTGCTAATACATGAAGGTGAAAGATGTAACGACTACTAGCAATTTGGAGCTACTGCCTTGATTCCTGCTAAGGCAGCAGCAGTGTTACCTACCACTGCTTTTGTAACATCGGTGCCAATGTTAACACAGTAATTACAGGATAACCCTGAGATTCAAAAAGTTATTTAGTAATTTGAATATTTCAGCACCTCTTGTGTATTGTTGCCAAAAATTCACAGAAAAGAAGATTTTTGATGATTTATTGTGTTGATAACATACAAATACAAGCAAACTGGCAAGTCCATCTATATCTGGAGATTCACTCATTTGTAAAGCAAAAGTATGATTATTTCAGATGAGATATCAGGCCAGTCTTCATACTGCAGTCAAATCTCTCAACTGGACGAGTTACTCTGTCATTGCAAAGTGGCAGTGCTGTTATTTCCTTTGCTGACTCTTCATCTAGTAAGCATTCTGCAATGTCAACAGTACAACTATCTCTCAGCTAGTATGTGTACTTCTCCAGCCAGGAGTGCATAACTAACCCTGTAAGATGCTCCAGTGGGTTTTTCATGTCTGGTTTGAAAAGATGTAATAAACACGGTTTGACTTTTAATGAGCTTATCATGTATAAGTTTAAGTATTCAATTCTCTTTTCTTCATACTGTGAATGATTCGTCTCAATGAGACACTACAACTTAACTGGCACCATAAATATTATTTTAAAATGTTTCATTGCATAATGCACAAAAAGATAAGTTATTAACATCCATAAAGTTGAGAGAAAGATGACTTTCATCATAATTTCACTTCTTATTCATAATTTTACCCAGTTTCTTTAGAGTAGATTCTTCCCTTGCATGAGTCAAAAGACTGTCTGATATGTCAGTTTCACTTTTTTCAGCAACCTTATAGACAGATAGTGCAGTTATGGGTTGAGAAGGTAAGCCTTCTTCTTTTTTTTTTTTTTTTGAGACGGAGTCTTGCTCTGTAGCCCAGGCTGGAGTGCAATGGCATGATCCTGGCTCACTGCAACCTCCGCCTCCCGGGTTCAAGTGATTCTCCTGCCTTAGCCTCCCAAGTAGCTGGGATTACAGGCATGCACCACCACACCCAGCTAATTTTTGTATTTTTTTAGAGACAGGATTTCACCATGTTGGCCAGACTAGTGAGAAGGTAAGCCTTCTGATCTCATTTTGACAATTCATCCCTAAATTAGAAAAAAGTATTATAAATAAATTTTCTTTTAGAACAAGATAAAATATTACTAAAGTGTAAAATGAGTTTCAATTAAAATTAGAATTTGTTTTTGTTTGAAAACTTGAAAATATTGCTGTGAAGAGTAGAACCTACTCCTTTTGTGCTTCTGTGTAGTTTGCAAGGGAAACTTTGGGGTTCAAAGTAAGAATTTATTGAACAACAATGAGGGTACAGAGATTATAGCAGGAATAATCAAAGACAGCTATTAATAGTAAGAGCACAGTAAAAGTACTGAGAACAAACTGAGTTAATCTCTGAAAATGCACTGCTTCATACCATAAACCTCTGCCACAGAGCTACATCACAATGGAATACACAGCACACATTCCATTAGCTGTCAGAGTGATGAAGTAGGCACACATCATGTAGTCTCTGGAAAATTCCACTGACACTCAGAGACTGAGAGAGAGAAAGGCAAATAGTGTTTTAGTTTTACTCTAAGTCAAGGACCCACTGAAAATCTCCAAGGGACCTCCTGGAGTCCCCAGGCCACACTTAAAGGACCACGCACTGTTCTAGATATTGGAACCCACCATCAATGGTGTTTTAAAAGTCACCTCTGAAAATCACTGTGCATTCTTGACATTTTGCAGCCCTGAAGCAGGAGTGATCATCGCGTGTCAAGATCCTCCTTATCCAGGACCTATTCTGTATCTTCTTGTAAAGTTAATTCTGATATCTTTTGTCATTTCATATAAATAAAGGCAGGAGTCAGGAAGCAGAATGGTGGACACTTTTATTACATGAAATAATTTGACTAATTCATTCACTGATTTTTTAAATTAGAGAAATGTGTGCTTTTGGCTTAAGGCTACGCTTTATTGGTATAAAATGTTATCATATAAACTTGATCCAATTTATGGCTGGCAAGAATAAAGATTTTGATAAAAACGTCAAAGCTTCTCTATCTGGGGTCTTGCTGCCCATGCTTAACTGGGGGAAATGCTGCCTAAGCTGTCACCAGGATGGAGCCTCTGCTTCCTCTCCAGAGCACCAACAGCACAGAGTGCATGCTCCTGCCCCATCTACTTCCATTAGAACACCACATACATCTCCAGTCAAGAAATCAGAGCGTGCTCAAACGTTGAGTTTCATGTGTAATTAGGATTAAATTACCCATTAAACAAAGCGATTTTATGGTAATGTGTTATTAAGATTGCAAAGTTGTTCAGTTAGAACATTTGATTCTAAGATGCATGTCTGGCTACCTTTTAACACACTGAAATGAGAATGTGTTTTTCAAAGACAGCATTTTTTTCTATTTTTTTGAAATAGCATGTTTTTGTTTTAATTTAGAAATGTTATCTTCAAATTGTCTTTTTTGATGTTATCACAAATGCCTATTTCATGTGGAAGACTACAGTAGCTCTTCAGTAGTTTCTATATTTCTCTTTTAAAAGAGAAATAACAGATGCTAGCAATAATTTATATGTGTATATTCCTGAAATGTACATTTCCACATTATGTGCTTCATAGTAAATAGGAAAATTTACATTAAACTACTGAATGTACGTTTTTCAAAAAGGTCTGCTTCTTTTTTAAAAAAACTACTTTGCTTATGTTTTAAATTTGATATTCATCATTTAATTCTGTTCATTGCAGGTTTATTTTAGGACAGTGGAACTTATAGAAGAGCCCATAAAAGGGTCTCCTGGTTTGAGTTTCTATTTCAAAATTAATGGATTTCCCATATTTCTAAAAGGCTCAAACTGGATCCCAGCAGATTCATTCCAGGACCGAGTAACCTCTGAGTTGTGAGTTATTGTCTTTCTTTTCTTGTTCCTCTTTTAATTAAAAGTCCCGCAAAGCTTGAGATTTACTCATTTTTACTTTCTTTAGTCCCTGGGTAAGGAACTAACAGGTAGTATAGAATTCTAGATGATGGAAACTTTAGAATGGATAGGATTTTAAAAATCATATATTCCATTCTCCTGGGCTACAGGTGGTCTTAGAGCTAAACTATTTGAGACTGTTGAAGCCATTCAATTTTAGAAAACTATTATATGTTTACTCTGGAGAAATAAGAAAATGACTAATTAGTATTTTGAATAGTTCCTGAAAAAAATATTAAATTCAACTATTTTCATCTTTTCAAATGATACCTTAAATGTTTTTGAGCATGGTTTTGAAAGATAAGAACACATATTTACCTTTCCTCTTTTTCTTTTCTTTTTTTTTTTTTTTTTGAGACAGTGTCTCACTTTGTTGTCCAGACTGGAGTGCAATGGCAGAATCTCAGCTCACTGCAACCTCCGCCTCCCAGGCTCAAGTGATTCTCCTGCCTCAGCCTCCCAAGTAGCTGGGATTACAGGCGCAGGCCACTACTGCCCAGCTAATTTTTGTATTTTTAGTAGAGATGGGGTTTCACTATGTGGGCCAGGCTGGTCTTGAACTCCTGAACTCAAATTATCCACCTGCCTCCGCCTCCCAAAGTGCTGGGATTATAGGTGTAAGCCACGGGGCCCAGTCCAATATTTACCTTTCTATGCTAAGGTATTTGCATATTCTTTTACCTTTATCTTAACAAAAGAACTAAAAAAAATCTTGTGTGTTATGGAGGTGCGGTTGTGGGAGGGTGGGGAGGAAACTGGGAGCCAGCTGGTCAGAGGATACAATGTAGCAGATATGGTCAGAGGATACAATGTAGCAGATATACAGGTGAGCAAGCCCGGAGATCTGATGTACACTAGGAATATAGGTTAAAAAAAAAAAAAAAAAAAAGTGCTCTTTACAGGATTCATGCTAAATGAGTAGATTTTAGCTACTTTTGCCACAAAAGCAAAAAAGAGTGGCTAACTATGTAGGACAGCAGTCCCAAATATTTTTGGCACCAATAGCCAGTTTCGTGGAAGACAATTTTTCCACAGATTAGGGGTAGGGGGTGGGGGGGGGTGGGGAGATAGTTTTGGAATGAAACTCTTCTACCTCAGATCATCAGGAATTCGATTCTCATAAGGAGCATGCAACCTGTATCCTTCGCATGCACAGTTCACAATAGGGTTCCTGCTTCTATGAGAATCTAATGCTGCCGCTGATCTGACAGGAGGTCAGGTAGTAATGCTTGCTCACCTGCTGCTTACCTCCTGCTGTGCTGCCTGATCCACGGTCCAATCCGTGGCCTGGGGGTTGGGACCCCTATTGTAGGATGGTAAGTACGTTAGTTTGTTTCACTATAGTAACCTTTTAACTATCTATCTATCTATCTATCTATCTATCTATCTATCTATCTCCCATAACATCATGTCATATACCTTAAATATGCACAATACAATTTATTTAAAAACAAAATATAATCTTAAAAGTTCTAGATGTAGGAAAAAAATTAAAAATGTTTTTCTGAGACGGAAGAAATAGAACTTTGGAAGAAAATAATATTTCCTAATTGGATCTGTAAATTTATATCTTTTTATTTATTTATTTATTTATTTATTTATTTATTATTATACTTTAAGTTCTAGGGTACATGTGCACAATGTGCAGGTTTGTTACATATGTGTACGTGTGCCATGTTGCTGTGCTAAACCCATTAACTCGTCATTTACATTAGGTATATCTCCTAATGCTAGCCCTCCTCCCTCCCCCCACCCCACAACAGGCCCCAGTGTGTGATGTTCCCCTTCCTGTGTCCAAGTGTTCTCATTGTTCAATTTCCAACTATGAGTGAGAACATGTAGTGTTTGGTTTTCTGATCTTGCAATACTTTGCTGAGGATGATGGTTTCCAGCTTCATCCATGTCCCTACAAAAGACATGAAGTCATTCTTTTTTATGGCTGCATAATATTCCATGGTGTATATGTGCCATATTTTCTTAATCCAGTCTGTCATTGATGGACATTTGGGTTGGTTCCAAGTCTCTGCTATTGTGAATAGTGCCGCAATAAACATACATGTGCATGTGTCTTTACAGCAGCATGATTTATAATCCTCTGGGTATATACCCAGTAATGGGATGGCTGGGTCAAATGGTATTTCTAGTTCTAGATCCTTGAGGAATTGCCACAGTGTCTTCCACAATAGTTGAACTAGTTTACAGTCCCACCAACAGTGTAAAAGTGTTCCTATTTCTCCACATCCTCTCCAGCACCTGTTGTTTCCTGACTTTTTAATGATTGCCATTCTAACTGGTGTGAGATGGTATCTCATCGTGGTTTTGATTTGCATTTCTCTGATGAGCAGTAATGATGAGCATTTTTTCATGTGTCTGTTGGCTGCATAAATGTCTTCTTTTGAGATGTGTCTGTTAATATCCTCTGCCCACTTTTTGATGGGGTTGTTTTTTTTCTTGTAAATTTGCTTGAGTTCTTTTTAGGTTCTGGATATTAGCCTTCTGTCAGATGAGTAGATTGCAAAAACGTTCTCCCATTCTGTAGGTTGCCTGTTCACTCTGATGGTAGTTTCTTTTGCTGTGCAGAAGCTCTTTAGTTTAATTAGATCCCATTTGTCAATTTTGGCTTTTGTTGTCATTGCTTTTGGTGTTTTAGACATGAAGTCCTTGCCCATGCCTGTGTCCAGAATGGTATTGCTTAGGTTTTCTTCTAGGGTTTTTATGATTTTAGGTCTAACATTTAAGTCTTTAATCCATCTTGAATTAATTTTCGTGTAAGGTGTAAGGAAGGGATCCAGTTTCAGCTTTCTACATATGGCTAGCCAGTTTTCCCAGCACTATTTATTAAATAGGGAATCTTTTCCCCATTTCTTGTTTTTGTCAGGTTTGTCAAAGATCAGATGGCTGTAGATGTGTGGTATTATTTCTGAGGGCTCTGTTCTTTTCCATTGGTCTATATCTCTGTTTTGGTACCAGTACCATGCTGTTTTGGTTACTGTAGCTTTGTAGTATAGTTTGAAGTCAGGTAGCATGATGCCTCCAGCTTTGTTCTTTTTGCTTAGGATTGTCTTCGCAATGCCGGCTCTTTTTTGGTTCCATATGAACTTTAAAGTAGGTTTTTCCAATTCTGTGAAGAAAGTCATTGGTAGCTTAATGGGGATGGCATTGAGTCTATAGATTACCTTGGGCAGTATGGCCATTTTCATGACATTGATTCTTCCTATCCATGAGCATGGAATGTTCTTCCATTTGTTTGTGTCCTCTTTTATTTTGTTGAGCAGTGGTTTGTAGTTCTCCTTGAAGAGGTCCTTCACATCCCTTGTAAGTTGGATTCCTAGGTATTTTATTCTCTTTGAAGCAATTTTGAATGGGAGTTCACTCATGATTTGGCTCTCTGTCTGTTATTTGCATATAAGAGTGCTTGTGATTTTTGCACATTGATTTTGTATCCTGAGACTTTGCTGAAGTTGCTTATCAGCTTAAGGAGATTTTGGGCTGAGACAATGGGGTTTTCTAAATATACAATCATGTCATCTGCAAACAAAGATAATATGACTTCCTCTTTTCCTAATTGAATACCCTTTATTTCTTTCTCCTGCCTGACTGCCCTAGCCAGAACTTCCAACACTATGTTGAATAAGAGTGGTGAGAGAGGGCTTCCCTGTCTTGTGCCAGTTTTCAAAGGGAATGCTTCCAGTTTTTGCCCATTCAGTATGATATTGGCTGTGGGTTTGTCATAAATAGCTCTTATTATTTTGAAATACGTTCCATCAATACCGAATTTATTGAGAGTTTTTAGCATGAAGGGCTGTTGAATTTTGTCATAGGCCTTTTCAGCATCTATTGAGATAATCATGTGGTTTTTGTCTTTGGTTCTGTTTATATGCTGGATTACGTTTATTGATTTGCGTATGTTGAACCAGCCTTGCATCTCAGGGATGAAGCCCATTTGATCATGCTGGATAAGTGTTTTGATGTGCTGCTGAGTTCGGTTTGTCAGTATTTTATTGAGGATTTTTGCATCAATGTTCATCAGGGATATTGGTCTAAAATTCTCTTTTTTTTGTTGTATCTCTGCCAGGCTTTGGTATCAGGATGATGTGGCCTCATAAAATGAGTTAGGGAGGATTCCCTCTTTTTCTATTCATTGAAATAGTTTCAGAAGGAATGGTACCAGCTCCTCCTTGTACCTCTGGTAGAATTCGGCTGTGAGTCCGTCTGGTCCTGGACTTTTTTTGGTTGGTAGGCTATTAATTATTGCCTCAATTTCAGAGCCTGTTATTAATCTATTCAGGGATTCAACTTCTTTCTGGTTTAGTCTTGGGAGAGTGTAAGTGTCCAGTAATTTATCCATTTCTTCTAGGTTTTCTTGTTTATTTGTGTAGAGGTGTTTACAGTATTCTCTGATGGTAGTTTGTATTTCTGTGGGGTCGGTGGTGATATCCCCTTTATCATTTTTTATTGTGTCTATTTGAGTCTTCTCTCTTTTCTTCTTTATGAGTCTTGCTAGTGGTCTATGAATTTTGTTGATCTTTTCAAAAAACCAATTCCTGGATTCATTGATTTTTTGGAGGGTTTTTTGTGTCTCTATCTCCTTCAGTTGTGCTCTGATCTTGGTTATTTCTTGCCTTCTGCTAGCTTTTGAATGTGTTTGCTCTTGCTTCTCTAGTTCTTTTAATTGCGATGTTAGGGTGTCAATTTTTGATCTTTCCTGCTTTCTCTTGTGGGCATTTAGTGCTTTAAATGTGTCCCAGAGATTCTGGTATGTTTTCTCTTTGTTCTCATTGGTTTCAAAGAACATCTTCCTTTCTGCCTTCATTTCATTATGTACCCAGTAGTCATTCAGGAGCAGGTTGTTCAGCTTCCATGTAGTTGAGTGATTTTGAGTGAGTTTCTTAGTCCTGAGTTCTAGTTTGATTGCACTGTGGTCTGAGAGACAGTTTGTTATAATTTCTGTTCTTGTACATTTGCTGAGGAGTGCTTTACTTCCAACTATGTGGTCGAGTTTGGAATAAGTGCGATGTGGTGCTGAGAAGAATGTATATTCTCTTGATTTGGGGTGAAGAGTTCTGCAGATGTCTATTAGGTCTGCTTGGTGCAGAGCTGAGTTCAATTCCTGGATATCCTTGTGAACTTTCTGTCTTGTTGATCTGTCTAATGTTGACAGTGGAGTGTTAAAGTCTCTCATTATTAATGTGTGGGAATCTAAGTCTCTTTGTAAGTCTCTAAGGACTTGCTTTTTGAATCTGGGTGCTCCTGTATTGGGTGCATATATATTTAGGATAGTTAGTTCTTCTTGTTGAATTGATCCCTTTACCATTATGTAATGGCCTTCTTTGTCTCTTTTGGTATTTGTTGGTTAAAAGTCTGTTTTATCAGAGACTAGGATTGCAACCTGTGCTCTTTTTTTGTTTTCCATTTGCTTGGTAGATCTTCCTCCATCCGTTTATTTTGAGCCTATGTGTGTCTCTGCACATAAGATGAGTCTCCTGGATACAGCTCTGTGATGGGTCTTGACTCTATCCAGTTTACCCGTCTGTGTCTTTTAATTGGAGCATTTAGCCCATTTACATTTAAGGTTAGTATTGTTATGTGTGAATTTGATCCTGTCATTATGATGTTAGCTGGTTATTTTGCTTGTTTGTTGATGCAGTTTCTTCCTAGCATCGATGGTCTTTACATTTTGGCATGTTTTTGTAGTGGCTGGTACCAGTTGTTCCTTTCCATGTTTAGTGCTTCCTTCAGGAGCTCTTGTAGGGCAGGCCTAGTGGTGACAATATCTCTCAGTATTTGCTTGTCTATAAAGGATTTTATTTCTCCTTCACTTGTGAAGCTTAGTTTGGCTGGATATGAAATTCTGGGTTGAAAGTTCTTTTCTTTAAGAATGTTGAATATCGGCCCCCACTGTCTTCTGGCTTGTAGAGTTTCTGCTGATAGATCTGCCGTTAGTCTGATGGGCTTCCCTTTGTGGGTAACCGAGCTTTCTGTCTGTCTGGCCTTAACAGTTTTTCCTTCATTTCAACTTTGGTGAATCTGACAATTGTGTGTCTTGGAGTTGCTCTTCTCGAGGAGTATCTTTGTGGCGTTCTCTGTGTTTCCTCAATTTGAATGTTGGCCTGCCTTGCTAGGTTGGGCCTAGGCAAAAAAAAGTTCTCCTGGATAATACACTGCAGAGTGTTTTCCAACTGAATTCCATTCTCCCCGTCACTTTCAGGTACAACAATCAGACGTAGATTTGGTCTTTTCACATAGTCCCATATTTCTTGGAGACTTTGTTCGTTTCTCTTTACTCTTTTTTCTCCAAACTTCTCATCTCGCTTCATTTCATTCATTTGATCTTCAATCACTGATACCCTTTCTTCCAGTTGATCAAATTGGTTACTGAAGCTTGTGCATTTGTCATGTAGTTCTTGTGGCACGGTTTTCAGCTCCATCAGGTCATTTAGGGATTTCTCTACATTGGTTATTCTAGTTAGCTATTCGTCTAATCTTTTTTCAAGGTTTTTAGTTTCTTTGTGATGGGTTCAAACTTCCTCCTTTAGCTTGGAGAAGTTTGATCGTCTAAAGCCTTCTTCTCTCAGGACTTGTCAAAGTCATTCTCCGTCCAGCTTTGTTCCATTCCTGGCAAGGAACTGCGTTCCTTTGGAGGAGGAGAGGTGCTCTGATTTTTAGAATTTTCAGCTTTTCTGCTCTGTTTTTTCCCTATCTTTGTGGTTTTATCTACTTTTGGTCTTTGATGACGTACAGATGGGGTTTTGGTGTGGATGTCCTTTCTGTTTGTTAGTTTTCCTTCTAACAGTCAGGACCCTCAGCTGCAGGTCTGTTGGAGTTTGCTTGAGGTCCACTCCAGGCCCTGTTTGCCTGGATATCAGCAGCCAAGGCTGCAGAAGAGTGAATACTGCTGAACAGCAAATGTTGCTGCCTGATTGTTCCTCTGGAAGCTTTGTCTCAGAGGGGTATGCGGCTTTGTGAGGTGTCAGTCTGCCCCTACTGGTGGGTGCCTCCCTTTTAGGCTCCTCGGGCGTTAGGGACCCACTTGAGGAGGCAGTCTGTCTGTTCTCATATCTCAAACTCCTTACTGGGAGAACCACTGTTCTCTTCAAAGCTGTCAGACAGGGACATTTAAATCTGCAGAGATTTCTCCTGCCTTTTTTTTCACTATGCCCTGTTCCCAGAGGTGGAGTCTACAGAGGCAGGCAGGCCTCATTGAGCTGCTGTGGGCTCCACCAGTTTGAGTTTCCGGCCGCTTTGTTTACCTACTCAAGCCTCAGCAATGGTGAGTGCCCCTCCTCCAGCCTTGCTGCCACCTTGCAGTTAGATCTCAGACTGCTGTGTTAGCAATGAGGGAGGCCCCCTGGGTATGGGACCCTCTGAGCCAGGTGCGGGGTATAATCTCCTGGTGTGCCATTCGCTAAGACCCTTGGAAAAGTGCAGTGTTAGGGTGGGAGTGACCTGATTTTCCAGGTGCCGTCTGTTATGGTTTCCCTTGGCTAGGAAAGGGAATTCCCTTACCCCTTGCGCTTCCCGCTTCCCGGGTGAGGCGATGCCTCGCCCTCCTTCAGCTCTCGCTCGGTGGGCTGCACCCACTGTCCTACACCCACTGTCCAACACGCCCCAGTGAGATGAACTCGGTACCCCAGTTGGAAATGCAGAAATCACCCGTCTTCTGTGTGGCTCATGCTGGGAGCTGTAGCCTGGAGCTGTTCCTATTCGGCCATCTTGGAACCACTTTTACCTAAACTTACATCTCTGTGATGCTGAAAATAAACTTTATGAAATGAAAATAAACACATTTAAACTTATTTATTGTCTAAATTAAATAACATTTTAGCATATTTACAAATGTAGAAATGTGCGTTGTAGTATATCATTTGATATTTAGAATGTAAACGTGATCAGTAACTAAAACCTGATTTTTTCCAAAAGTTGTAGTAATTTTCTTTTATTTTAAAATGTGTATATTATTTTAGATTTCGTAAGAAAATGAAATTCTTCTCCAGACACAGCCACAGGATAATTGGCTCTATCTTTTCCTTTTCAAATGCTCCTGTCCCCTCCCAGCTGGGGCTGGGTTGGCTGTGGTCCTTCAGCCCGGCTGGTCCAATTGGTGAGCCTGCCGTGGTGCCTGTGCTGAGCCCTCAGTGCTCTGGGTCTGCCCATCCTGTTATTTGGCTTGAACAGTGTTGTGGGGATGGAGGGAAGGTGCATGCTCTCAAGCTGCCTGTAAGTTTCTAGATTTTCCTGAGAGTAATGTGAATAGGAATTGGAAAAAGTATAAAGGAAATTTACTAGAGAAAGAAATACCGGGCTGGAGGAATTGTATAATAGGAAATACAGGTGCTAGGCACTAATACTCAAGTCTTGATTTTGTTTTATAGTGTGGAGGGTTTGTATAAAATTAGTGCATACTTTCCAAGGCTTACAACTGTATTTTTTATAGGAATAAATATAAAACATAAATTGAATTTTAAAAAGAGTATAATAAAATAAATAGGTAAAATATAATAGGTAAAGATATCACCCATAGGTTTTCTGTTTGTTTATGTGGTTATTTAATGTGTATATAATTTTATATTACTTTCTTTAATTTACATTATAACCAAACCGTCATGATTTTAGAGTGTTTTTTTCTAACAGAGATTAGAAATGTGTTTATCTGTTTTTTTTCCAAGTTATGATTTGTTTATAAAATGTCTTCTACAGGTTACGTCTCCTTTTACAGTCTGTTGTGGATGCTAACATGAATACTCTTCGGGTTTGGGGAGGAGGAATTTATGAGCAGGATGAGTTCTATGAACTCTGTGATGAACTAGGAATAATGGTGAGAAGTTGATAGCATTTTATGTATTGATAAGTTACTCTATCCTCAGTTTGATTGCCAATGTTCTGAATGATGCAATTGCCCCTGTCTCAGAGCCAGATATTCCATTTGGGGCTATAGGAATAAATGGCATCTTGTAAACCCAGAGCCACAGGTGATTGCAACTACCATAATTATTTATTTTTAAATGATAGATATCCTGTAAATTATTTATATCCCAGTATAC
The DNA here is from genome assembly GCF_008728515.1 of Papio anubis. Classification (NCBI taxonomy): domain Eukaryota; kingdom Metazoa; phylum Chordata; class Mammalia; order Primates; family Cercopithecidae; genus Papio; species Papio anubis. The sequence continues at coordinate 86,408,620 of NC_044978.1, forward strand.
ATATACCTACTTTTAAAATAATTTTCTTTGTGATATTTAAGTATGCATAGAAAATAAAAGAAAATATTTAAAACACTTAAAGGAGATCTGACAAAACCTAAAGGAGAAGAAAAATAATGAAATTAAGTAAAGGTGTGTTTCATATTGTTTTTCTAAATTTTTTCTAATTTTTTATTTTTAATTTGTTTTGAGACAGAGTCTCACTCTATTGCCCAGGCTGGAGTGCAGTGGTGCAATCTCAGCTCACTGCGCCTTTCCCTACACCGGGGTCAAGCAATTCTCCTGCCTCAGCCTCCGGAGCAGCTTGGATTATAGGCGTGTGCTAAATTTTGTATTTTTAGTAAATCAGCATCCAGCTGATTTTTGTATTTTTAGTAGAGATGGGGTTTCACCATGTTGGCCAGGCTGGCCTTGAACTGCTGACCTCAGGTGATTCACCTGCCTCGGCCTCTCAAAGTGCTGAGATTATAGGCACGAGCCGCTGTACCTGGCCCTAATATTGTTATTAAGTACTTTTAATGTGTTTTGCAATTGTGAGGATAACGCAAAGAAAATGTATTCTGTTAGTTCTATTATTAGTGTTCTAAAATATAAGGAATGCCACAGAAGACAAGGAATTATACTAATATTGATAATGCTGATGGTCATTGTGGCAATAACATTATTATATAATATTCACTGAGTGCCAGGACAGGCATTGTTCTAAGTGCTCTACGTATTTTATCTTCATGCCCATTCAATGAGGTAGTTACTATTCTCTATCCTCATTTACAGATAAAGAAACTGACACATGAAGAGGTTAAATATTTTACCCAAACTCTAACAGCCTGTTTATGGTGGAATCCAATTCTGACTCAGACAGGCTGCTTTGGGGCTATGACTTTTTTTTTTTTTTTGAGATGGAGTCTGGCTCTGTTGCCTAGGCTGGAATGCAGTGGTGCGATCTTGGTTCACTGCAGCCTTCACCTCCAGGGTTCAAGTAATTCTTCTGCCCCAGCCTCTCAAGTAGCTGGGATTATAGATATGTGCCACCATGCCCGGCTAATTTTTGTGTTTCTAGTAGAGACAGGGTTTCACCATTTTGGCCAGGCTGGTCTCAAACTCCTGACCTCAGGTGATCCGCCCCCTCTCAGCCTCCCAAAGTTCTGGGATTATAGGTGTGAGCCACTGCTCCCAGCAGGGGCTGTGTTCTTAACCATTGCATCACACGGCCTCCTTAGGAAGGGACTTACGTAGTTTCATTACTAAAGTGTGCATGTAGTAATCCTTTTGTCTATGCAAAGCTAATTCCTTTATAAATGAAGTATGATTCTTAACAGTCTGGTGCATCTCTTAATACCAAATGCCTGGTGAAAATTGGAATGAATTAGAAGTGAGGAGGGGCTGGAGGGAAGCCTCATTCTATGTCCCCTTCACACATTTTTTCTTTTTCAAATTCTTCTGTCTTCCCTTTCTTTTATACCTGCCTAGGGTTTTCTCTTCTCAGGTTTCTGTACACTTTTGTGCAGTTCTGGGAAGTCTTAATGTCTTTGATACCTTTCCTGGGTGCCTTTATACATAATGGTGCCCCAATGATCACACTCCTCAGGCTAACTGAATTTTTCATTTGTGTGAAAAGTAATGCCCAGAGCTCAGAATGAAGACTTTCTTCTGTGTAATAAAACTTATGGAAGTGTTACATTCCCTTTTATTTGATTCGCTAGGTATGGCAGGATTTTATGTTTGCCTGTGCCCTTTATCCAACTGATCAGGGCTTCCTGGATTCAGTGAGAGCAGAAGTTGCCTACCAGGTATGTTATTACCCTTCCAAGAAGAAATAAAACACATAATATGTTTTAGTATTGCCTTTTGTTAAATCTTGCTTCATTTTGGTTTTTGTTCTCTACTACATTCCATGAAATATTACACAGCCAGGTAATTGACATCTAGGTGATTCTACCCAGTGTCATGGCTTTACCATCATCTGTTGGCTGATGACTCCTAGATTTATCCCCAGTCCTGATTTCTCTGCTGAATTCCTCTTTCTTATATCCAACTGCCTACCTGGTGCCTCTGCTTGGAGGTTTAACAGACATCTGAAGTGTAACATGTACAAACTAAACTCATATTGCTCCCCGACAATCTTGCTTCTTCTGGAGTTTTCTCCATCTCAGCAAACAGCAACACCGCTGTTTGAATTGCTCAGGAGAAAAGTTTAAATCGGTCGTTGATTCCTTGATTTATTTTGGATTCTACATATTGACATTTATATTTATATTCACAGATACATAAATGCAAGGAAATGATTATATGCTTTCTCTGTCTACTGAAAAGACCTGAAAAGAAATAATGGACAGTGTTGTAATGTTGAATATTCTTATATTGAAGTAATCTTTCCTGTTAAGAGAAAAGCTTCTTAGAGAAATGGCTGACTCCAGATCTGGCACAGGAAATATATTAGATAATCCTGGATATCTTCTTTTTACAAATGGCAATGGTGTTAATGTAATATTATCAACTGATAGTTTTAGCCACAGATCTGAGGTTTATGAGCTGTGTTTTGAATATACTTATTTTTGCAACAAGGTCTGTTTAGGGGATGATCATGCTTTGAAACACAGATTGCATTATATTTCCTCTCCCCTAAATATTAAGTGCATGGCATGGGTTTCCATGTGGAATCAGAGTGGGATGCTTGTCAATGCAAGAAAATTCTGAATCATGATGTACTCCCAAAATACAGTTTAGAAACCAACTTGTGAGTATATCATATGCTGGTAAAATACTACTGAAACATTGGACTGATTCATTAGCATCCATTAGAAATGATCACTGCACCAGGAGATCACCCCTACTTTGTAAAAAGTTTACAAGACTGTGGAGACATATTGAGTTTTTATAGTGCTCTGCAACATGTTAAAGAAGGAAACAAATCAGTTTTCTCGGTAACCTCGGTGAAGCTACACTGTGGATAATTATTGACTTTGATTTCAATTTCACATGTCCAACTGTCTGCCAGATTTTTTACAATGTTGATATACAAAGAACAAATCTTTTGATATTTCTTCTTGAATGGTGAGTCTGCCACCGTAGGGAGGTCACTTTACCTCTTGAGCTTCAATTTCTGTATCTATAACTCTAGTATGATGTCACTCCTCGTGAAACTGTTTCAAAGATTAAATAGGATAATACATGTAAGGCATGCAGTACAAAAGAAATAACAAGTAATACCAGCTGTCCCACTAACTTAGCATGTCTTCAGAGTACATCTACTATCTTTTACCCAATGCACTCTTTCAAGATTTTTCTTTTTAGCAGGAAATATGAAAGTCATTGATACTTTCTTCTTCCTCACCTCCCACATCCATCTGGTTTTAAAATTGAGACAATTTTTTGATACCAATGTTACTTGTATTTGTATTTACTTTCTCATCCCCATACTTACTACTCTAGTTCAAATCTTATTTTTCCCTGTCCTCAAACATAGCATTGGTCTCTTTCAATATGTGCATACTCAACAGAGCTGCCAAAGTCATCTTCCACTGACACATTTTAAGTCATACCACATTCCTGCTCCGAACCCTGATCCTAGAATATCTCAACATGCAGATAACAAGGAAGCTATCGAAGTTATGTCAAAAGGATTTTTGAGAGACTCTGAGCAACCGAAAGGTGGACAATTTGAGATTCAATAAGGATAAGGACGTCAATGAACTGAATCCATCAAGTGTGTTAAAATCTAGAGTTCATAACATAGTGTCTACAGATGTATATTTTGTGAAAAACCGTACAGAAATGCAAGGAAGCGATTTCTATAACACTATAAAACTCGAGATAGTGATTACTTTTGGAAGGAGGAAGGGGCTGTGATTAGGAAGAGGCACATGGATGGCTTCCGGCGTGGCTGCAACTGGGTGGTGGCTACAAGAGTGATTGCCTTATAATAATTCATCATATCATAATTTGTTTTCTGTAACTGTGTTTCATTTTAAAATAAAAGGTTTGAAAAGTACAATCGAACGCCTTCCCTTGCCAACAGCTCCCCTGAGGTGGCTTCTTGCCCTCTGGATAAGGTATAAGATCCTCTTGTGCGGGACCCCATCCAGCTGGTGTCTGCTCCTGTTCAGGAACCATCTCCGTCTTGCTGTCTATGTCCTGGAACATCTTCCCTGTTCACTGCCCTTGTGGGCCACCTCCTTTGTTCTCCTTTGGCCCCTCTTACCTTAAGCATGGGAAAAACCTTTTGCCTTTTGAGACACACATCACACTTTGAATTACTTGTTCAAGGATTTGTCACCTCTGCAAGACTGTCATCTCCCTGAGTCCTAGGGCTCATTCCCCTCTGCGTCCCCACTCTGTGGATTATTTACGAAGTGGATAGATGAGTGGATGAATGAATAACTTTAAACATATTAATTATAGTTACACAGGTTGCAAACATTTCAATTTTATTTTTAGTTTTCTTTCATATAAATAATTAAAACATCTATGTATATTCAGTGCTTTGATGCATTATTAAAGACAAGGAGAGCCATTTCATGCAGAGTTTGTTAAAATTTTAAAGTAAAGGTTACCATAAAACTCTAAGTCAACTTAAAGGTTGTGTGTAACACGGTGTCGCTGAAGCTTTTTGCCACTTAAGGATTTATGTTTGTATTTTCATCAGTAGCATAAATATGTCAGTCACAGTTAGTAGCAGCTGTCCCTTTCTTGGGCATTTACAAAGACAAAAAAAGAAATAGTGTTTATATGGCTGGCTGAGAACACACAAGACTTACTTTTTTTTTAAAAAAAAAGAAGCATATCTCTTTAATATACCTTCAGTGCATCTCTATTTCCTCTATATGAGTTTCTGAGCTTCTCGAATGGAGAACACATTGAGAGCATCAGTGGGGGGCCATCAGTGTAATCACGCATGACAGTGAAAGTGAACCTATAAGTATCAATGAGGTAACATTGCCAAAACATGTTCTAAAAGAATTTTTCTTGACCATTGATTCACTCTGCCATTCTCAGAGGAATTGAATTGCTCTCTACTGGAGCACATGTCCTAGTGTGTTAGAAGAAGGGACATGTCTGAGTCTGTCCAGTGCAAACATAACACAAGTGGATCCTTTTGCCTTTATGTAGGGCCAACCCAGATGAGCTCAGTTTATGCAGGCCTCATGTGGCACAGTTTTGCGGTGGATTCTCCAATTTTCCCTTTTATATTTAAACATGTTCAGTAACTTAATGTTAGTTGATTTCTCAGGACATGACATTGATAGTTATTTCAGGAGACATCACCCTGATTGCCCTCATCTGTTTTCCTTTAGAGCATTCCATGTTTGTCTTTAACTGCCAGCATACCTCTAGTACTCACTTGCTTTGTAAAACCTTCTCTAGTTCTCCTTCTGGTTTTCTGATCTCGGTGGAGCCTGCACAGGAACCTCTGTCCCTCCTTCAGTGGTAGTGATTGCTTTGCCTCATTTGTTTGTTCACACAGAACTCCAATTTGCTGTTAAGAACCAATCCCCAGGGCCGGGCGCGGTGGCTCAAGCCTGTAATCCCAGCACTTTGGGAGGCCGAGATGGGCGGATCACGAGGTCAGGAGATCGAGACCATCCTGGCGAACACAGTGAAACCCCGTCTCTACTAAAAATACAAAAAATAGCCGGGCGAGATGGCGGGCGCCTGTAGTCCCAGCTACTCGGGAGGCTGAGGCCGGAGAATGGCGTGAACCCGGGAGGCGGAGCTTGCAGTGAGCTGAGATCCGGCCACTGCACTCCAGCCTGGGCTACAGAGCGAGACTCCGTCTCAAAAAAAAAAAAAAAAAAAAAAAAAGAACCAATCCCCAAAATATAATGTCTCCTGCCTTTTGTATTTCCTGGAAGTTTTCTGTGTGGCAATCCACGTAATGATGAGTTTATTAGTTCCCTTTTTCTCTTTCTAAAAAAGGGGTTATATTATCTTCAGTTTTTGTATAGCAGAGAAGAGAAACCCTATGTATCAGTGTTTATAAAATCTAGTTAAAAAGAATCTCAGCGATTTCTTAAAATGTATTTCTATGGCTAACATGACTAGCCATTTTCAAATTAGGTTTTTGGCACATAAGAATTTATGTGCAAAAATGCAAGGGCTCTAATTTTATGAGTAATTATAGCTCTGAGTTTCTTATGTTAACTCTTTGAAAATCATTTTATATTTTCTTAATTTTCAGATCAAGAGACTGAAATCTCATCCTTCTATCATCATATGGAGTGGCAATAATGAAAATGAGGAGGCGCTGATGATGAATTGGTACCATATCAGTATCACTGACCGGCCAATCTACATCAAGGACTATGTGACACTCTATGTGGAAAACATCAGAGAGCTCGTATTGGCAGTAAGTAATGATTTTTTAATGCAGTGGAATTTAAGAATGTATCTTTAAAATGGATAAGTTTGAATACTGGTATAGTATGTTTTATGCCCCTTTTTAGGGCTGTCTTCAACAGTATCGTTTGATTACAGAGTATCCCATTGTAGTGCAGCAGCAGATGAAAGGATTTATGGGCTGTGGACTTCTTGGAGGATGAACTTATCTGTGTCGCTCTCCACACATACACCAGTGCAGTGCTTACAATGCTAGGTTGTCACATGCTCCTTGGAGTCCATCCGTGGATCCCAGAAAGCCCTTAGAATCTCTAGATTAGATGATTATTTATATGCCACTGCTACAATTCTGTAATCATATGTGTTAAAGTAGAATTTGGTATATATCACATGTGAATATCCTGGTATGTGATTTAAGGGACAAAGAGAGATGAGAGAGCTGGTCTCCAACCCCACTGTATGGCCCTTGCTCTATAGTGATTCTCTTTGCACCACTCTTTGTCTCATTGGCATATTATACAGACATATGTTCATATAAATTGGCCTTTTTGTGAGAAAAAGCATTTTTTTTCAGTAATGCCTTCAAAAGTTTTAACTTTTGAAAAACTTTGTTTAACATGTGATTTAATAATCTGGTTATCTTTACACTGTTGTGTCTGTAAATAGATGTTTTAAATATCTGGGTATATCCGGAAGCAATTTGAAAAGGCATCTGTTTTTTAAAATAGTATGTGATATTAGCACCTAAACATGCCCAGTTGAAGGTGCTATTCCATTTATGAGAAGAAACTTCATTGAGAATTCATAAAAAACGTGGGTTCAATTGTATAACTTACCTGATATACTAAGTGATGTGTCATGAATAATTTTTCTATTCACAAAATGTGATGGTACAAGTTTTAAAGAATATTTACAGAACACTTATTTTATAATCTTTTTATTCACAATATTGGTATTATGTTTTTCATGTCTGATGGATTTATAGTTTCTGAGGATTTTCATTTTATAGCATAGTGGTTAAGTACTCATGCTTTGAAATCCTGGCTGGGCCACTTCCTGTCTATGTAATCTTGGGCAAGTTACTTCATCTTCCTTTTCCCATCTATAAAGTTAGGTTAAAAATAGGAGCTAACTTTTAAGAGTTGTTATGCGGACTAAGCGAGATAATGGATGGAAGGTACATGACTCAGTCTGACACATAGTAACCTTTTTTTTTTTAAGTTAAAATATTTCTTTGGGGGAGGGGACACCACATTTCTGCTTAATGAAAAGAAATATTTTTACAATCCAGAGCTCTTTTATTTTTTAAACACCTGTTATGCCATGCATTCATAGGGAACAGGTTCTAGAAGCTCAGGCTCTGTTCCGTTGGTTCTCACAGTGCACTTCTCTGGGTGGAGCCAGCTGTGCTTCCATTGAACTCAGGCTCCTTTCTCTTTGGCTTCCTTCTTTTTCTTTTCCTTTCTTTCCTTCTCAAGTTTTGGGGAGCTATCTTGGCTCCTAGAGTGCTTAATATGCTCAACACATTAATTCTCTTGGCAACAATCTTGCACTTAACTTGTTGGTTTACAACAGTGCCAACAGCCTGCTGGCTAGCACAGTAGACTCCTCTGGTTTTCCCATGTTAACGTTTGTGGGGTATTCCTTTTTGAACCAGATGCATTCCCCTGATGTCTGCATCACCCTTCTTGTAGATTCACATGTATATGGCCAAAGGAACAACTCCATATTTTCTAAAAGACCTAGAGAATATCAGGTGCCTCTCCTCTTTCCCTTTGTGTGTCATCGTTGTGGTGAATTACTGGAAGATGGTGGTTCACAGTAACTTTTTTTTTTTTTTTTTTTGAGATGGAGTCTCATCTGTTGCCAGGCTGGAGTGCAGTGGCGTGGTCTCAGCTCATCGCAACCTCTGCCTTCCGGGTTCAAGCAAGTCTCCTGCCTCAGCCTCCCGAGCACCTGGTATTACGGGCATGTGCCACCACGCCCAGCTAATTTTTGTATTTTTAGTAGAGATGGGGTTTCACCATGTTGGCCAGGATGATCTCGATCTCCTGACCTCCTGATCCACCCACCTCGGCCTCCCAAAGTGCTGAGATCACAGGCGTGAGCCACCGCACCTGGCCCACAGTAACATTTTAATTAAGACTAGCCATCATCATCATCATCCTTGTTGGTTTTGTTCAACAAGGTAGGTCTTCAGACACTTATACATTTTGATCATTAATTTTAACACTACTTTCTTAAGCTTTAAAAACTTAGCTTCTTTGGGCCATTTCTTTTTCACCTGTGAAATGGAGATATGCCTTTCTCTTTAGGGACTTACTTATCTTAAAATGAGCTGTGAACAGTAACTGATGTTTGCAAAATTTTCTGAAGATGAACAGTATTAAATGCTACATAATCACTACTGCTTTTAATTTCCATCAAAGTATTAGGCATCATAAAAAGGTAAAGCAGCATAAATTGATTCATCTATAAATTGGCTGTAATGATTGGTTTCCTACTGCACTTGCTTTTTTTGATGGCCATTCTGTTGGATCACCTTGTGGTAGTTCCTGGTCCAAATAAGTGTTTAAGGTCATGACTTAGAGAGAAATCGTCTGTGAGATCTGCAACAAATAACCACACCTTAAGAATAAATGATTTATAAATGGATGGAAATTATAATGCATCATCAAAGCCAGATATTTTTAGGTAGAGACTTGTTTGTAATTTTACTGCATGGCTCAGCTTACCAGATTTCTCAAGCATCTCAAGAAATGAAGGGAAATCTGTCAAGCTTGATCAATCAAGGCCAATTGACTGGCCTTCTTCTTCAATGTTCTTCAAAGCCATTGTAGCAAAAATATTTTTAAACATTTAATATCACCTATAATTTCATCATACTTTTTAATATTTTTAAATTCACCCAACATCTACTGAGTACCTATTACCAAGTGCAAAGCCTCATCCCCGATGCTGTGGGGGCACTCTTATCCATGTGGAGCTTACAGTCTGCTGTGAAAGGGAAGCAGGGAAAAAATTATCAGACCTTGGGCAGTGAAAAAAGTGCTATAAAGAATGTAGCTTCATAATGCTGGGAACTGTTGTGGCAGAACCATTAATTTTAACTGAAAGAATCTAAAAAGGCTTTCAAGTAAAAGTTTACATTCAAGCCAAACCTTACAGGTGGAGAATTTTGAGGCAAAGTGTTGTCTAGTAGTGCTTTAGGTCATGAAAACAATGTAAATAAAGGTAAGAAGATGTGAAAGTAGGTGGTATGTATAATGAGCGGCAAGCAGTGCCTGGTGGCTAAGAGCAAGGGACTCCTGGATTCCTGTGGGAGAGTGGAAGGTAGTAAAGACTGGAAGCAGACCATAGAGGGACTTTAAATCATATTATGGAGTTGAGCTTATTCAGTAGACAGTGGGAAGCCAGTGGACATTTTGCAGGAGAGGAGGAACTTTATCTGGTGCATGTTATGGAAGATAACTTTACTAGCAAATATTAGGGAGGTGAGAGGTCCTAGACAAGGAAACCAGTCATAATAACTAAAACTCCAAGTTACTGAGATGTCAGGGATCAATATGTGAATTACAATTATTATATTAATTAATATTATTATATATTAATATATTAAATTAAAGCTGGATGTGGTGTCTTACACCTGTAATCCCAGTGACTTGGGACCTGAGGCAGGGGGAACATTTGAGGCCAGGAGTTTGAGACTAGCCTGGGTGATGTAGCCAGACCCTATCTCCAAAAAAATTTAAAAAATTCTCTGGGCATAGTGGCATGTGTGCCTGTAGTCCTAGTTACTTGGGAGGCTGAGGCAGGAGGCTTATTTTGAGCCCAGGAGGTCGAGGCTGCAGTGAGCTATGATCGTGCCACTGCACTCCAGCCTGGGCAGCAGAGCAACATTAAAAATTCATTATATAAGTGCTTTCTGTAATTTATTTACTTAATTTGTAGAAGTTCCCTGGAGTGTAGGTGATATATTTATTTTAGAGTCATGAAGTCCTCAAGGTCATGGAGGTCATAGGTAGTGGAGTCCAGTGGTGTGGGATTGGAAATGAGGTGATGGGAAAAAAAAATCTGAATGTAGAGTTGCTGCTCCTCAGAGTGACTGAATGTGGGAAGTAGGAGAGGGAGAAATTGAAGATGACTGCACTCTGGGTACCATCAGCAAGAAAGGGAGCATAGTCAGATAAGTTTGGAATTAGTAAACAAGGAATTCTGCTTTAAAAGGTTGGATTTGCGATGTTGGCAAGACAACACAGGGAGAAATGTGGAGCTGGTTATCAGGAATGTAAGTGTGGCAGTGAACATGAGGTCAAGGGTGCAGGTGTGGGCAAGGAGTAATCAGAACATCCATGTGAGGGGAAGCCATGGGACAGGGTATAGAACAAGGAGAAGCCTGAGATAGAGGGAGTGTCCATCTGGGGATGGAGAGGGTAGCTGGAGAAGGAAGAATCAGGAAGATTGGGGGAAACTGGAATGTGGAAGAATTGTGAACGAACAGCCAGGAGTGGAGAGAGCTTCAGAAATAATAGGTGGTAAATAGGGTCATTTATTGCACACCAAGAGGGAATGAGTGGGGACAGAAAGAACTGCTATATTTAGTAAGTAGAAGTTCATGGGTAATTTTTGAAAAACATTTCAGTGGAGTGGCATGATCAGGAGTTGAATGTCAGGGGTTTATGAATGAGAGGATGGTAAAGAAATCTGATGGACTACAAGGGATCAAAGGGACTTTTTATTAGGATAAGGGGAGTCCTAAGGAATCTAAGGGAAAAGGGCAGTAGAGGGAGATTAAGGAAAAAAAGAGTGGAAGATAGTTTGTTGGCTGTAGTACCAAAGCAAAATAGAAAGATGACCAGAATACAGAGAGTCTGGCAAAGGAAAGGGTTAAGGATTTTTTTTTTTTAAATGATGGAAGAGAAACAAGAAATGAAATATGGATCGATATACCATGAACATAATGGTGAAAATTTGAGAAAATTATTTTCTGAAAGTCTATCTCTCAGGGAAGTCTTACTGGCCTTCTTCAATATGTTTTACATTCCCAAAGAGCCTTGCACTTTTCCTTCAAAACACTCATCACACTTATAATTACTTGTTCAGTACCTGGTTTCAGCACTAGATTGCCATCCACTCTTCCAAGAGGATCACCATGGCTGTCTGCTGAACCTCCAGCACATAGAAAGAACTGCATTCCTGGCTCATAGGAAATACTCAAAAGAGATTTGATGTATAAGTAGTTGACAGAGTCGTAGATTCTCTCTCTCTCTCTCTCTCTCTCTCTCCCCCCTCTCGCTTTCTCTCCCCCTCCCTCCCTCCCTCTGCAGTGCGAAAAAATGCCAGAGACACAATAGATTTGACAAATACTTGCTAAGTGAATGAAATCTTCTCAGTGAAATAGGAAGTGGTCTCATCTACTGATGATAATAACTATATTTTGAGTTCTCACAGTGTGCTAGGCACTCTGTTAAGCACTTACATGCTAGATGTAACAGGTAAGCCACAGTAGTTCAGTGGTTTATATAATAAAAGTTTATTTCTTGCTCACTGACACTATGAAAGGGCTGCTCCTGATTGACAGGCAGCTCCTCTTTCAGAGATAGAGACACTTTGTTCCAGCTGCACCATCTCTTGCACCCTCACCTGCAAATGGGGGAAGAGGATGAGAATGAGGCACTTGGCCCCATATGGGCTAGGAAGCCACTTCCTAGGGATGGCTTTATATTATAGAAACGAGAACATGAATTGGTTGACACCTAGCCATCACTTTCACATATGAGTTACTTACTATTTATAATACCTCTAAAGGAGGTACTATTATTATCCTCATTTTGCAGATAAACCTACCGAGGCTTAGACCTGTCCAAAAATAATAAGGTTCAGATTTGAGATTTAAAGTCAGGTTCGCGTCCATCTGACTCAGTAGCTTCTGTTCTTACCTGCTAGACCTTTGGTTCTCAAGTGGTGGTGATTTTGCCCCCGTGGAACATTTGGCAGTGCCTGTAGACATTTTTCAAGGTTGGGGGAGAGCTACTGACATCTATTGGGTAGAGGCCAGGGATGCTACTAAATATCCCACTATGCATAAGACATCCCCACCCCCAGCCAACCTCTACAAAAACGTATCCAGCTCAAAATGTCAATAGGGCCAAAGTTGAGAAACTCTGGACTAGACTGTACACCATCCATGATGGATGAGAGTGGAGGCAAAACATGATTGAAAAATTTAAGAACAGCTGCTGTGAGGGATGAGCTAAGTGTTACTTATGAAAAGGTATAAAGGATTGGCGAAGAGCAGAGAGGTGCTGGTGGTTGTTGAATGGGGAGGAAGGTAAGTGGTCCTATTAATTTTCGATCAGCTACTTGGCATTTCTGGGACTTGTTAGTATTTTTAAAGAAGTAAATGATTCATACTTTACAGGATGAATATATTATCCTTGAATTCATTTTATTTCTGAACTTAGGGAGACAAGAGTCGTCCTTTCATTACGTCCAGTCCTACAAATGGGGCTGAAACTGTTGCAGAAGGCTGGGTCTCTCAAAACCCTAATAGCAATTATTTTGGTGATGTACATTTTTATGACTATATCAGTGATTGCTGGAACTGGAAAGTTTTCCCAAGAGCTCGATTTGCATCTGAATATGGATATCAGTCCTGGCCATCCTTCAGTACATTAGAAAAGGTAAGTCATCTTTTGATTTTCTAATGTTTCAAAATGATACAGTGTGGGCATGTGTTTTTTCTGACCACTGGTTCAGAAAATCATTTGAAACCTACATCTTATTTAAATGAAAATTTGAGAAGAAGATGGAGGAAAATAAATTTTTTAAACCTTTGGGGATTACTTTTCTATATTGCTTTTACTGTGTTCCTTCAGGAGCACTGAAAGCACTAAATGGGGCCCAGTGGTTGCTTAAGCCTGACTTATTATCACACATGGAAATAACTCTTACTTGCTACAATAAGTCTTACTTGTAAATCATATCCTGCAACTATTTTACCATTTACAGATATTCAGAACTGGATATTTCACTACAGGAAGAGGGTAAATGTGATAAATAAACCTTAGTCTAATGTTATCATCTTACCTTTTCTCTCCTCTTTCTCCTCCTATTCCATTTTTCCTCCCTCAACTCCTCTTCCTCCCTTGTTTTCATGGTGTTGGTGTGTTTTATTTTCTGTATGGATTTTCACTCTCTCTGTTCCTAAAGATTCAGTTTCAGCATTGTGTGTATTCTTCTTAAAATAGCTTTATTGAGATATAATTCACTTGCCATACAATGCACCCATTTAATGTGTACAATTTAATAGTCTTCAGTATATTCACAGAGATATGCAGCCAGCACCACAATCTAATTTTAGGACATTTTTTATCACTCAAAAGAAACCCTGAACCCATTAGCAGCCACTCCCTATTTTTCCCTATCCCTCCTCCCCAGTCTTAGACACTACCAATCTAATTTCTGTGTCTATAGTTTTCCTTACTCTTTATATTTCATATAATTGGAATAATATAATATGTAGTCTTTTGAGACTGATTCTTTGACTAGGTGTGTTTTCAGGGTTCATCCATGTTGACCATGTATTAGTATGTTCCTTTTTTTTATTGCTGAATAACATTCTGTTGCATGGATATACTACGTTTTGTTTATCTATTTATCAGTTGATGGACATTTGTGTTATTTCCTCTGTTTGGGTATTATGAATAATGCTGCTGGGAACATTTGTGTACATGTTTTGTGAATATATATTTTCAGTTCTACTGAATGTATATCTAGGAGCGGAATTGCTGGGTCATATGGTAGCTCTATCTTTAATATTCTAAGGAACTGTCAAATTGTTTTCTGTAGCGATTGCACCATTTTGCATTTCTATCAGCAAGGTATTAGGATTCCAATTTCTCCATATCCTTGCCAACACTTGCTATTTTCTTTTTTTCTTCACATTTCCCTGGGAATTTACATTTACAGGAAATTTGCATATCATTGATGACTAATCATGTTGAGCATTTTCTTCATGTGCTTCCTGGCCATTTGTATGTCTTCCTTTGAGAAATGTCTATTCAAATCCTTTAGCCATTTTTTTTTTTTTTTTAAATCGAGACAGCGTCTTGCTTTGTTGCCCAGGCTGGTGTACAGTGGAGTGGTCATGACTCACTGCAGATTTGACCTCTCAGGCTGAAGCAATCCTCCTGCCTCAGTCCCCCCAAGAAGCTGGGATTACAAGCATGTGCCAACACACCAAGCTAATTTTGTAGAGATGGGGTTTCACCAAATCATCCAGGCTGGTCTGGAACTCCTGAGCTCAAGTGATTGACTACCTTGGCCTCCCAAAGTGCTGGGCTTATAGGCGTGAGCCACTATGCACGGCCTGGTCATTTTAAAATTATTTGTCTTTATTTTATTGAGTTATGAAATTTTTAAAAATATTTTCTGGCTATAAGATTTTATCAGGTATTTGATTTGCAAATATTTTCTCCCAGTGTGTGGGTTGTCACTTTATTCACTTTCATGGTATCACTTATAGCACAAAAAATTTAAATTTTGATGACGTTTTACTTACCAATCTCTTCTTTTTGGTGTTGCATCTAAGAAATCATTGCCTCGCCCCAAATGGCAAAGGTTTATTTCTGTGTTGTCTTCTAAGAATTTTATAGTTTTAGCTCTTGCATTCAAGTCTATGGTCATTTTGAGTTATTTTTTATGTGTGGTGGGAGGTAGGAGTTCAGGTTCATTCTTTTGCATGTGGATAGCCAGTTGTTCCAATAGCATATATTGAAAACACTATTCCTTTCCCCCATTAAATTCTTTTGGCCCTGAAAATCAATTAACCGTAAAAGTTAGGGTTTATTTCTGAATTCTCAATTCTGTTCAAGTGGCATATTTCATGTCACTATGCACTGTCTTGATTGCTATAGCTTTGTAGTAAGTTTTGACATTAGGAAGTGTGAGTCCATCAATTTTGTTCTTCTTTCAATTTTTTTTTTTTACTATCCTGGGTGCCTTGCATTTCCAAATGAGTCTTGGAATCTATTTGCTAATTTCTGCAGAAAAGTTAACTGGGATTTTGATAGGGATTATGTTGAATCTGTTGATCAGTTTGTGGGTGTTGCCATCTAGTAATATTAAATCTTCTGACACATGAACATGGGATGTCGTCTTTAATTTCTTTCAACAATGTAGTTTTCAGTGTACCAGTCTCACAATTCTTTGGCTTACTTATTCCTAAGTGTTTTATTCTTCTTGATGCTATTGTAAATAAAATTATTTTCTTAATTTCATTTTTAGATTGTTCATTGCTAATGTATAAAAATACAAATGATTTTTGTATATTGAGCTTGAATGCTACAACGTGGACGATCTCATTTAATAGCTCTAATAATATTTTGGAGGATATTCTTTAGCATTTTCTATATATAAGATCATGTCATCTATAAATAGAGGTATTAATAATATTACTTCTTCCTTTCCAATCTGGAAGCCTTTTATTTGATTGTCTTACTTAATTTCCCTGGCTAGAACTTTTCATACAATGTAGAAAATGGGTGGGAAGACAAGATATCCTTGAGTTGTTCTTTTTCTTAGGGGGGACATTTCAGTCTTTTACCATTTAGTGTGATATTGACAATAGGTTTTTAGTAGATGTCCTTTATAAGGTCAAGGAAGTTCCCTTTTATTTCTAGTTAGCTGAGTGCTTATATCGTGAAAGAATGTTGCATTTTTTCAAGTGCTTTTTCTTCATCTATTGAAATGATTGTGTGGTTTTGCTGTCCCTGCATCAGTTGTGTAAAGTAACCACAAAAAAAAAAGTCTTTTAAGACAATTTCAAAATCTTTTTCAATTTCACCAACTGAACACAACTATATTTGCTTATTCACATTGAAGTTATACTGTACTTTAACTTTAATGATGTCATAACCTTAGCTCTACCCTTGGTTTTTTAAAATTTAAAAATTAACAAAAAATTGTATGTATCTATTGTGTACTACATGATGTTTTGAAACATATATACATTGTGAAATTCCATACCCCCCTTTTTAATTGTTCCCAAATTGTGGGGCTTATCTTTTGGGAATACTATTGTGTCAGAGTGAAGGAGGATGAAGTTCAGTATCCTGACGCAGGCAGGAACAAGTGTTGAGAGTGGGAAGGAAGGAATGAAGGAAGCAAGAATATTTACTGAATAATTGCTGTGTACCACGTACTCATTCTTTAATTCGACAATAAGCTGCCCACTCCACTTTGAGACCCAGGAGGAAATCAAATTACTGTAAGAGGACGCAGATAGAACTCCCACCCTGCAGTGCTTTGATTTCCTCTTGGGCCTCAGTCAAAGGGGAGTGGGTCGATTATTGTCTAATAAAAGAATGAGTACGTGGTACACAAGCAATAATTCAGTAAATATTCTTGCTTCCTTCATTCCTTCCTTCCCACTCTCAGAAATAAGCAGCTGGGTTCAGACTTACTCTCTGTCTCCAGAGCTGATAGATTTTCTTTTCACCACACTTTAGAAAGATTAGTGTTAGAAATTGCTAAACCTTTTCCTTAAATCTGTAATAATTTCTACTGGCCTCCTTCAAATAATGGAATTATTTTTATCCCATGTTTTTGTGAAATGCCTGATAATGTTCAGAGATAATAAACACTATATTTTAAAATAGAGAAAGTTGAGGATAAGTGCTGCTCATTATGAATCGTTTGTTATCTCGATTTACTCATCTCTTTTTAAGCTACACTGCTTAGTTGGGAATTTGAATAGGTGACTGGGAAAATAAAAGAATGCAATAGAACAACTAAATAAAACTTTGGCTCTTTTATTTAGAAGCTTTTTCATGTATTCAACAAATTGATTAAAACATATCTCTTTAATTTGGGATACATTGATTTTTCATAAAATATATTTTCAACATGTGGTTATCAATATTGCACGGTGATTAAAAGTTTGGGCTTTGGGATAAACAGAACTGGATTGAATATGACAGCTGCCACTCATTATCTGTATTATCTTGGACAGATTATGTAATCTTTCTGAATTTCAGTTTCTTCATCTGTAAATTGGGGTTAATAGTAGTAAATACCTCATGTATATGTGTGTGTGTGCGTGTAGATATGCACATGTGCGTGTGTTCATGAGTAAAGATTACGTTAACTAATACATTGAAGCACTTAGCACTGTACCTGACACAGTAAGAGCCCATGAAATGTAAACTATTATTACCTTTAGTATAGTCCATTTTAATCATATTATTTGTATGAAAGTTTCATTTTCTTCAGATCCTTCTGGGTTTAATGAACTAGGGACTGGAGCTAGATTGCATTAGATTTGGATACTGAACAAGTTATTCAACCTTTCTGTGCCTGGTTTTCACATCTGTAAAATGGGGTGATAATTGTACCTGCTCGTAGAGTTTGTTTTGTTTTTTGTTTTGAGAGAGGGTCTAGCTGTGTCACACAGGCTGGAGTGCAGTGGCGTGATCATGGCTCACTGCAGCCTCAAACTCGTGGGCTCAAGCACTCATCCCACTTTAGCCTCCCAAGTAGCTGGGACTACAGGCATGTGCCACCACACAGGGCTAATGTTTTATTTTTATTTTTGTAGAGATGGGGTCTCACTATGTTGTCCAGTCTGGTCTTGAACTCCTGGGCTCAAGCGATCCTCCCACCTTAGCCTCTCAAAGTGCTGGGATTACAGGTGTGAATCACTGCACCTGGCCGGGTTTTTATGAGTATTAAATAAGTTAATATATATTTTTTAAGTTAATATTCTTAAAGTAATTAGAACTTTGCCTGGCCCTTTCCAGTTCTTTCTAGTAATATTATTATAGCTGAAATTTGAAAGATTTTCAAACCATAGTTATAAGAAGGTAGAAAGCCTCCCATATGACTAAAGATCAGGTTTACTGATTATGGGATAGACCCAAATTATTACAAATGGGAAGGCTGCATGGCCCAAAGGTGTATTTCAGACTTTGAAAAGGAGGAAGGACATTCCTATGTGAAAGCTAAAGAAGTTGAGCTCAAAGAAGTAGAGTGGAATAGTGATTACTAGAGGGTGGGAAGGGTTGTGGGGGAGGGGCAGTAGAGGTTGGTTAATTATAGTAACTAACCTCTAAACCAACCAAATTAACCAACCAATGAAAATTATAGCTAGATGGGAAGATTAAGTTCTAGTGTTCTATAGCACTTTGGGGTAACTATAATTAATAATAATTTATTGTGTATTTTCGGATAGCTAGAAGAGAGAATTTTGAAAGTTCCCAACACAAAGAAATGATAAATGTTTGAGGTGATGAATTTACTTATTACCCTGATTTGATCCTTATACATTGTATACATGTATCAGATTATAACATGGTACCCCATAAATGTGTACACTTATTGTGTCAATTAAAAATAATAAGCATAAATAAAATAAATTAAGAGGAGGAAGCATAGGAAGAAGACTATCGATAAAGGATGTGCATCTAAAATGTGTACGAGATGATTGTAAATGTGAATCTCTCTTTTAAATACATAATAGGAGTAGTTAGCATTCTTTAATTCTGGTGGTGGCATTTTGGAAAAACATCTATAATTAGGAAAATCTTCCAAATTTAATATGGCTAGTGTACATTTCTTACATTTGGGTATGAATCAGTTCCTGAAGAATAACCTTTTCCTTTTACGGTAATGGGCCCATGTGTTGCTTAATTACTGGGAATGAGAAGTCATACTTTATGAACAGGGATTAAGCTTTTTTAATTTTCAGGTTTTTGGGTGGAGGGGCAGACTATGTTTTTTCAAAGTCTGTGTAACTTGGATTAAAACTCTGGATGTTTTCAGATGTAGCCAGCAATTGTCTTCTTTCTTAAGTACTAACAGTACATTAAATTATAGGCCTAAAAGCCAGAATTATTGCTTTTTTTCTCTTTTATTGTAGAAGGTATACTCCAACAGATGTGAGTTTTTTTACTTTGTTTTTTAATTTGAGCTGATGATAAAAGAAAGATCCTGTACGTTAGGATAAAACGGATAAAATAAAGATCCTATAATTTGGGCCTGGCTTAAAAAAATGAAAGATTGATTTTTTTAGGGGAGAGAAGTAACATTATTTGGTTTGTGTCTTCAACTATATAAAAATTAGACATATGCATCAGTTTCATTTACTAATCACTGAGAAACAAGTGAGCAGTGTAAGTGCTATAGCATTTACTCTCATAATATTCCTATTACAGTGTAATAGGTGTTTTATTCCTATATAAGAATTGTGACAGTTTTAACAGAGTGTCAACTGCATTCTATTATTAAGTTTTGACAAATGAATACTAGATAAAATATTTACCTAAGTAGATAAAATGATATTTTAAAATACATATAGTAAATGTTTCAAAAACCAGCAATATGTTTTGATAAAACAAGAGTCTTAAGAGAAACACCAAAATATAACTTTCTTAGTTGGAGGAAGGGAGGATATACGTACCAAACTCTAGTTTTGTGATTCCACTTTCCACAAGGCTAGTCCTTCACTGAACAACAAGTAGGATGGCAAAACATTTATGAAACTGGAGCCACAGAACAAACCTCGAGCTTTTTTAACTTTCGAGCTCTAACTTTCCAGATTTGTTAGGAACTTATAGAAGAGTAGTTTTACTGCTAACTTTCAGATTTCTAATTCTTATTCTTTATTTGAAAGGTCTCATCTACAGAGGACTGGTCTTTCAGTAGCAAGTTTTCACTTCATCGACAACATCACGAAGGTGGTAACAAACAAATGCTTTATCAGGCTGGACTTCATTTCAAACTCCCCAAGAGCACAGATCCATTACGCACATTTAAAGATACCATCTACCTTACTCAGGTAAGTCGTTTTCATTCTAGAGTTGAACAGGTTCCTGCAATTAATGTAAGAGATTATGTAGATTTTGTAGGCCATATATGGTGAAAACTATTCAAGTTTTCATTCTACTGGTTAAGGAATTTATTTTC
Source organism: Papio anubis (assembly GCF_008728515.1). Classification (NCBI taxonomy): domain Eukaryota; kingdom Metazoa; phylum Chordata; class Mammalia; order Primates; family Cercopithecidae; genus Papio; species Papio anubis. Next base: position 86,428,921 of record NC_044978.1, read on the forward strand.
TTCAAAGAACATATATGATGACACATAGGACATGAAATAGTTCATTTTTGGCATTTGCCTCTCTTACAAAAACAGCTCACAAAATTCTGAAAGAAATTGTGTATGAAAATATTCTCTACTTCAAGATTGCTCTAAAGGTTTAGTAATTAAGGCAGTGCCATTTCCCAAGGATAAAAATAGAACAACGGAACACAATACAGTCCAGAAGCAGATGCCTGTATAATATAGACACCTGATTTATGGCTGTGATGCCACCACAATTGAGTATGAAAAGAATCATTTATCAATAAACAGTGCTGTATCATGTGGATGCCTTTATGGGAAAAGAAATGAACTTGATTCCCTATACAAATTAATTTGATTGTTGGGCATGGTGGCACACACCTGTAGTCCCAACTACTTGGGAGGCTGAGGTGGGAGGATTGATTGAGCCCAGGAGTTTGAGACCAGCCTGGACAAAATATCAACAACCCCATCTCTAAAAAATAAATGAATAATAAATTTTAGAAATTTCATTTGATCAATGACTGAAGACTCAAATGTGAAAGGTACTACAATAAAGCTTCAAGAAAACATGGAATAGCTTCATGATTTTGGGATAGGTAAGAGTTTTTATATAGAACATAGAAAGCACTAACTAGAAAAGAAAATATTGATAAATTTATGCTCCATTGAAATTATGGACACCATTAAGTATAAAAAACACCATTAAGAGCGAGAAAAGGCAAGCCACAAATTGGGGACCAGTAGTTTTAATTCATATATTTGATAAAAGATTTGTATCCAGGATAAAGCAATTCTTATTGCTTTCTATAAAGCAATAAGGAAAAGCCTGACAATCTATTTAAAAATGGACAAAAGTCTTGAACAGGTACTTCGCCAAAGAAGATATCCAAAGGGTCAATAAATACATGAAAATGTACCCAATCTTGTTTTAAATAAAGAACATGCAAATTAAAGCCATACCAGGATACCCCTACACACCCAGCAGAATGGCTAAAATTAAAAAGATTGACAATACCAACTGCCGGTGAGGAAGAGAGACAGCTGGACATTTTAGACATTGTTAGTAGGAGTTTAAATGTGTTTAACCACTTTGGAAAATTTTATAGCGGTTTCTACCTAAGCTAAATGTTTGCTTCCTGTTTGAATCAGCATTTCTGCTCCTAGCTATGCCCCTAAGAAAAATGAGTTAATATGTCCACCAATGGATTTCTCAAATAATGTTCATAGCAGCACTATTCACAATAGCCCCAAAGTAGAAACAACCTAAATGTCCTTTAACAGGAGAATTTATAAACAAATTGTAGTATATTCATACAGTGGAATACTCCACGGCAATAAAAAAAGAATAAACTACTGATAATCAGCATGAACTTGGATGGGTCTCACAGGTATTACATTGAGTAAAAGAAACCAGACATAAAAGGATACATAACTGTATTGATTTCTTTTATATTGAAATTTAAGTATGTTATAGAAAAAAGTACAGATTAGAAAAAAGAGCAATCAGGATGATAGAGAGCCAAGTAGTATTAACTATTCTTGTGGAGGAGGGTGTGAGCAGTGATTAGGAAGGGATACAAGAGAACTTTCTGTTTTCTATCTTGACCTGAGTGGTAGTTACATGGATGTATGCATATATCGAGATTTGTGAATGTTACAGCGTGCAACTTGCTGGATTTTAAAAACAGTTCTATCAAGGTATGATGGACATAACATAAAATCCACACATCTTAAGAGTACAGTTAAGTGATATTTATAGAGTGGTGCAACCATCACTATGGTCCGATTTTAGAATATTTTTGTCATTCTAGAAAGAACCCTTGTACCCATTTACAGTCACTCCCCTTTCCCACCTCCAGCCACAGGACAACATACATCTATTTTCTTTCTCTATAGATTTTACTTTTCTCAGCATTTCATGTAAATGGAATTATACAATACGTGATCTTTTGCATCTGGCTTCTTTCACCTAGCATAAAGTTTTTGAAGATCATCCACGTTATAGCATGTAGTTCCTGTCCATTTTCTTGCCAAATACTATTCAGTTGTATGGATATACACATTTTGCTTATCCATTCATCAGATTCATCTGTTGATGGACATTTGTTATATTGTATTCCAATTTTTGGCTATTACGAATAATGCTGTTATGAATACTCATATACAAATCTTCGTATGGACATAGATTTCCTTTTCAACGGGTAGAAATATACTAATGGAATTGCTGAGTTATATAACAAATTTATGTTTATCTTTTTAGGAAACTGCCAAACTGAATTTTGGATGATGTTTTCATTTTACTTTTTTCATTTGCCTATTTTAGTTCATGAACCTGTGACCACACTTAAGACTCCATTAAAGTCACTGCTTATTTACCTGCTGTTTTTGCATACGTGTTTGAAGTTCTTAGAGAGGAGGTAAAAGCCTAATCCCAATCATAAAAGTTGATCTGAAGTAGATAGGAAAATTTTAAAAACATAATCACAGTTAAATTTTCCTATCTTAGTATCTAAAAACGTACGAATTTTAATCCAAACTCATGCTCACACCTTCATCAGTTTTCTCCTGTAGGAAAACACAAACCCCATGATAGAAGCTAAAGCAGAAAACTGTAAGCTGAAAGAATAATCTTTTTTAGAAGGTGATGAAATGATTAGGAGATTTAATGTTTCAATCATAATCTTATGGGTTAGGACAGTTTTGCCAGGGTGATGTGTAATTCACGAATTTACCAGAACACAAAGTTAAAGGCAATGCTGGTGTCTGTCCCTTGAAACGTGTTGCACTTTATTTTTGAAGTTTTCCACAGATGATATTCTGTTAAAGTGTTCTGATACATAAAATAGGCTGATTAGTATTTGTGTGTGTGTGTAAGAGACTTTTCTGCTGTTGTTTTTTATGCTGGATTTTATCCTTCCAGCTGTTTATTACTCTAACTTTATTCTTTTCCTCAAAATTATATTCCAAGAACTGACAGAAATAATTTTTCTTTTCAGAACTGATCAGCATTCAAGGTCCATAGTTAGGAAGTGGGCATACAGGTGGAGTTATTTGTTGCCAGTTTTTGTTGGTGATGGTTTTGTCTGAGAATTTAGCACTGGTGTCCTCTCAGGCTTTGGCTCAGAATTGGACTTGTCCTCATGTGGCTTGTGAGTGTCTACCGTGGCACTTTCCAACCTACTAGATGAGATCTGTGATGAAAGAATTCAGAGTTATGATTATTTTGTTTTGTTTTCAGTGTCAGATTTTCTTGACTGAAATATAGACAGAAAATGTTAGGGTTTTAGGGTTTTTCCTTGTTACTTTGATTTTATAACAGTCCTCTTTAATCTGTGTATTAGAAATAAAACCCTTCTCTGTTCTATTTTCTATATTCCTACTCCCACTCCTGTTCTTTTTCTCATAGATTGTCATACTATTCTGAAGAACAGACTGCTTGCCTATGTGCCACTTTTTAGATGGTTTATTAATTAAGGAATATTTGCAACTGTCAGCAAACTCTTAGCTGAGAAAGCTGTCCAGTAAATTTCTTCACGTTCAGAGCCTTCCCTATCTTCTCTTTATCTTATAGTCACAAAGATATCCCTATGCGCTCTTGCCTCTTTAATTCTCCTAGTATTCCAGGATAATCTTGCCTCACCTTTTACTATCCCCCTTTCCCTGTTATATTGTATTCCAAATAGCCCGTATACGTGAGCACACCCTCTTAAGCTATGTTACACAGATCTCACTCTCTAGTTTGAGGACCAGCTATCTAAACGAACACATCTAAACTAACTTTTAAGTAACTTACTCTACCAGCATGGCCTCTTATTGGCCACTAAGAGAATAGGCCAGGCCAAGGACATTAATTACCAAGCCCTTAGCTTACAGCCTTCTCTAGTGCTTTTGTTTATTCTTCATGTATCTATTGAACATCTAATGATGGCTTGGGGATGTACTTGAGAAACTCATTTTCTTTAGGGGCCCATTTTATCTTCCCATGCTGTAAGCAACTTGATCATAAGAACTAAGGACAAAAAGTAGGTGATGCTGCAGGCCCAGGTTTTGATGATACCTGCTGCCCTAGAATAGTTATTTGTTTGGTAAGTAGCACTGAGACACAATGGAAGATCCAGGCCATACTGAGCGTTTAAGATGAGAGTAGGGTGGGCAAAGGAGGGGAATGAAAGGGTGACCACTAACATTGTATATTATGTTTTAGGAGTTTGTATAGGCATCATGTAATTTAAAAATCAAGCAAATATTTAGCATTCTTTGGGTATCTACTAAATGCCTGGTCCTGGGTCATGAAGTGCTTATACCCATATCACTCTTTTCCATTTTATACATGAGTAAACAGGCTCAGAGAAGTTAAATATTTTGCCTAAGGACTCAGGGCAATGAATGGAGTAGGGTTTCTGCTTTTTAACCTGTAATATTCTGTCCCTTCACAGTTGTGATAATGGTGTTTGGTTAAATTGTTAACAGTAATTTTCAGCAATTAAGTGAAGTGGGCATCAGAAATTTGGCACATTAAATAAAGACCTCATTAGAACACTGGAGAAAACCAATGAAGCCAAAAGTTAATTCTTCAAATAGATCAACAAAATTGACAAACCTTTAGCTAGACTGGCCCAGAAAAAAGAGAGGACACTCAAAATACTAAATTAGGAATGATAGAGGAAATATTACTACTCACCTTACCGAAATAGATAAGGTGATAAGATAATATATACACAATTATATGGCAACAAATCAGATAATTTAGATGAAATGGATGAATTTCTAGAGAAACAACTAATGAAAACTGAATCAAGAAGAAATAGAAAATCTTAATAGCCCTATAACAACTAAGATTGAGTTAATTAAAAAACAAAAAAACCTTCCCCTAAAAAGAAAAATCCAGGACCAGATGGCTTCACTAGTGAATTCTAAGAATGTTTAAAGAAGAATTAAAAGAAACCCCTCATTAACGCTCTAAAAAAGTTAGTAATAAGAGGAGGAAACACTTAACTCATTCTGTGAAGCCAACATTACCTTGATACCAAAACCAGACAAATATATCTCAGGAAAAGCAACCTATAGACTCATAATTCATGAATGTAGACAGAAAAAAAATCCTCAATAAAATGCTATCAATCCAAATCCAGCAGCGTATAAAAAGGATTGTATACCATAACTATGTGGGATTTATCCCAGGAATGTAATATTGATTTGACATATGAAAGTTAATCAGTGTAATAAACCATATTAGTAAAGAAAGAAAGAATACACACGATCATCTCAATAGATGAAGAAAAAGCATTTGACAAATCTTATACTGTTGGAAAAAAGATTTTAAAACTTGCTTCGAATCTACAGTAATCAAGACAGTGTGGTAATGACAAAAGACCAGGTATATCTAATAGATTGATTCAATAAAATTGAGAATCCAGAAACGAATATACATTTATGGTCAATTGATTTTCTTTTTTAAAAAAATTAATATTTCTTTATTTTAATTGATAAATTAAAAAATATATATTTGTGGTGTACAACGTGATGTTTTGATATGTGTGTACATTATGGAACGGCTAATTCAAGCTATTTAACATATGCATTACCTCACATACTTATCTTCTTTGTAGTGAGAACACTTAAAATCTACCGTTAGCAATTTTCAAATATACAATACATTATTAACTATAGTTACCATATTGTACAATAGATCTCTTGAACTTATTTCTCCTAGCTGAAATTTTGTATTCATTGACCAGCATCTCCTTGGTACTTCCTCTTTCCCCCATCCAGCCCTTGGTAACCACCATTCTACTCTCTGCGTCTATGAGTTTAACTTTTTTCAATTCCACGTATATGTGAGATCATGTAGTATTTGTTTTTCTGTTCCTGACTTATTTCACTTAACATAATGTCCCCCAGTTACTTCCATGTTGTCGCAATTGACAGGATTTCCTTTATTTTTAAGGCTGGATCATATTCTATTGTGTATATGTATCACATTTTCTTTATCTACTCATCTGTTGCTTTCATAGCTTGGCTATTGTAAATAACACTGTAATGAACATGGGAGTGCGGATATCTCTTCAACATACTGACCTAATTTCCTTCGGATAGATACACAGTAGTGGGATTGCTGGATCATATGGTAGTTCTATTTTTAATAATTTGGGGAACCTCCATACTGTTTTGCATAATGGCTGTACTAATTTACATTCCAAATGGGAAAAAGAATAAAATGGGAGGAAGAATCATGTTTTCAACAAGTGGTTCTGGAAGAATTGGATATCCACATGCAAAATAATAAATTCAGACCACTACCTCATACCATATATAAAAATTAACTCAAAATGGATCAAGGATCTATATGTAATAGCTAAAACTATAAAACTCTTAGAAGGAAACGTCAGTATAAATTTTATGGCTTTTGGTTAGGCAACAGTTTCTTAAATTTGACATGAAAGAAATTAACCAAAGAAAAAATAGACAAATTGTACATCATCAAAAACAGAAAACAAAAAAACCTTTTGTATGGCAAAATACACTATTGAGAAAATGAAAAGATAATCCCCATAATGAAAGAAAAAAATTACAAACCATGTCTGATAGGGATCTAGCATCCAGAATATATAAAGAACTCTTAGAACCCAATAATGAAAAAGACAACCCAATTGAAAAATTGGTAAAGGCTTTGAATAAACACTTCTTTAAAGAAAATGACCAGTAAACACATGGAAAGATGCTCGACATCATTAGTTATTAGAGAAATGCAAATCAAAACCACAGTGAGATACCAGTTATATCCACTACAATATCTATAATTTTTTTAAAAAGGAAAATAATGAGTATTGGCAAGAATGTGGAGAAATTGGAACCCTCATATGTTGCTGGTGGGAATGTAAAATAGTTCAGCTGCCTTGGTAAACAGTTTGTTAATTCCTTAAAAAATTAGACATAGAGTTTGCCATATGACCCAGCAATTTCATTCTTATGTATATATACTCAAGAAAATTGACAGCATATGTTCACGCAAAAACCTGTTCACAGGTTCATAGCAGCATTGTTCATAGTAGCCAAAAAGTGGAAATAACCTAATTTTTCAGCTGATGAATAGACAAGCAAAATGTAGCATATCCACACAATAAAATATTATTCAGAAATAAAAAGGAAGCCAGTCACAAAAGCCACGTATTTTATCATTCCATTTATGTGAAATGTCCAGAATAGGCAAATCCCAGAACAGAGGAAGTAGATTAAGTGGTTTTCAGAAGCTGGGGAGAGGGGAGAATGGGGAGTGACTGCTTCCCAGTGTGGTGCTTCTTTTTGGGGTGATGAAAATATTCTGGAATTAGATAGTGGAAAGAGTTGTGCAACCATATGACTGTGCTAAAAACCGATGAATTATAACCTCTAAAATGATGAATTTTATGGTATGTGAATTATATCTTGGTTTTAAAAAACAGCTTTATTGGAAGATTCTTAGTGTCAGGATAATTTTAGTAAATAAAGTATATAGATATTGAGGGAACTTAGTCACATGCATACTCCAAAGCCCAGGGGTTGGGGGTGTGTTTCTGGAAAATGTAGTCCAGCTACAACTCTGTCATTCTGGAGGATAGGGGTATGGGTTTTGGAAGACAGCTAGCAACCACCAGTGGCAGTGCTGGAATTGGGACTTAGGTCTTTGTGTCTTGATCCAATTTCTTTTCACCATACCATCTGTCTCTCATAGGAGACTCATTTCATAAGTGTAATCAATCAAGCTGCTGAGAATAGGCAATTTTTTTTTTTTCTTTTCTTTTTTCTTTTCTCTCTCTCTTTTTTTTTTTTTGAAACAGAGTCTCACTCTGTCGCCCACCCTGGAGTGCAGTGGCTTGATCTCGGCTCACTACAACCTCTGCCTGCCGGATTCAAGCGATTCTCCTGCTTCAGCCTCCTGAGTAGCTGGGACTACAGGCATGTGCCATCATGTCTGGCTAATTTTTTGTATTTTTAGTAGAGACGGAGTTTCACCGTGTTAGCCAGGCTGGTCTCCATCTCCTGACCTCGTGATCTGCCCACCTTGGCCTCCCAAAGTGCTGGGATTACAGGTGTGAGCCATTGTGCCCAACTGAATAGGCATATTTTTAAAACTGAAATACACTTGTCTGCTAACAGTGGACTGAGTAATCTAGAAAATGACTAAGCATTTATTCCTTTTATGTGTAAAGATTGCCCTTTTTAGGAAAGGATGCATGGATGTGTAAATATAGGTATGGTTTTTAAAGGGGAAGGGGAAGTTCTAGAGATTTTCCAGGGAACTAGGATTGTACAACATCCCTTTAAGAAGTTTAGTGGGCAATAGCCTTCTGCATTTTTATGAACAAAGGTGTTCATTAGCCTTGACTGGTACCCCCTGGTTTGGATAGATTCAGGTCCATGTTATTAGCATGGTACCATCTGTGTGTGGAGTGTACCACACTGTGCCAGAGCCTGGAGCACACAAGAGTCTTGGTTATGCTCTTTCATGCTAATTTCCTGTAAGAGAGGCTACTAGACAGAACCGCTTTGTGCTCTTTTCTTTTCACTGCTAGCGAGGGTTAGGAATCCTACTTGCATTTAAAATTTTTTCAAATTTTGAAAATTCTAAGGGACTAATACATTTTACCTATTATACCAGGAAAAATGAATTATAGTGAGGAGATTAATGTTAGAATGGATATATGAAATAAATATATCTTGCAGATAATGCTGAAAATTGATATAGTTTAGAGACTGAAAACTCAAATGTTTATAGGGGCCATGGTCATTTTGAGGTGGCACCAATGTGCTTGCTTTGTGAGATTCTTACTTTAGAACATTTTTTTCCAGCTACTGTTGCTGTGGTCCTAGTGGTCTGGTTCCTGAATGAGAAGACATTGCTTTGTCTGCTCATAGCTAGAACCATCTCTTGCCTAAATGGTCTACCTAAGTCCGCTCCAGCCCCCTTGCAATCCCTTCCTCCTTTAGTAGTCTCAGTTATCTTTTGGAAATGTAAATCTCTTCACATCGCCCTTTAGTTTAAAAGCCTTTTGTGACCTCCATTTGCCTTTAGGATGCACACCAACACCTTCAACATGCGGCCTTCCAAGGTCTGGTCCCTGTGATTCTCACCAGCTTCTCTTCCATTGCTTCCGGCTTCCTGAGATCAGGCCCTCTTGGCCTTCCTTCAGTTCTTAGCCGACCTGACATCCTCCTCCCATGGCATATTGTCCTCTCTGGAAGGTTCTGCCCTCTCTCTTTTTCCCATTCCTCTTCTTTTGGGCCAATCCTCACTCTATAGCTCAGCCCAATTGCCCCACCATATGAGCTTGTAACATTACACACCTCTCCTACTTAGCATTGGTACTGTTTAATGATGACATGCCTTTCTGTGATTCTTTGATGAAGGCCTGTCTCCCACAAAAGCTGCTAAGCCCCATAGGGTGGGCTGGTTTTTTTTTTTTCTGGGAGGGGTGCCCACCATTCTCAGTATGTAACATATCCTGCAGGTTCTTATTAAATATTTATTGACTGACCACAATTTCTTCTTGCTTCCCTTCTGGAATTTGACGGCTGTGACTCATGTAAGTCATAACCTCATCTATGACTTCCTTACTGGTCAGCCTTCCTCTATCTAAAGGTTCTACCTTTATCTGAGCTTTTTTGCTTTTATGGGAAAGTGTCTCGGCTTAGTCTTTTGGTGGCCATATGCACCATTCTTTTTCTTCCTCTGTGAAAACCCCAGCCCTACTCTAGGGCCATCTTATTCTCTGACTGAAATCTTTGCTGCTCTGACCATCTCTGGGTTCTCCTCAGTGGCCCATTCATGAGCCCCTCCTCAGCACAACTCCAGGCTAAGAGCATGTGATTCATATGTGTCAGTAACAGCAGCAATAAAAGAGACTGATTTTTCAGTGATGATGTCAATAATCAAGGGTCCTGTGTGAAGTTCTTTAGTGTCTCTTAAACAAGAGCTAAATTCATTTGTCTCGTTGCTGCAATTTACCATCTGTTCTGCTACAATGAAGGAATTCCATTCATGAGAAATCTTACATTATCAAAAATCATGACATCAAAACAGTTGTTTGACTAGAAAAAAAGAATTAGGGATTGGATAATATCAGACTCAAAATAACAGTGTTATTTTTCTTATAGAATTTTTTTTCTAGTAAAAGTTTTTCTTAAAAAATATCTATGAAGGTATTAGCAAAATGTATCAATGAAAATAATCTAGTTTTGAACTACATATAGCATTTGCTCTGGAATAGTAGTTTTTGTTTCTCTTTATTGCCTACACTATCATTAGCAGAGAACCTTTTACACCACCCTATTTCCATTGTCACAATAATGATACACCAAGCCTACCAGACAAACCCACTGTTACAGACAACAGGTTCTCTCATGCTAAAGGGCTAGTTACAGATCTAGTATAATGTATTCCTAATACTAATTAAATTCCCTAATTTATCCAAATTGCTCCCCCAAAAAAACCCGAAAACGAAACTAAACCCTGTATTTTTCTCAGATCTAGGCAGTCTACATCAAACAGTAACATCAGTGTATGAATGTTTTTTTGAATCAGGTGATGCAGGCCCAGTGTGTCAAAACAGAAACTGAATTCTACCGCCGCAGTCGCAGTGAGATAGTGGATCAGCAAGGGCACACAATGGGGGCGCTGTATTGGCAGTTGAATGACATCTGGCAAGCTCCTTCCTGGGCTTCTCTTGGTGAGTGTTTCAGCGTTCTTTGTGTCAGTGAGAGAAAGCAACACTGTGGGGAGAGGGACTGAGAAAGCACAGAGCTAGAGGGGTCAGATTAGCCCAGGCAGAACTATGACCCAAAGAGGTCATTCTTTAAAAAGCCCGCCGAGGAACTACCTCCACCCAGCTCACCTTAGTAGCCTTTCCATGAGCTTTAGGGTCAACCTCATTATGAGTTCTGTGCCGTGCAAAGTTGCAACAGCAGGCTAAGCATGGGATAGATTCCTATACAAAAGTCTCAGCCACGTGTCTTGTTATTACTGCGTAGAATTTTGAATTTATTTAAGAGGACATTCCGGGGCTAAAGAAGCGTGAACTTAAGCATCCCTTCTTCTGTGTTGGAGAATTCAGTCAGGTAGAAGTTTCGTCTGGTTATGTTAAAGTTTCCCTTTCTCTGATTCACCTTTAAGGACAAATAAAGATGTTCTTTAAGGACATAATGAAGATGTCTTTTAAGGCCATCTTTATTATGCCCTATTTAGCTCTTGGGGAAAAGATAGTAGAGGCAGAATCCCGAATGGGAAAGGTGACCAGTTGAAACAGTTCAACTAGCAACAGGTGAGATGACTGGCATGGAATCTGCAGTTTGAATTATCCTATCTATTCTGGTACATTAAAAAAAAAATTAAGGAATAATAATGAGCCTTTGCCCTTCACTAGAGGTGACTTGAAACAAAGTTCAGTTAATAATGTAAAGAATAGTTTGGGGTCATGAGGCAAGGTCACAAAGTAGGAAGGCTGGGTAAGGTGTGTTGTTTTTTTTTTTTCTTTTTTCTTTCTTTCTTTCTTTCTTTCTTTTTTTTTTTTGAGATGGAGTCTTGTTCTGTCATCCGGGCTGGAGTGCAGGGGGTGAGGCTCTTAAACTGGCTGTGAATGCAGATCAAAAGAAATTCATTCCAAACATGTTTTCATTACTGCCAGATGGGTGACTCTTACAGAGAATTGGATTTCTAATCCAGTTTCTCTGACCAAACTCTTTATCAGCACCAACCAGATAAGAGAGCATTGAATGAGAATCAGAGGTAGAATTGGGGGGAAAATCCTTCTAGGATACTGGAAAGGTAGACAAAGAGATACTGTTCAGAGACTCTTGGATACTGATCCTGCTGTCTGTCTGTAGATGAGGTTGTGGACTTCTGAAACTGAGTTTGATTCAAGAAATGAGAGAGCCCAATTTTTGTAAATATTCCTTTAAATGATTCCATGTAGATTATTCCTGAGTTTCTCAGGAAGTATAGGTCTGTGGGGAAAAAAAAAAAAAACCACTCAAACTCCAAGTGCTTTTTTGTTTTGTTTTGTTTTTTTGTTGAGATGGTCTCACTCTGTTGCTGAAGTGGTGCAATCATGGCTCATTGTAGCCTCCACCCCACAGGCTCAAGCCTTCCTCTCACCTCAAGCTCCTGAGTACCTGGGTCTATAGCTGCACATCACCATGCCTGGCTCAGTTTTGTATTTTTTTTCTGGAGACAGGGTTTTGCCATGTTGCCCAGGCTGGTCTTGAACACCTGGTCTCAAGCGGTCTGCCTTCCTCAGCTTCCCCAAGTGTTGGGATTACAGACATAAGCCACTGCACCTGGCCTCAAAGTGCTTTTTTAATTCCCTCACTCCACGACAACAATCCACACAGAAGACTTCTGTGACCAGATGTATGGGAAACTTCCCCCACACACCAAGCAAGCAATCACTTCTGCAGTGGACACCACGCGAGTGCCCTCCAATTTAAGTCTGACACTATCTACCTACAGATTGTATCAGATTCCATAGGTTGAGAACTCAGTTCCACAAAGCTACCTTCCCCCTTTAGATAGCAGTCACAAGTCTGAGCCTCTAGAACTTCTGACTGACCAGCTTCAAGCTGGGGTTCCCATGACCCCCGCTTTGGGTTTAATTTGCTAGAATGGCTCACAGAACTCAAGGAAACATTCTGACTGCTGTATTACAAAGGATATTTTAAAAGACACAAATAAACAGCCATATGAAGAGATACATGGGGTGAAGTTTGGAAGGGTCCTGAGTGCTGGAACTTTATCCCTGTGAGGCTGGGGTGTGCCACCCTCCAGGCATGTGGATGAGGCGTGTTCCTCTTTCTGTCAGCCTTCACGTGGTCAGCTATCTGGAAGTTCTTTGAACTCTGTCCTCTTGGGTGTTATCGGGAGACTTCATTGGACAGCCATGATTGATAACCATGTAGATATGTGATTGGACAAAGCGGGTATGATCTAATACCATTAGACTGAGTGGGGAAACATAGCAAGGCCTGCCCATTCAGCTTCTTGGCCTCTGTGTGAAGCATTTCCTCCTCCAGGGTATGAGGCAGGACACCTTCTGAATGAGTGTCTTATGACCCACAATCAGATTAGAGTCCTGCCTTGGGCTGGTGAAAGGAGGGAAGGAGAAGATCAGAGAGATAGATTCTGTTTTCTGAGGCCTGCTTTTGAGTCCTAATGTACCTCAACATTATAACAAGAGTCTGTAACAAGGGCTATGGTAGTTGTGAGCTAGGAACCTGTATTAGTCTGTTCTCATGCTACTGATAAAGACATGCCTGAGACTGGTAATTTATAAAGAAAAAGAGGTTTAATGAACTGACAGTTCCACATGGCTGGGAAGGCCTCACAATCATGGCAGAAGACGAAGGAAGAGCAAAGGGACTTCTTACATGGCAGTGGGGTAAGAGAGAACTTGTGCAGGGAAACTCCTTCGTTATAAAACCATCAGGTCTTGTGAGACTTATTCATTATCACAAGAACAGCATGGGAAAGACCTACGCCCATGGTTCAGTTACCTCCCACCAGGTCCCTCCTACAGCACATGGGAATTATGGGAGCTACAGTTCAAGATGAGATTTGGGTGGGGACACAGCCAAACCATATCTAACTGTAGAAGAAAAATTTTATATATATATATATATAGTATCACAGTAGGAAAACCCAAGTACCAGAGCTTGGCTGTTTTCTAAACCCTGGCAGGATCCTGCCTGCCTGAGGAAGATCACCAGCTCCTTGTACTTATTAGAGAAAAAGGGTATCAGGGAGAAGCTGTGACAAGTTTTCTGTATCTGCTTCTGCTCTGGGGGCCTCAAAGCCCCCGTTTAACCGCTGATTAGCCAATAAGTCCACTCCTTATAGTGCCTGCAGGTGGGGAGGTATTTGTTATCCCTTATCACCCGAAATGGTTATACTTTAAAGCAATCAGTAGCTACCTAGAATCTATAAGTTATTATATAAGTTATTCTATACAGTCATGTACCATATAACATTTCAGTCAACAACACAGTGCATATATGATGGTGGTCCCATAAGATTATAGTACTGTATTTTCACTGTCCCATTCTATGATTAGAATTACCTACAGTATTCAGCACAGTAACGTGCTGTACAGGTTAGTAGCCTGGAGCGACAGGCTATACCATCTTGGTTTGTATAAGTACTCTATGATCTCACAGTGATGAAATCGCCTAACAGCATGATTTGCTAATGCCTGCCCAGATGTTGTAGGGGTGACATGACATAATGTCCAGAGTGGCTCAGAGCCCTTCACAAACATGGGTGCCCTCCACTGTTGACTCTCCCTCACATGCTCACTCCCTTAGAACCCCGAGGAGCCACACGCAGCTGGGCCATTGGACAATGCCTCTCTGACTACTTGACCTTGCCATCTCCTGACACTCTTGATTATTTTCAGAGTATGGAGGAAAGTGGAAAATGCTTCATTACTTTGCTCAGAATTTCTTTGCTCCACTGTTACCAGTAGGCTTTGAGAATGAAAACACGTTCTATATCTATGGTGTGTCAGATCTTCACTCGGACTATTCGATGACACTCACTGTAAGTTACTTGGATTGTTTTCTAAGATCGAAGGGGAGTTTTAGATGATTTCTTTAGTTGTTTGGTTACATTCTTTTGGGAAAATAAAAGAGAAATTAATTGAGAGTCAGAATACATATATTTTAGGCTAAAACCCTGCCATTTATGATGTGACCATAAGCAAAACCCTTCACATCTTGGTGATTCAATTTCTTCCTCTGTAAAATGATACGAGTCTATCTTCTTATGGGGTTTCTATGAGTAGCAAATAAAATAACTAGATGAAAGCAAATCACATATGCTATAAAGTGCCCCTCAAATGCAAGGTTATTTATAATTATGAGAGGCTGGAAATAGTCCAAACTTTATAAAAAGAAATGCTTAAAAATGGCATGTTACAGTGAAAAATCAGTAAAGCTATTCAGAATGGGCATGTGGAAAGCAAATTTGTATTTAAAAAACAAATTTCAGTAAAAAGAAAGGCTAGAAACTGAAAGTCTTAGGTGGCTATAGTTTAGAGGATACTAATAACACTGAAAATAGGTCACATTTACAGAAAAATTACAACACACCAGGTACTGTGCCTTCCATGGATTATTTTTTAAATTCTCACAAGAGTCTGTGACATTACTGCTGCTATTTTCATTCTACATATGAAGAAATGAAGACTGAGAAAGTCATATAGCTAGCATTTTGCAGGACTTGGATTAACACTCAGATTTCATAGTCTCTTAACCATTTCTGCTACCCTGACTTGCAGCAATTATTACTACTATTGTTCCTTAAAAACACAGCAACCAAGAATGCCTGTTTTTATTCTGTTTTATTTCTCCCCAGGTGAGAGTCCATACGTGGAGCTCCCTGGAGCCTGTGTGCTCCTGTGTGACTGAACATTTGGTGATGAAAGGAGGAGAGGCTGTCCGCCTCTATGAGGAGCCAGTGTCTCAATTGCTGAGGAGATGTGGAAATTGCACACGGGAAAGCTGTGTGGTTTCCTTTTACCTTTCAGCGGACCATGAACTCCTGAGCCCGACCAACTACCACTTCCTGTCCTCACTGAAGGAGGCTGTGGGGCTCTGCAAGGCGCAGATCACTGTAAGCACAGGTCATGGCGGAGGGCAGGGAACTGTGGCCTTGTGGGGCTCTCCTGCTCTTGGGCCAGCTCCTTGCATCCTGAGATTTGCATGTCTCCCCCTTGATGCTGGGTTTCCCTGAGGCCTGGGGGAAGATTGGCCTCTTCCCACTAAAAGCAAACACCAAATGATTTCTATTTCTAATCCAGGATTTGTCAGAGTTGCTGGTGACCACCACTCATTTGTCCCATCACTCCTCCTTAGTGGGCAGGTGCAGCGAGGGAGAGGAGGCTCGAGTCATCACCACTGCCTGCATGTCTACTAGGTTCCAGGCTCTGTTCTAGGTGCTTCACTCCCTAGTCTCTGACTTTCACCACAGCTCCAGGCATTATCATCTGCATTTTATAAGTGAGGAAGCCAGTTTAGGAGGTTAAGTGATGAGCTCGAGGTCCTGTAGCTGGGAAGCATTGGAGCCCAGCTGACGCAGTCTAATTTTAAGTAGAGTCTATTAATATTCACTCTAGTCTCTTTGATTTATTGCTTCAAAGTAGCTAAATCACCAAATCTTTTTATAATTGCCAAGATATAAAAATGGGATGATCAGGATGTGGTGTTATAAAAATTGTGCAGCTGGAGAATTTGGAAGTTGTCTAGTAGTTTGAAAACCTTTCCTTCCTTCTCCCCTACACATAGCAATTGGAAATATATGTACGTATATATGTTTTTAAATTTTGTTATCCTATCTTCTGGACACTCGGGAAATACCTTTCTAGAAAGTTATATTCTCTGTTTTTAGAAAATTTAAAATTTGTTTTACACTTTAACTTCATAGAGAAGGATTTTCTACATTTCATTTAGAAATAATCATATAAAAACACCTAATTCTTGTCTTTCATTTGAAAGAGGCCTAACAACTGAAAACATACCTTCTTTCTATAGTCACATAATAAAATCCACGTTATCGAAGAAAATGACTTACTCTTACATATTTTTTTTCCAAAAAAGAAAAAAAAATTATGTACTGGATGAATTTGCAGTCTCTAAACTTATGATTTTGAAAACAAGATTGTTTTCTTTCCTGAGTTAGGCCTTCATTACCTTGAGATGGGAAATTGGGGTGGGAGAAAAGCAGGGCTCTTTCTTTGTTCTACCTCATTTTGATTTCAGTGAGGCTTGTCCTTCTTAAAGAGATAAAATGATAGTAATAATCATGTTAGTTAACGTTTATTTCGGGGTTAATATAGACTAGGCACTTGGCTTCTTTTCTCAAGGGAGATGCCAGAAACTTGTTCTCCCCCTCTCCCTGAAGCCAGGGTACAAGCTGGAACCCCAGGCTCTGCAGTCAGACATACAGAGAGATTTCCAATCCCAAGAAGATAACCAGCCTGAGCATGGCACCAGCATCTCTTTCGGCCTTGGTCTTCCAGCAGCAGAAGCTGATGCTACCCTCGCAGCTTCCTGGGCAGGCTAACATGAGCCACATGGACCTTGTTCCTGTGGCTGCTTTAGGACCTTCACTGGAACAGCTGGGCGGTGTGATCTGGGAATTTGCCATCTAAATTCAAGCCTGAGTCTCTGATCCTGAAGAGCTACCCGATGCACTTTATTAAGCTGCTTTTCTGCTTCTATCAATATAGGTTTCCTTGTTTATAACTCAGAACCCTGAATGATAACATATTACACAAATATGTGAGGCTAAATTATATATAGTGAAAATGGGCCGGGCGCGGTGGCTCACGCCTGTAATCCCAGCACTTTGGGAGGCCGAGGCGGGCGGATCACGAGGTCAGGAAATCGAGACCATCCTGGCTAATACGGTGAAACCCCATCTCTATTAAAAAAATACAAAAAATTAGCCAGGCGTGGTGGTGGGCTCCTGTAGTCCCAGCTACTTTGGAGGCTGAGGCAGGAGAATGGCATGAACCCAGGAGGCAGAGCTTGCCGTGAGCCAAGATCGCTCCACTGCACTCCAGCCTGGGTGACAGAGCCAGACTCCGTCTCAAAAAAAAAAAAAAAAAAAAAAAAAGCCCCTTGAAAATCTTTATGTCACACATAACACATTATGTAAGACTGAGATGTTGCATCACAAATGCACACATTAAGAAACCAGGTTGCACTCAGCTCCATGCCCCCCCTAAGAGACGCTTGCAAACCCCCCCCCCCCCCCCCCACCTCTGGGGAGCAGCGCATCCTCACTGTGGGCATATGCTATTCGACTAATTAAGTGGAATGGAGCTGACATGATTTAAATTGCACTCTCTCTTTTTGCTGCTATTTTGTAGAAGTCACACATGTAAAAAAAAAAAACAATAATGTGACTTAACAATGCAATAAAAGAGAGAAGCTCTAATGGTAGAGCTTTTGTAAATTTCTGGCAATGGGCTTTCTAGATTTCTGGATCTTTTCAGAAGACTCGAACGTAAGCTCCACAGTTGGGCTCTGTAGCTAGGTCCAGATATATCCTTAGAAAGTCATTAAAACCACCCAGGCTCTATGTAAAAATGTTGCTCTCTTGATGATACGCTGAGAAAAACTGTAAAAGATGTAGAGCTTTGAGCTTCTTGTGAAATATTCTCCTTAATGATTGGAGACGATGTATTTCCTTGGTTTGTGATTATAATTTGGTAACTTTCCATAGCGTATAGTCATTTTCCATGTATTGTTATGTGTTTGAAACTGCACTGTAGCAGTTGTAGAACCAAAGTTGTGGGCAATGCACTCCTTATTAGGCCCACATAAATGTTTCCAGGAACTTATACAGACTGTGTCACTCTTCCCTCATCCTTCACTTCATTCATTTTTTTTTTTTTTTCTTTTTCAGGCCATCATCTCTCAGCAAGGTGACATATTTGTTTTTGATCTGGAGACCTCAGCTGTCGCTCCCTTTGTCTGGTTGGATGTAGGCAGCATCCCAGGGAGATTTAGTGACAACGGTTTCCTCATGACTGAGAAGACACGAACTATATTATTTTACCCTTGGGAGCCCACCAGCAAGAGTGAGTTGGAGCAATCTTTTCATGTAACCTCCCTAACAGATATTTACTGAAGGAATCTAGGTTGTATTTTCAGTGGACAATGGGAATAAAGCGTTTCTAAAGCACTGGCTGGAGAGGAAGGGAACAGAGACAAGGAGAGAAGCCAAGGGACATGTCTGTGTGCCGCCACCCGTCTGAGCGATTGCTCTGCAAAGAGTTGTACACTGAACACTTTCAGGGGAGGCTGTTTACCCAGGCAATGTCCTCAAACAAGCCTGTGCCGGGGTGTCCTGGAATCTCTGCCAGGACTGTGTTTTTAGCCCTTCACCTTTCAGCTTTAGCAGGACCTGAACCAGTTATAACAAGATGGCCCTGCAGCTGGTTACAAGAATGTGACATGGCAGGATCTATGGAACCAAATGGAAGGTTTTGAGGTGATGTAGGTCTTTCATAGTTAGCTTTGGGGAATACTGAATACACAAATGAAGTGCTTTGTTATTATTTCAGGGGGAATGGCGATTGAAGTGCTACAACAGAGATTTCTTGGTCGTAGCCATATTGATAGACAATTTAGGAGGTTTATTGTTGCTATTTGATTACTGTTTGGGGTAGGACACTTTTTTATGGGTTTTGTTGTAAGATATTGTTTTAACAACAACTTCTTCTTTTAAAGGCTGTTAGAGTGATCTTCCTTTGAAAAATGTGCTCACATGGAAATGAATGTCACTGAGATCACTGGAAATTTCTAGGGGTTCTGACATTGGTCATCACCCATGTGGGCTTTAGACTTGGCTAAATCCAATATGCTTTCCAATGCAAAGCCTGCGAATTGGATTTAAACTTGTTGGCCCTGGCAGCAAAATGGTGTTCCTTTTAGCCTTTTTATTTTTATTGACTAATTATAAATTGCTATAGAATTGTCTTATTATACATTATTCTGTTTATAAAATTACATTGATGATAAAGCAAATGAGGCAAAATGTTAATAAGTAGCTATTTGGGTAAAGGTATATGGGTATTTTTCTGTGCGTGTGAAATTATATGAAAATAAAAGTTACATAAATTATGTTGACAACTTGATATTTCATCTGTGGCTTATTTAACCATTCTATAAATATTCAATTTTGCCCAATACTGTGCTGGGCCCTAATTTCCATTTAGCTGTAGTTATTATTCTGCTTGGTAAACTGGGCGAGTTTGAAGAATCTAAACTAAGACATGTGAAAGGTCTTCTCTGGACACAGTCATGTAGTTGGTTATAGAACGGACCAGCAAGGAGTGTTTGGCTTTAAAACTAAGATATTATTAGTGGTTTTGGTTGAAAAATGAGAAGCATTATGTTCAGTGACTCTAAAAGTAGCTACAGACAATCCAGTCTTCTCCTTCAGTATCTAAGAGTATCTTTATATGTTCACACACACACACACAGCCTTATCGAGGGGACTAGGACTTAGGGCTGGGACTCCATAGAGTCTTAGTTGAGAAATATTATATCATGTTCTTATGACTCTTGCAAATCCCGTTTTAGCAAAGCGTTGCTGCGGGCGGAGAGGTCTGCTCTTCTTCACACCTGTTCGTGTTCTGCCAGGAGCCCTGAGAAAGGGCTTTCAAGCTGATGGGCCAGAGTATACTTTGTAGTTCGCCCTTCCTAGTTCTATAACCTGAATCAAGTTATTTAACTTCCTGTGCTCAGTTTTCTTGTGGCTAAGTGGGAGTGGTAACACCCACCTTGTAAGTTTGTTTTGAAGAATAAATAAAATAATTTAGCTCAAGGACTGGGCCCCACATTGGCACATAGTGACGCTCTGTAATGGAAGCACCATCCTGGGCCTGAGCTTGGTGTCCTGCAGAGGGTGAGGCTTCCAGTCACAGTCTCTAGATTCAAATCCAGGTTCTGAAGCTTCTGACTGTGTGACCTTGGGCAACAATTCAACCTTTTGAACTGTAGTTTCCACCTCTGTAAAATGAAGCTAATGATCCCTCACCTTCAAAGGTAGTTGTGAGGCCTTAACAAATAGGGTCTGGAACAAATTAAAATGCTAAGTATATGGTGATTGTACTTTTTAACATCACATTCATTATCACCCAGTTAGTACAGAAAGCAATAGTAAAAATGAAGTGAAGAGAGGCAAATGGTAAGTTCTTACAGCAAATTCTTTCTGAAAATAATACCAGAAAAGAATAATTTGTAAGGGAAGAATAAATTAAAGGACATAAATATATGCTGACACCAGCTTCTAAAAGAAAAGAAATGTGCCATATACGTATTATTCCCATTAAGGAATAGTAATAGCCCAAACATTCTTCCACAGTTCATGTGTGGCAGTACAGTTAGCCATTTTTTACTTTTTTCATGGATATATCTCACCATGCAGGAATACAGTCTGATGCACTTACTCTTGGCTTTGAGATTCTGATAGGGTTTTTCTGTTAGTGGTTGTATTCGTCCATTCTGGCATTGCTGTACCTGAGACTGGGCAATTTATAAGGAAACGAGGTTTAATTGGCTCACAGTTCTGCAGGTCGTACAGGAAGCATCGCACCGGGCATCTGCTTGGCTTCTGATGAAGCCTTGGAAGTTTACAATCAGGGCAGAAGGTGAAGCGGGACAAGCATGTCATATGGCGAAAGCAGGAGCAAGTGAGAGAGAGTGGGTGGGAGGTGCCACACACTTTTAAACCACCAGATCGCCTGTGAACTCAGAGCGAGAGCTCATTTATCACCAAGGGGATCTGTGCCTATGATCCAGACACCTTTCAGCAGGCCCTGCTTTCAACACTGGGGATTACATTTCAACATGACATTTGGGTGGGGACATATATCTAAACCATATCCTTAGCTGTGCGAATAATAGGATAAAAAGACCAGAACCAGGTCCTACTGTCATGCTCTTGCAAAGCACATTCCAGAGAGAGTGGGGTGAAGAGAGATCAGTTCCCAGGATTCTATCTTCCCTTTTCAGAACAGAGAGAACCATAAAAATCATAATTTTCTCATTCACATTCATGATAACTCTTCTTATTCTCTCTCTCTTGTTTTCCTTACTTGACTTTTCAATGTGAGACCTTTTCAAACCATGAGAAGTCACTTGGAAAATAAATAGAAAGATTTTGTTCTCTGTTGGAATGAAGGTGAACTAGAGTGCAGAAGAAATAAAGATATGTTTCCCTAACATTCCTAAAGTGACAAAGACCTGAGATAGAAAGAATATTCTCTTGGGCTACCTCTGGCTCTCAGATATGAAACTTATTTTCCAGCTTGGTAAGATTTAGGGAGAAAAGCAGGTAGGTATTGTCTGTGTGAGAAATTCAAAGCATTTGAAAACATCCCCAGAGTCTGGCTTGACTGAATGCAATCTTATTAATTCAATAAGCACATACAATTAAAAGGGTTATGCAGAAAAGACAGTTATATTTCCAAGTGAATGGGAGAAATCTTGTTTTCTAATTGATTTATTAGAGGCATGAACCAGAGTAGCATACAAACCTTAAAATCACTGGCAAAACAGGTGTTAAGACAGGTTTATATTCTGCCCCTAGACACTTTTTAACTTAAGGATTTATTCATTCATTTATCAAGCATGTATTGCAGGCCACTCTGAGCAGGCGTTGTCCTTGTCACTGGGGGTATGGCAGTGAAAAAGGCAGACAAGTCCTAGTTCTCATGGACCATCTATTGTAGGGGAAAGAGTCACTAAGCCAGTGAACGAGGCAATTCCAGCTGGTGATGAGTCCTTAAGGTTAATGTGACGGCGACAGGGGAGCAACATTAGATAAGGCACCATCTTGTTCGATACTTTAGGGAAGCTTTTTGGAAAGTTTATGGTAAAAAGTAAGTGAAAAAATTTCAGTTGAGAAATGAGTCTTTAGAAACCTTTGTTGTAATTAATACATAAGGAAAGAAAAGCACAAAATCAGCTGGTTAGCTAGTTGGGGCTCTGGATCTGTGGTCCACAAGCTGGGGGTGAACTAACCTGCCAAGACATCTTTAAGTCCTTGAATGGGGCCAGTGAATGAGCTTAGCAAAGAGAAGAGCAATGCATCACTCTTTCATGTTTTATAAATATCTCTCCTTATTTCTGTAGACACGGGTTACCGAATCTTGCCGTGAAAGAAAAGTTTGCTTAACCCCTTAGGTTGGTCTCTGTCTTTAAACAAAATGTATTGAGCTCCCCCGTGTGCCACATCATGCTATGCAGTGATCAAGTACACATGATTATAACAACACCTAAGTTACCTACAACTCTCAGGAAATGAGACATTCTGGCTCACGAACATTTCTGTTTGGGAGCTAGCACTCATCCCTGCCTCATCATTTAGGTGGGAACAACCCTCTTGTTCTGATTCTGTTCCTGTTACTTTTTGTTGGTTTTGTGAAATTTACTGGTCCACTGCCAGTCGTCGGAGCAGACACTGTTGGCTGGCCACCTCACAGCCAGATCCTCCTCCTCTCTGCTAATAGAGGTGGCTGTGTCCAGCCTCAGAGACTGAATCATAATTTGTTATTCTAATCCTAGTCCCCTTTGCCAGTGATTGAGGTAGGGTTAGGCCCATGACACATTTCAAGAATGAATCATAAGTTGATGTCTAATGTGGGGTTTCTGGGGGAAGGTTTCCCTGCCTGATAAGAGATAGACCTGAGGTGAAACTCTCTGCCGTTGGGTAAAATTGAGAAGTTACTTGAGGGCCTGGAACACTTGGAGCTGCTGCAGCCTCTTTTTGGTGACCTTAAAGAAACATTTTTGACGCGGGGTGTCAGAGATGTTTAGCTGCTAAATTAACCCTGCAACCTTCTAACTTTGGTCTTATTATAACATGGTAAAAAATAAAGGCTTAATTGTTTAATCTTGGAGTCAGCTGTTCTGATTTTACAACTCGAAGCATCCTAATTGATACAGCAGTTAAAGGTGTGGGCATTGAAATCAGACTGACTCGTGTTTCAGTCCCAGATCCACCAGTAGTAGGCTGTTCTTCACTGGATACAGGCTACTGAGACTTTCTGTGCCTTAGTTTCTTTAAACACAGGAATAATAACAGTATCTGCCTCATAGGTAAATTGTGAGGTGTAAAGGAGATAATGCATAGACTATTGATAGCACATGATAACTATCCACCAAATGTGAGCTATTACAATTATCATTGCCTCTGTGTGAAGCCATCAGAACAAACTTAGGGAGGTGGACAGAACTGAACGTGTGCAGGCATGGGTGGTGGCAGTGAACAGCATCAGCCAGGGGAGCTGGGGGTGTCGGGGGCAGCAGTGAGCCTGGGAGAGGAGCAGGTAGGACCTGGATCCCCCCACACCCTGCCTGGTCATCCTGAAGATTTAGGTCATATTTGGCCAGCAGGTCATGGTCTAGACTATGTTTTAAAAAGTTGAATTACATGCTAACATTTAAAAAGGGAAAGATTCCATGTAAAATATTGATATATCTATCTCTGATCTTCTTGTAATGGTAGTTTTTAAAGCCCTTATTTGTTTAACCCACTTAGAGTCAGGCATTCTCATGTTATAATTAAAAGCAGCCTCGTGGATAAAGGCATGGGTCTTTGAGGTCAAACAAATCTGGGCCATGGAGAGGGCAATGTGGGCACCTGGGTGTCCTATTAGCTAGGGGATGCGTCACCTACTTCCTTGTGCTGGGATGCTGCTGTGGCAATGGTACCTCTAGTGAGGAAGGCTGTTGGGGACATAATTTGCCAAAGTGGGTGAAGGAAGGGCCCCTGTTCTTTTACAATGAGCTCTCAAGCCAAAGTGGGTGACTGGCATGCTTCCCTACCCATATTTTTGGTATTGGAATGAAAAGATTTTTAACTAGTCAACTTACAAACATGAGTGACATTTTGCCTTGTCAAAGATCCAAACTGTGTGTGCGTGCATGTGCGTGTGTAAGTGTGAAGGCTGCGTGTGGTGCAAGGGCGATGGGCTCATGCTCTGATACTGAACCTCCCAGTACTGGCCTTGGACCAATCACTTAACCTCTAAGCCTCAGTTTCCTTATCTTGAAGGTGAGATTAATGGTAATAACTATCTCACAGTGAAGATTAAATAAAATAAAGATATAAATTTAGTAAATGCTGGTTTATCAATATCATTCCTCAAAGGATAAGGCTGGTGGTGGCTGGAGGGATCAAGCCTAAGAATCTTTCATTCTGCTTGCCAAAAGGAAAGAGCAACTTAAGCATTCTGTACTAAGGGAAAATAATCATTAGGCTTCATGACCTGAGTTGAAGGAGAAAAAGTCAGGCAGAAAGCTGAAGAAATTTCTAATTCCTTTTTTTGGTAAGGTTTTTCCAATTTTACAGAAGCAATAAAATAAAATAAAATAAAATTGAGTAGCACTAGGCAAGCCAGCTGTTGGATGATTGTGCAAAGTTCTGCTTCTTCCAGCAGAGGCCTCTTGTGCGCAGGAAATGAGGCTGGTGGTGGGTGGAAGGGACTGCCCTGGGCCAAGGTGCTGGCTTCCTGGAGGCTTCCCCAGAGTATGGGGCGTCTGCTGCCTTCAGTGAGGGGAGGAGAGTCTAAGGAAACACTTGCAGGGCTGCTCCCCAAAACCCTCACCTTCTGGGCTTCAGGGAGCGGGATGCCAGTGCCCCAGAGGAATGCATGAGTGTGAAACTACCTTAAAGAAGGAAATAAAGAGAAAGAGAGAAAAGAAGGGAGGGATGAAGGGGGAAAGAGCTGGGAGAAAGAGAAAAAGAAAGAGAAAGAGACTAGGAGAGAAAGAGAAAGGAAAAAGGAAGGGAGAGAAGAAGAATGAGAGAGAAAAGGCTAGAAATGGTGAGAGAGAAAGAGAAAGGGGGGGGAGAGAGGTTGAAAGAAGGGAGAGAAAGGAAGACAGAATAAGAAAAGGAGAGAAAGGAAAGGAGAGAGAAAAGACAGAGACAGAGGGAGAGAGAAAGGGAGAAAGAGAAAGGAGGGGGTGAGAAGGAAGGGTGGAAGGAGAAAGAAGGAACCCAAAGGGCGGCTCTGTTCGCTGAGCTCTGATTTCTTTCCTGGCTCCAGGGCTAATAAAGGCTGAGCACCAGCATAGCTGGATCACAAGGTTCAGATCCACAGAGCAAATTTGTCCACTTTCTGCCTGCCTTTTGGTTACAGACAGGTCCCAGACTTAACAATGGTTCGACTTATGATTTCATGACTTTTTGACTTTATGATGGGTTTATCAGGGTATTAGGTGCACTTTCGACTTATAATTGGTTTCAGGACATAACCCCATTGTAAGTGGAGGAACATGTGTATTTCATTTCCATCCACTGTTGCTACCTTGGCAAAAGGGTGGCATATAAATGCTTTTTAATTCAAATTTACTTACTATGGATCTATGAAAACTTGGCACCAAGCCTCCTGAATAGATGATTGACAGAGGAGAAGTCAGATGAGCTATTTAAAGGCTCAGTAACAAAACAATCAGGAAAGAACCAAAACTGTGAGCTATGGGCATGATTTGGGGAAAGGAATTACATTCTGCTGATGGAGGGACCAAAATGGTCCTTGGCCCACACGTTGTGTGCATATGTTGCTCATCATTCAAGATGTGCATTTGGCTAGGCAGTAAAGGAAGGCAGGGCCAAATGGTGGCTTTGACCTTCCCAGATCAAAACTGGGATGGAGAAGAATGCTAAGGACTGCTTGCATCAATCAGGCCTGAGAGGTTCGCTCATCCATGAGCATATACACACTTCCTGGTACACATGGTCTCCATCTATTGGGGAGGTAAAATTCCCCCTGCTACTGTGGTTGCAGGCAGCAGTGGTGGAGGGGCAGGGGCTTCAGGACCTAAAGGAAGAGAACAGGAATGTTGCTTTTTGGCAGCCCTGCTCCTGCAGCAGGACCTGTCTGTGGGATTACGATGGGTCTTTATGGGGATGTCATTTCTGGTCCCTTTGGCCTCTCTAGGCCAGGCTTTGCTTCAGCTGTGAGGCAGGATTCTGCATTAACATGGGTGGCCCATGGACAGCTTTTTGGGGTTCCTGGCTTGAATTGTTGAGGGAAGGTGAAGGGACACAAAGAAATGGCAAAAAGAGGCAAGTGGTGGAGAAAAAAAGCTTCTGGGGCCCCCAAAGCAAAAGGAATGGGGCTGGAAGGAGTGGGTAGGAGGAAGAAAGTCAGCATGGACTCAAGGCCTCTTCCTGGGCCTGTTCTTGGGGACTGGTGCCAAGCATGATGTGTGCTGAAGTTGAATTAGTTTGTTGAGGGAATGCTGGCTTCCTGCTGTTTGGCCACCCTTGGATAATACTTCAGAGCCCCCAGTTGGCAAGCTTCTTCCCTCTCCTGGGCATGACCCACCCCTTTGAAGCAGTTGTGTGTTCCATGACGCACTGCTGCAGCGTGAAGCCAAGGAGCACGGTGTGTGGATTGAAGACTGAGTCCTGGCCCAGCCCTTGCTCTTTACATTAGACCAGGGACCTTCCAGCATATCAGCAACTCTGTCCTGTGGAGAATGGCAGGAATTAAAACCCCTCCCTGTTCACCTCTCAGGTTGCTATGACAGTCAGTACTTGAAAATATTTTCTAAATGAAAACATTCACATTTAAAGTTTTTATTTTTGCTAATTTTTTCAAAATTACAGAAAAAAATTATTTCAAAAGACTAAGGGAACATTTGCATTTGAATAAGGTGATAAAAAGGGATTCTGAAAATTAAAAAAAAAAACCCATGATATGAAGTTTTTCATTCAATTTTTTTTTCTTTTAATTACATTTATTTTAATGCTGAATTTACTCCCGTGCCATAAGTTTTTGTTTCTTCAGTTTCTTCTGGGATATCTTTTTCTTCTGGGCAACCTCCTCTTCTGGTTTAGGAACAATCTGTTCCTTTTCAATAAGGATCATCTCAATGTGATAGGGAGAGCTCATGTATGGGTTAATCCGACCATGAGCTCTGTAGGTCCTTCGGCGCATCTTAGGTGCTTTGTTCCCTTGGATATGCTCGATGACCAGAGAATCTACATCTAAACCCTTAAGTTCAGCATTACTCTTTGCGTTTTTAAGCATGTGCGCAAAAATTCAGCACTCTTTTTGGGCCACCGACCTTGTGTCCAGCCCCACTGCTTAGCCTGGGCACACCTGCCAACTCCACCATTGTAACGTCGGAATGGTACGCGCTGTTTCTGTAAAGTGACATCTTTCAGATACTTCATGGCTTTTCGAATATGCATACCCTTGATGGCCTGGGCAGTTTCACGAGTGTTCTTTTTTTTTTTTATTTTTTTTTTTTTTTGAGACAGAGTCTCGCTCTGCCGCCCAGGCTGGAGTGCAGTGGCCGGATCTCAGCTCACTGCAAGCTCCGCCTCCCGGGTTCACGCCATTCTCCTGCCTCAGCCTCCCGAGTAGCTGGGACTACAAGCGCCCGCCACCGCGCCCGGCTAGTTTTTTTGTATTTTTTAGTAGAGACGGGGTTTCACCGTGTTATCCAGGATGGTCTCGATGTCCTGACCTCGTGATCCGCCCGTCTCGGCCTGCCAAAGTGCTGGAATTACAGGCTTGAGCCACCGCGCCCGGCCGAGTGTTCTTAAAGTGAACACGAAGATTGGAACCTCTTGATTTGCGTGATTTCGTGGGGTTCTCCAGGTCAAGTGAATAGCGAACCATTTTCACAGATTACTTCAGGCCGCTTAGGGAAAGAGCTTCATTCAATTTTTTAAAGCCAAAAAATAAATTGTGCATTATTGCTTTAGGAAAAGGAAAAAGGGAACTGTGAAACAGTTTTGAAATGAAGAAAATATCTATCTCTTTTCACCAGCGAACAGACCTAATAACCTGGTTGTCTAGTATTGGGCATCAACTTATAGCCTTCCCTGACCTGATGTGCCCCCAAAATAGTCCTCAGGGTTCCACCTCACTGTCTTCATCACCAGCTCTGCTTCCTGGATCCCAGGAAGGAATCCTGGGAGAAAGGGTTTTGAGAATTTCTGTTTCATCTGCTATCCTTCTGACCTGAAGAGAATATTATTTCCACAAGAACCAATTTCTGCTCCTTTCCAATTTATCTGAGAAAGTGGGAGCCAAGGTCTTTCCGGCTCTCTGCAGATCACAACCAAGATAAACTTGCTTGTCCCTTTCTTTTGGGTAGGATCTTGAAGGGCCAAGTTCTCTTGAAGAATGCTAACCATGGTGTCTACAAGCCCAGGACTTCTTGTGTAGCATTTAAGGAACTATGGAGCGTAGAGGTTGGAGAGCAGAGATCTCTGTGAATTAGTGTGAGGGCAACAAGACGTAGCTGCTGTAACTCTTCCCCAGCCTACCTGCCCTCATATCCTTGATCATCTCTGAGGATTTCCTTAAGAAAAACTGTGACTTTGTGCTTACAATGCAATCTTCATGCTTAATCCTAGGAAATGATTTTGCCTTTAGTAACGGCCATTTACCATGATTGCAGGTGACTTTCAGAGTGAATGTCTAAATACAAGTTGGAACTAGAAAGAGACTTATGGCTCATCCTCCCTCAGGGAAGGGATTTTGACCTGTGCTAAAGACTGTGCCCTATTCCAAAATCAACAGCTCTCTTAATACTGGGAACAGAAGTAGACCACCCTCCTATCTTCACTGCTCTTAGTGTGACCAAGGGACTGAAGTTTTTCTCCAGCACAACATGAGAGGAGACGACACATTCAAAACTCCCTCACATACTTTTCTCAGCATTTTTCTCCTGGCTGACTGGGGCTATCACCCCTAGCAAGACCTTAGGAGCCAAGCGTTGGAGGAAGAATGACTGTCAGCCTGGATCCCTGCATGGCTAAGTGGAAGAGAGACACTACTTACCCCTAACCCTGCTGCAGTGTTGTTACTGGAGTCAAGTGATCCTGCAGTCATGCCTCTCATGTGTCTCAGTTTCCCCATGACCACCCACTATAGTGCCTGGCAAGCAACAGATGCCCAAGAGATCTTGATTGAATACGTATCTTTATTCTTTGAAGACTCTTGTGATAGTTCAATGAAATAATCACTTTGGAAAGAGATATCAATGTGGAAAAGCTAGTTGACAGAAGTAAGATGATGCTATCTCACCCCCTTCCTCCCTTTCATCTTAAGAAACTTGAACAACTTGTTGAACTATTCATTTGTCCCGGGTAACAGAAAAAGGCTATTGTGGACATAATGAAATCCATAGTAATTGAAGGAGATCCATTTAATTTCAAGCCTCTCCCCAGTGTCTCCCCCAATTCCAAAACCTAATCACAAAACTGGAAACCAATGGACAGGAACTTTAGTCTCTAGGATTGGTATTTACATGAAGCAGCCAGCCACAGTGAGGCCAATGGAGAAGAGACACTCTCACTTTGTAGGCGTTCAGAAAAAGAGAAAAACTTGAATGGTTTAGGAAGGTGATCTTTAAGATCTTATCCAATCCCAAGTTCTGTGATCTTCAAGAAAATAAACAGAATTTTAGTTTCATCCTGTTTTGACTCCTGTGCCTCCCATGTCCATTCCCTGGGGAAGCACAAGTCAGAAAGAGAATTTCCCCCAAAAGCACAAAATAGGAGGCTGAAAGAAATGCAGTAACTTTCAGTCAATGAATAATTCATATTTAAGCATCTTTGCCTCTTATTAGGGGGAGAATCAAGTCTCCAAGCAATATGTCCTTTTAGTTATACTTTGGGTACATTTTGCATTTTGGTTGGGTACATGATGACTCCATCATCTTTGTATAGGACTGTAGGCATTTTTCCTTCTCTTTTAAATAAAGCATCTTTTTGTCAAAGGACTGCAAGCCTCACTAAAGAATAGTCTTTGGAATCAGATGGGCCTGCATCTGAATCTGGGGTGAGTTATTTAATAACTTCAGATCATTCATTTCCTTATTATAAACTGGGGTTAAATATATACCTTATGGGGTGTCTTGAGAATTATCATTAGAAATTATTAATCCAAAAAGGCTGGCATGTAATAAATGCTCCACGCTGGCTGGATCTTTCCCCTCCTCTTTTTTTTCTGCTAAAAAGTACAAAGTCCAGTTTGTGCGGCTGCATTCCATGGTGGTGACCAGGAGCGTCTGTGCCACATTCAGCTACTTCAGGAGACACAGGTAGGTAAATGAGCAGCAGCAGGGCTTCGTTCTGCTGAAAAGAAAGACCGCTGATCCTGAAAAAGTCTGGGTTATGCCTGCAGAGTATAGAAACCTCAAAAATGACTGAAGTTCTGAGGAAGCTATTTTTAAATGGCCTCCTGCTGTGACACAAGCTTTCTGGGAAGGTTTATTTCAGACCCATTATAGCTTTCCACCTGAACTCCTGCATTCCTTTTGGTTTATCTCCATCTGCTGGTACAATATGAAAGATACTTTCACAGAGACCCAGACAGCACTGGTGGCCTTGCTGTTGCAGCACCACACAGAGGCTCAGGCCAGCACTGAGATCTGGGAGGAAGAAAAAGAAGTTTCTGAGACAGAAGAGAAATGGGGCTTCTTATGAAAGAAGGGGAATGTCATTTTTCTATCTTGGCGTGAGTTACTTAGTTGTTCCTCCTCCTCAAGTCAGCTTCGCTTCAAGTGAACTTCTGGTAGGTGAGCTGTCAAGTTGGAAGCCTGGAGCATGGTGATAATCCACTCCACACTTAAGGCTTAAAACCTCAACCATTATTTAATTTGCTCACGAATCTGCAATGTGGGCAGGGCTCTGCAGCACAGCTTGTCTCTATTCTGGGCAGCATCAGCTGAGGCAGTTTGAAGGCTAGATGGGGTGACTCAGTGGCTGAGGGCTGGAATCTTCTGAAAGCTTCACTCCCTTACACATCTCTTGGTTGATGCTGGCATCGCCCGGGGTCTCAGTAAGTCTGTGGACTGAACACCTGCACTTGGTTCCTCCATGTGGCCACTTGGCTCCCTCAGAACACAATGACCGGCTTCTAAGAGAGAGGGCCCAGCATGATGGGGCAGAAGTTGTTTTCCATTTTATGACTTAACCTTGGAAGTCACTTAGCATCTCCTCCATCCTTGTCACAGGTCTGCTTAGATTCTCAGAGAAGGAACCCAGGCCCCTCCCCTCAGTGGGAGGAGTGTCAGCGTCATGTTGTAAGACAAGAGGCCTTGTAGTGGCCATCTGGAAAACAGTGATCTGCCACAGAAAGGAACCCGCAGAGGAGTGGAGGCATGGGCTGCTTGTTGGAAAATTAAGAATTAAGGAAAGTCAGAGCTGTATTTTTTCACTTTACAGAAACTTCACTTTACAGTGGGGCTGGGTAGGGGTGGAGAAATGGCAATGTAATAGAAAACAGAAGTAGGATTTTCCTTGAGAATCTATTTATTTGGGAGATGCCGTAAAATGAAGAACCTACACTGCTTTTACACCAGTGAAAAGTTTTGCTTAAAAAAGCCTTCCCTATTTCAAGATTATTTATCAATGACGTCTGGTACTTCCAATATTTTTATGGCTTAAATTTTGACATATTTGGAAATTATTTTGATGAAAGGAGGGAGGCAGGTGTTCAGATGGATTGTTTTCAAGTGAATTGCCAGTTGGGACCTGTGTTTATTGAGTGATATGGTTTGACTGTGTCCCCACTCAAATCCCATCTTGAATTATAGCTTCCACAATTCCCACGTGTTGTGGGAGGGACCTGGTGGGAGATAATTGAATCATGAGGGCAGTTTCCCCCATAGTGTTCTCGTGGTAGTAAGTTTCACGAGATCTGATGGTTTTGTAAGCGGGAACCCCTTTCGCTTGTCTCTCATTTTCCTTTTGCCTGCTTCCATGTAAGATGTGTCTTTCACCTTCCGCCATGGTCGTGAGGCCTCCCCAAACACGTGGAATTGTAAGTCCATTGAACTTCTTTTTCTTTATAAATTATGCAGTCTCGGGTATGTCTTTATCAGCATTTATCAGACTAATATATTGAGTAATCATCTTTTTCTCATTGATTTGTAATTTTACTTTATCATGTACTAAATTCCTATATATTTTGGAGCCTACTTCTGGACTCAATTATTTTTATCTGCCTTCTCATCAAGATAATGTCCCATCATGAGCTCTGGACCTAGACAGAGCTGGGTGTAAACTCAGAAGCAGCTTAGCTATGGTTTACTTTAAGCCTCAATTTCCTTCTCTGTAAGTTGGGTTGTTTTTCAAGATTAATGGTTCAATGTGTTGCACAAAATTGTTCTGCATGGTTCCCAGTACCTGTGCAAGCAAGGTTCTCGGGGAAACGGACTCTGAGTTGGAAATTTATGTGTTAAATGTTTTTCTGGAGTGCCTTCAAGATCAACAGCTATGGAAGGGCGAGAGAGTAAGCAGCACGGGCAGACGGAGAAGTTGAGTGCAATGCAGCCTCAGCCACTCTAATGGGAACCCTGAAGTTTAAACAGCCCTTCAGTGTTGTCCCGGGTTGGACAGGCTTATTCATATGCCCACACTGATCAGTTTGCATGGGTGCCACTGTGGAAATGGATATGGCCTAGAAAGACATGGCTCTCTGCAGCAGAGGCATTCCGTGAGGAAGCTGACAGCTAGAGTGCACCACCAGCAGACCAGTCCTTTGTCAAAGGAGAATTCTGGCTGTGCATCACAGTGTCGACCATAGTACCTCGCTCAAAAACTTTGATTTTTTTCCCTCTTCCCTGACTCTCAACTCTTTCAGAAGCAGTTCAGCAAAGCTTCATGCTGGAAGGCTCCTAGTCCAGGGCCCTCTAGTATATGGAAATTTTAACACTTTATCACAGAAGTGTGGAGAAGACATTGAAGAGGTGTAGCATTGTATAAGATGGAGGAAAGTGAGGTGGCACAATCTAAATACGATGAGCTGGGTATGGATTTGACAAATCCAAAGCTTTCATCTTAGGTTAAAACACTTTCCTTTCGATCATTATTTGTTCATTTCTAGATTAAAAAATTGACTCTAATAGGCAATGTGAATGTGATAACCAGGCTATGGAATTATCCCATGATTATAAGGAAGCATCTTAGGAAAGTATTTGCACAGATCAAACAAGGTGAGGTCATCAATTTGCTTTTCCTTTTATTATAAAAGTAAAATAAAAAATAGCATTTATAAATCCAACATTTTTTCCTTTAAAGTATTTGATCTAAAAAACATATTTACAATAGCAAAATGCAGAAAAGGGGGAAAATACCATTTTCAGCAATGATTGTAACCATGTTTAAATATTGACGAGTACTTTTTTTTTTCAAATCAGAGAAATAACCACATTAGAAAAAGCAATATGCCTTTTTTAAAAATGGCACGTCAAGTGACTCTCATTTTAAAATATCCCTTTTCTTAACCCTTAATTTGAATGCAAAACGATGCTGTGGATGGTCAGAAGGAATGCCAGGTGGGGACAGTGATACCTTTAATGACAATAGGAACGTAGCAGAGGGACAATAGCAATGACAACAGAAAGCAGCTGTGATCCGGCAGCAGCCGGCAAAGCTTAGTAAGCAACCTCATCCCCAGATGCATCCGCTCAGCCAGTGCTGTGATTGCTAGATACTATCTGTAAGTGAACCAAACTAAAATTCATTTATGAACCAAGAAAGGAAGCCAAGTTGAAAAGGTCTCGAGTTCTATCGAGAATGATGCAGGCAGGCCGGCTCTCTGAGCACCTCTGGATGCGCTTCAGCTTCTGTTTTGTGGACAATGCAGTAGAATTTTAGGGCTTTGGTTTATACGGTGTGGGAAATTGTCTGCAGGCTAAATTTTGCCTTCTAGAGGTCCTTCCTGCCCATAATCATGGGGCATTTTGTTGAGAGTTAGCAGTGAGCCACCACTGGTCAGAGACTCAGTAAAGCTGAGTTTGCGGAAGGACGTCTCCACGCCGCTGTCGCAGACACTGTCGCTGTCTCGGAGCTCATCTGAGGGTAGAAAGCACAAATTCACTGGGGGAATGGCCGGGACCAGGCAAAGCCTTTGCTCTCATGCACCTTATGGTCCAGACGGGCTCCAAGTTTGGCTCTAAAAAACTCATGGACTATTCTGTGGACAACTCTTGCCCACCGGCTTCTGCCAGCCACACATCCCACCTATGCCACCCCCACTGTCACGACTGCTCACCGTGGTGGGAAGGGCAGAAGGTACTGTGGGACATACTGCGAGGATGTTATGAATTAGCCAAATGTCAGAATTAGCCAAATGCTTTCACATCTTCCTCCTGCAATCTAGTCTTGTGTTTGAGAATCCTTTCTGAATTCTCTTCACTCACAGTG
Source organism: Papio anubis (assembly GCF_008728515.1). Classification (NCBI taxonomy): domain Eukaryota; kingdom Metazoa; phylum Chordata; class Mammalia; order Primates; family Cercopithecidae; genus Papio; species Papio anubis. Next base: position 86,463,659 of record NC_044978.1, read on the forward strand.
GACCTTTTTTTCCCTTAGAAATCAGGTGTATTTTTCCAACCACCGTATTATCTATTTTATAGCTGGGGAAACTGCTGAATCTCAGCAAAATAAATTGGTGACAGAAGCAAGAACTAAAAATTAGCTCTCTGGGCCTCATATGCTATTACAGCATACATTGCCTTGAAAACATTTTTGGTAGCAAAGAAGTAAAATGATTTTAGTGAAAATGAGTCTATACTGGAAAATCAGGTTGAATTCCTTTTGTTGATAAGTATCCTTAGGGATATGACCAAGGCAAATTATTTCCTATACAGTGAGTAAGGAAACAGAAGTCTAATATACACTAATCAAAATGCTATCTTCTTACGTATCAAATTCCAATATTAGAATATTAAGACTTTAATGCCAGTGGCATGACTATCATCTTGGTATTGATTGATTTAATCAACCAATCTTTATTTGGTGCCTATTATGTGCTACGAACTATGAGATATTCTAAAAATAACTACAAATTAGGGGCTTAATGCTTAGGTAGGTATTTACTTTTTAAAACAATATAAGTATTTGCTTTTTTTAAAAAAAAAAAAAAATCTGTGCACAAGGAGCACTGGGTAGTGACTCAGGAGATCTGGGTTGTTTTCCAGTGGATACATTTTTCCTTTCTCAAGTGCACACAATGACACCTGCCCTTGCTCCCCTGGGAAGGCCCCCTGGCAGGGTGAGATGGGTGCTGAAATTGAGTGGCAAGAAAGAGCCAGCCAATTAAGAGCTTCCCGGGGAATGGGAAGAGAACGGTCAAAAGGCTGGATCACACTAGTGAGCCAGGGGAGCAGAGAACACCCTTGGGAATGGAAGGGCAGTGTGGACAGTGTGGAGAAAGAGCTTCCACAGCAATGTTTAAGAAAGCAAACGAGTAAAGCAGGGACACTGTTTCATCTTTAAAACCTCGAACATTGCTAGGCACACAGTGTATGCTCGATCAGGATTTGCTGAATGAATGACTGAATGAACTGAAGGGTATAACCCAGAAGTAACACAATGTCACTAATTTTGAAAAAGAATCACACTATCTGGTGGGCAGACAGTGGACTGAAGGGAGGTGGACAGGAAGGAAACAAGGGGACTGAGTAGGAGCCGTGCAAGAATCTAGGCAGGAAATGACGGCAGGCTGGACTAGGGTGGTGGTTGCAGACAGGATGACACTTGATGGGTGGCATATGAAGTGATTAGTGCTAGAAAGGACTCCTGAGGAATTCCTGGGTTTTGTCTTAACCTCCTGGAAGATGGCAGTGCTTCTGACAGATCTGGCCAGTATGGGGCTTGGGTGAGGTAGAAAGCAGGGAGGGTTTAGGACTGACCCTGGAGGGCTGTGACTTTAAAAGGTGAGTGTGGAAGAGGCAGCCAGGGGAGTGTGCTGTGGAAGACGGTCTGAAGTTGAAGGTAGGGGTCAACCATGACACACTCTGCGAGTTGTCAAGGTTAAAAGGAGGTGACCAGATCTGGCAATGTGGAGGTGACTGGTCACTGTGAGGAGAGCAGGCCTGGTGGAGGGGTGGGGATGTGATCCCAACTGCAGGAGGCCAAGCAGAGAGTGGAAGGTGGCAAGCTGGAAAGAACAGCTCTGAAAAATTCTTCTGAGGAGCTCTGCTGTGTAAGGGAATAGCGCAATTGGACTGTAGCTAAATGGGATGTGGGATCAAGAGGGTGATTATTTCGGTGTGTTTTGTTTTTAAAGATGAGGAAATCATGAAATGCTTGCTAGGTGATCTAGTCGGAGAGTGGGGAGGAGGAACGGCTAGAACAGGAGACAGAGGTAAGAATTAACAGTAACAACCTAGTAGAGGTGAGGGGGCTAGACCCAGGGGAGAGGTGGCTCCTCAGCTGGGCAAAGAAATTTAACCCACCAAGCCCAGATGGAAGGCTACCAATGTGGGCACAGGCACAGGTGGGCTGGCACTTGGTGCAAAGGTGAGAGGGTTCTGGTTTCTTCTGTTTTCAGTAGAGTGTGAAGCAAGGGTGTTGCATGATTAAGGGGAGGGAAGGAGTGTTGGGGGATTAGAAACAGAAAGCATGGAATGGTCATTTACAGAGTGGGAGAATAAAATTGTAGGAAATACAGGATTACTGGGCTGGGTTGAGAGTCCATTTCATATGGTTGTGAGATTTTTGGTGGCATGACACACGGTCCCATTTAGGGTGGGGGACAAGGTCAGTGTCATGAGCATGAGAGAGGAGGCAAGCGAAGGAGATCGTTCTCTCTGTATCTTGTTCTCTCTTTAAGGTAAATATTATTTCTCTCATGTCTTAAATTTAATCACCCGCATCATGTTGTTTTTCGTATTTATTGTATTACTTAGTGTTTACTAAGTAGTTCATGTGTCAATGTGACTTTCCAAGGGTACTGCCTCCTCATCTGAATGGTACTATCAAGAGAGGCAGAGGGTGAGCCCAGGGGGTAGACAGACACACAGGGAACTGTATTCAGAAGATGAGAAAGAAAACTGCCACATCATATCCCAAGAGAGCTGAAGACACCAGCCTGGCGGAGCTGGAAAATATCTCCACTGTCTTTTGTCTTTTTTCTTTACCTATTTGCTGCCTTGTGGAGGCAGGCGAGAGAGGCAGCGAGTGGGCCTGAGAGGTGGTCTTCACTGGGCTGGAGGCTGCCTGGATCACTTCAATCGCTTCAGTGTAGCCCATTTGTCTCAGGGCCTCCACCAGCTCTCTGACTGTCCCCCCAGAGACCTGTGAGAAAAAAGGAAGGAGGAGCATGTTCCTGTGTTCGAGTCCCAGTGCAGGCTGTAAGCACTGACAGCCCACCCTTCCCTCTTCCATGCTGCCTCCTCCAATCAGGAGTTGGGAGGAAATGGGAAGGGCAGAAAAGAGCGACTAAGAAAATACAGTCTTTGAATCAAGTTTCCTGTTTCGGCTTAAAGATCACTCAGGAAATCACAGAGAAGTGGTTTGTAGTAAGCACACAGAGACAGCGAGAGAAGCGCTGAGGCAGTGAAACTCTGCCTACAGTGACGTCTACACAGTCTCCCTCTGTAAGCTGAAGCTCTGAAATCCATGGAGAAACAAAAGCTAACCATGAAATTTTCAACAGAAAACAACTTCACCCCATGCTTTTCTACATTTTATTTTTAGAAATGAAAAATAAAAAAAATCACCAGATAATGGCTCCACTAGGAGTCACCTCACAGAACATGACTCAATGCCCTGCCACGTGGTAAGGTGTGTTCTTGGGGACAGGAAGCTACGCATGTTGATTACAGTCGATGGTTTGCTCAGGGCTGTTAAAGTTCTGTGAAAATCCTGACCCTCTCCATAGCATTTTCACAGGAAGTCTCCAGGTATTTGAGAACAGGGAAAATCTGAAGGTATCTGAAAACAGCATTCTCAGGAAGATGGGCTGCCAACTTAGCCTGGGTCACCCTCCCAGGCCTTGGGCAATGAGTGGTTTTCTTCTTCAGAGTTAAGGAACAGGGAAGGAGATTATGCCCTGGCCAGAGATGTTAACAGAGTAAAGTCAAAGGAAAATTGCTAAATCTGTAAGGTAACGTGTTACCTCATAGTTGTCCATAAGTGTTTTGGAAGGAGCAGGACTCAGCCGGAAGGCATTATTAAGTATCCCCAGACCTAATTTCTGTGCCAGAGTAGCCCAGTTTTTGTCTGGATCAGGAATTTCTAGCAACTTATAGAGCTGCAGCTTCACATCTTCAGCCAGCTGTTTCATGTCTCCTGAAGGAAATGAAGAAGGAACACACTTGTTCTCACCTGCCATAGACACTCTGGAGGGACTGATCAATGCCACCTGGCTTCCTCCAACTCCCAGTGGAAGCAACCAAGCTACTCTACTTGAAGGTCAAAGCCCAGCTGAGTAGCAGGCAGTATATATTTATAGTAGATTAAAACTGGATATTCTCCTTATCTACCTCCAGCATCTTTTGGTTCTGAAATAAGAAATGTACTTTTCACAGTAGACCCTGGATAATGCTGGTTCCTCCCTTTAAATGATACTGTGGAGATAATAATGGTTATGAGAATCTGGTTCTATCACAACCCACCTTGTGCTAGTAAATCATCAGATGTAAACTCTGGTTCATATGGTTTCCCATTTAATATGTCAAATACCTGTTGGCAAGAAAAACACCAGAAATTGTTACACATCAAAGGGACCACTAGGGCAGTCTGTTTCTTTATGATAAAGAACTCAGCATGTCCTCCTTAGGAGGGCCTGGTACCCTAATGCTGGAGGAATGGCAAGAGGAGTCAGGACCACCCTCCAAGAATATGGTACCCTTTGGGGGAAGAACAAGCTGTGGGAGCTCTGGTGCTGGGAAGTTGTGCTTTGTACAAACTCTCTGAGCTGGGTCAGAATACCCAACCAAACTGCAGAGAGTCAGAGCTATAGCCTTTTGGAAGGAACAGGCAGTCCAGGCCACCATGTCAATCATCTCCTGCTCAGAGACCTAAGGCTAGGGAAGAGCTTACTCAGAGCTGTGAAGCTGTGTCCCCTCTTCCATAGTAACAAGCTTGTGAGAATTAACTGTATAAGCTTGCTGAGATGTCTAGATGTTCACAAGGCTTGGTGTTAACCCTCTGGCAATACTGACGTTTTAACTGAGGTCGAGAAATGTCTTAGGCTAAAAGAAAAAGAATTCCAAAGCTGCAGAAGCACTTGTGGTGTTCTCTGCAGTCACTCTGTTGCAGGCTGACCTGGGTAAGGAGAGCGTGGGGTCACTGAGTGCATCATCTTTTTGTGTTCTGTGGCAAGGCCTTCTGGGGAAATGAGGTGCTAACATAAAGGGAGAACCATGTAGTCTCTGCCAACATCAGTGAGCTGGACACAAACAGGCTGTGGGAGGCAGATGAGCAGTTATAGAAGTGGAGCAGCTCTCGCCTCTAGAAGAACTGATCTTGTCTTGCTGGAGATCTTGCACACTGCCCACCTCCTCCCTCTGGCTTTTCTTCCCAGGGCCAAACGACCTAATAACTGCTTTATACCTTCAGATCTCAGCCCTGTGGAGTTTTGAGGAAGGTTTTAAATCTATTTACTCTGTTTTATATTTATTGAAATTCTAAGAAGAATTCTTAGTTTATTTTTACATCCCGAAATCACTTAGCTAAGTTCTAAGCAAACAGTAACATTTATCCTAGCTTCAGAAATTGAGATGGTAACAGTTCTGGTGTGAATTCAGAATGGGTAACTTTTATGTGAATTTTGTGTTTTTCTTCTAACCTTTTCTCACATCTCAACTCTGATCTGATTAGGCATACACTTTCGTACTTAGAACTCAGCTGACCTAGATCTTTCATGGATAGGGTTTTTCAAGATAAAAATGGTCTCTGACAAACAGACTTTCTTAAAAATAAAAGGCATGTTCTTTGGGAAATAAAGCACCGGGAAGACCATCTGTTCTTACATTCCTGAACCTCTGACTCCCTCAGGGGCAGCCATCAGACAGATGGAGCGGCACTCACCTGCCAGCTGGCGGCCATATCTAGAGGCGTGGTTCCAGGCACAACTCCTTCATCCTCTCCTGCATTTTCCCAAGAGTCATCCAGGTCATAGAGAGGCTCAAAGTTCTCCACCAGGGGATCTGCTCCTGCGAAGTTAGGTTACACAGCATTAGGTAAACCCACATCTTGTCAACTTTCAACTGCCTGCAAAGGTCAGATTCCCAAAGGCAAAGCACTGTAGCAGCTTGAGGCAATCTCCTGGATAATTTTTAATGCATAAAATGTTTCCACTGGAATATCCAGAGAAATTGTTTTAAAATTGTAATTTGCTTTGATTGTTAAAGTGTCTTATGACACCTTAAATAGCCAAAGATACTATCGGAAAAAAAAAGACTTCAAATACTCTGACTTCACATTTAACTCTACAGGATATTTCTCAACTGAATAATGCATCTTTAATCTGAGGGCTGATGGACAGCATGATTACAGCGACTAGGGTGCACCCTCAGGATTAGGGTCCTCTCTGTTCAAATTTATGCATGACAATGTATTTCTCAGCCCCTTTTCTTGGACACTCAAAATAGCACAGATGCTTGATATCTAGTGATAGCATGGCCAGTTTCACTGCTGGGTACAGCAATGCCAGGGTTCTGATCTTTAAATAAACAAACCTGCTAGGATGTATAATTATTGAAATATTTTGGGAAATCTAGTCTGCTCTTTAGCATCCAGCAAAAACAAAAACAACAAACAAATAAACGAAACACCAAAGTAACTCAAAGACTAGAGCTAGAGTTACTTCTCAGAGGCTTAGATTATTTTTATGAGTGTTTAGCTTGATGTCTAATGATGCCATTTTCGAGGGAGGAACTTGTTTTTATCTTGCTGGGAGAACATCAGATGTGTCAATATCAATAATAGAAGAGTACTTAATGAGAAGCAAAGGAGGATCTTCATGCTATTTCTTGATTTTACTCTCCCAGTTCTGGCCTAATCTATGAGGCAATAAATGTAATCCCACCAAAAAAACCATGGAGAAATTAAGATGAACAATTTATAGGACCAAAGACTGGAGGGATGAGCTATCCCTTAACTGACTTTTTTTTTTTTTTTGTGAGTGCAGTGGCGCAGTCTCAGCTCACCGCAACCTCTACCTCCAGGGCTCAAGTGATTCTCCTGCCTCAGCCTTCCAAGTAGCTGGGATTACAGGTGCCTGCCACCACGTCTGGCTAATTTTTATATTTTTAGTAGAGATGGGGTTTCACCATGTTGGCCAGATGAGTCTCGAACTCCCAACCTCAGGTGATCCACCCACCTCGGCCTCCCAAAGTGCTGGGATTACAGGTGTGAGCCTCCACACTCAGCCTTAACTGACCTTTTCCATGACATTAAGATTCGGGCTTGGTTTTCATCTGAGTTTCTTCATTTATATATCAGAGAAACTGTTACTTGCTATTCCTTTCATGGGATTCTGAGAATTCAATATAAAGCATTTTTAAAAGGGTTATAGTTTCTTTTTCTTTTCTTTTCATTTATGTATTTTTTTGAGACAGGGTCTCATTCTATAGCTTAGGTTAGAATGCAGTGGTGAAACTGTAGCTCACTGCGCCCTTGAACTCCCAGGCTCAAGCAATACTACCACCTCAGCCTCCCAAGTAGCTGGGACTACAGGCGGGTGACACCATGCCTAGCTACTTTAAAAATTTTTTAATAGATATGAGGTCTTACAATGTTGCCCAGGTTGGTCTCAAACTCCTAGTGCAAGTGATCCTCCCACCTCAGCCTCTCAAAGTGCTGGGATTACAGGTGTGAGCCAACCCGTCTGACTGGTTATAGCTTCTTCTTGAAAGGCATTTAATTATAATCAGTGTCTTCTAAAACTATTAATAACCACTGCAATCAGAGTTTCTTGTTCAAGAAAAAGCTCTATTTGTTAGAGTTTTTTTTCCTCTTTTTTTTGTTATTTTTAAAAATTGTTCTCTCTTTTGTTAAAAGAGAAAAGAAAAATACGGTGTTCCCAAAGAAAAATTCCTCTGTCTTTAATTTGCTCTGTTTTCTTGAATTTATGTAGCATTTACCTTCTAAGTTAAAAGAAAACCTCTAAAGTAAATCAGATTTGTCAGGGCAGGCTTCAGATGCCAATTTCATTACACATATTTTGAGGTTCTAAATATGCAAGGCACTGGAAATTCAAAGATGAACATGGATAATTTTCTATACTTCACAGGACTAGAGAATTAAATGGAATAACATCTGCAAACCTGTGAACAAAACAGGAGAGAGAAACATAGTAGAGAGAATAAAGTCTTGAAGTTCACACTGCCCAAGTGTGATTCATAGCTCTGACACTTACTGGAACCCTGAAGTGGGATCTGGTAGTCTCTCTAGTCTGTCTCCTTGACTCTAAGATGGGGAATAATAACGGTATTTGTCACAAGCGGTGACTGGGCATTAAATGAGACTGTGCACATAAAGTGCATATCATAGTGTCTGGCACACGGAAAGGTCACTAAGTGCTAGTCATTTTTAGTGCCTTCCACGTAATGGGTCCTAATACATGGCCCATTTTCTTTTTCCTACACTTCAATTTTTAAGAGACATTTCTTTCAAAATGAAGTCTTTAAATGATTTCTTTTACCAATAATCTTTTTCTTCTGGGGACTTCTGATATGATCTGAGACTGATACCACTCAGAATTCCATAAGGAATCAAACTCTACTTTGAAAGACCCCTTGTCATGGGAGTCAATCTAAACAATCAAACCCCAAACAAACAGATGAATCAGAAAGTAAAAACTAACATGACTGTCAGGGTAAAGCCCAAGAGTACTAGTCCAAACAGTGCCTTATGGCAGATAAAATGTGATCTGCCATATAATTTTTATTTACCCTCGCTTTTCAGCAGTAGGTCTGTGGCTTAAAGAAGGCAACATGGCTGCTCTATTGAAGTTGGGTTTGCATTCCTGGTAACATTTTTTATTAATGACCGCCAGGTCGCCACCTTACCTGCTGCTTTGAGAAGAGCTGCCAGCCTGGTGGACCCTCTCCCAGCTGCTATATGCAGGGGTGTGGTTCCATCGTAGGTAGTACTGTCCACATGGGCATCACCCTACAATCCAGCCCACACAGGAAAGCGTTAGTGGAAGGTTCGTTTGCCCTTCTGTCCCCACTTCCCAGTGTGCATGGCCCCTTGGGTCCTATTACTAGCCCAATTACTACTTTGGACTGGCTCTGTCATTGAAGATATCCCCAATTAGAGATGCCAAGCAAGAGAGTGGGGGAACATCCAAAGGTGCTACTCTGAAGCCCTCCATAAGTGTTAAATAAGTAGAGCTGATTATAAGGGAGAACAGCAGCTACTGACTTCATTCTTCGAAAAGATTTCCTTAAATCTCCCTCAGGAATTTAATGGAAAAGCAAATAAGTGCGCCCTTCACCTCCAGGAGCAGGCAGCCTGCCAATGAGATGTTGTCGTGCTCCACAGCCAGGTGCAGTGCTGTGCGCCCGGACTTTTGCTCCTGAGCATTGACGTCGGCCCCAGCGGCCACCAGCAGCAGCAAACATGGCAGGCTATTGCTCATCATGGCTAGATGAATGGCATTCAGACCTAGAGTCCAAGCAAAGGGACAGTCACAGGATAGGATGGTTGGCTCACAAGATGGCCCTTGGTGAAGCTGAAGGAAATGGCAAAAACTGAATCATGGGGAGGGACAGCAAAGGTACTGTAAGTCTATTGTTCTGCTTTGAAGACCCACAGTCTCCTATTATGTTCTCTGGAGACACTGAACATAAACATTCTCTGAATAAACGACACTTTGTGTGCTTCAAGATGAATCTTGACTTAGGCCTCTGCTTTTTCCTCCTACTAACTATTCTAAATCACCTTTAAAAAAATTAGCTTTGGTGAGCAACAGAAATGCCCAAAAGAGATGATGAACTCCAGGTGACTAAGGAAAGCACTTTTGGGTACAAATCAAGTAACACACATTTATCAAATACCTAGTAGATATTTAGAAGGCGGAGAAAGTTAATCCCACACCAATGATGTGTGATTGTCTCTTACCGTCCCCATTGGGGTGGTCAAGAAGTAGTGCTGCCTTTTTGTGCTTGAGTAAGATACTGAGAACTTTATCATGTCCTTCTTTGGCAGCTAGGTGCAAAACAGAGTTACCCAAGCGGTCCAGAAGGCTCAGGTCGGCCCCAGCCCTCAGCAAATCCTCCACCACATCTTCCTGCTTAGTGATCACTGCCAAGTGCAAGGGCGTCTGGAAAGTGAAGGGCAGGAGATTCACCGGTCAGCAGTGAACACTTACTTACAACTTACAGCTTGGTAGCTGTCACTGCAATGGGTGGGGTCATACTGCAGGAACATTTCTCATTCCCAGATTAACTCCTGACCTTGGCACCCAAGTTATCCTGTTCCATACCATATGCTAATGAAGTACATACACTGTACTAACACTTAGCCATTCAATAATTCGGGTTTTAAAATTTTTATTTATTTTAAATTTAATTGACAAATAGTAATTGTATATATTTATGAGGTACAATGTGATGTTTTAATATGTTTACAACATAAAATGATTAAATCAGACTAAGTTACAAATCCATCATTTCATATAACTTTTTCTGTGGTGGGTTATTTTCATATTTACAAGTCTTAGTAACTTCTTGTTTCTCACTAAAACCCACTGATTGTTGATTTTGAGCACACCTAGTAGTAAATTTAGTTTTCTTAAATTTCTGGTAGGAGTTATCTTCAGCTGATTTTATATTAACAAATCAAAATAAGGCTATGTTTTCACTGAAGAAATTTAAATGAAGTACTCAATAGAAACCAATTAACAAAAGTGCCATGATTCTATGCTGACATGGAAACTAAATTTACTAAATTAAAAAATACTGTCCCATGAACTGGCTCCTGAGACTACTCAATATAGCTTTCCTATACCTATTTCATAAAAGGTATTATAAGATTCTAAATAACATAACCAGGATAATACAAGTATCTCACCAAGCGGGCTCAGATGAATAAAAAAGGTGAGTTAATGATACCTAATAGGTACTTAAGTAGTCCATTTGACTATCCTGCCCACAAGGTATTACTTCGATGAATGCAAATAAGATGTTTTGCAAACTGTGTGTTTTCAAAAATGAGTAAGACAAATACAATCACAAATGTATCCTTCAAAGAACTGAGTTCAATGACAGAGAACAGCAATGTATCTTTACACAAATCAGTTTATTTCACAGGAGCCTAACTATGACATCCAGCCAGTCTTGTGACAATTTGCCTAAAATTCCCTTTTCATTGAGCAGTTACTGGCTACAGCAGCAGGTGAGCCACCAACCTCCTAGCTATATAAGTGACCACAGCACATGAGAACTGGCGGGATGAATGATGTGAGGGTCATCTAAATCTCAACTACAGTGATTATTTAATATATCAGACCAAGACCCTTTTTTTTGCCAAATTATTACTCGCCCTTATTTCTTTCATTTTCTAGGACTATCACCCTGGCTGGAAATGAAGTGATGCCCTCAAAACTTTAGATATTGTTGCCAAGAGCCTTCTTCTCAAAAATAACTAAGTCAATAGAAACTGTTTACTAATCTGTGTTTTCTGAAATGCTACTTGGGGAGATGGGAAAAGGAAAGAGAATGAGAATGTGAAAAAAAGGATCTGAAATTGTAAGATAGTATACCATTCAGGAATTAGAAATTATCTGTAGTTTGAATTTAATTTAAGAAAATGAGTCTGAGGTTTTTTTTTTTTTTTTTTAAATATTTTCTTCCACAGTCCAATCAATGGCTTTCCATGATATAAAGCTTCTAGATCTTAAATCCAAGGATAATATCTTAAACAATTACACCTTCATGCTATGGCTGTGGGCATGGGGACTTACACAGACATTCTGGATAGCCAAATATACAAATGTCCCAGCAACCCAACTCTTGTAGATGTATCTAGGTAAAATTCTGACACAAATCCACAAGAGGACATAAGTAAGGAGAGTCACTGCAGTATTATCTACTGAGGTAGGAAGTTGGAAGTTGGTTAAATGTCTACTACTAGGAAAGAAGAATGTTAGAGGTGGAAGATCCATACTAGATTCTCTTCAGGAGCTGAAACAACAAACTAGCTGTACACAGAACTGTGTGGATAAGCAGCGAAGGCAGAAATACAGTAACATGTAGCATAATGCCACTTACGTATTTAAAAAATATATGCACAAAGAACTATACAGATACACACAAGTGTGTGTAAAACTGGTGAAATCTGATTAAGATCTGTGGATTGTACCAATGTCAATTTCCAGGTTTTGATACTGTTCTGAAGTTATGCAGGATGTTACCATTGGGGGAAACTGGGTGAAGATACCTCTGGTTTCCTTGCAGTAAATACTAGGACCTCCTAGCATATTTCTGTAACCTCCTTTGAATCTATGATTAAATTAAATTTAAAAAAATATAAAGGTTAATGCAAGGCAAGAGAAGTACATTTAACATAATGTGGATTGTATGTGAGAGTATATGAAAATATCTATGTATTTCAAGTATTTGCACATTTATATCCAATACTTGAAAAACTACCTATAAACACAATAGTGACATTTGTGTTTAGGGGACCTGGGCGTTGTCAGGGCAGGCAACTTTGACTTTCCAATGTAGATTCTTCTGTACCATTTTTAAAACTATGAATATATGTGATATTTATAATAATTAAAAGCATAAAATAAAAATACATAAAACCCCCCAATAATGTTTTATGGGAACATATACAAATAAAACAATCCATACCAAACACAATAGAGTGGTTGTCTATGTTGGGCGAAGGAGAATGAGAGAGGAGAAAAAGGTTTAAAGAGAATATTTTCATAAAAAATCCTAACTCTGTGCACTTGGACTATTTTGAGTGTGTTTCTAGAGGGTGGGTGGGGAGAGGAATTTGATCATGACAGATGGTCACAGAAATGTACTAAGATTAGTGAAAGGTATTTGGGGAGAATGCTTAAGATAATTGCCAAATAATCCAAATTATTTAAAGAACTATATCATTTTCCATTAAGAATAGTTACTAGAGAACCTTTATGACAGATAATCAAGAGTTCAAATCTTAGCAGTTTCTAATTCTCAAATCAAAGTTGCCACTGGGTGTGTGTTTGAGACCTAGAAGGCATACTAGGGAAGCCAGAATCACTGCTCATTAATGAGACTGGTGGTAAGGTGGGGGAAAAATGGACATAAGAGTCTTCTGAGAGTCCCCAAATCAGAAGGGATAGAAGTATCAATGGTGGTGGTTTCAGGGTTTTTGTCTCTAACACACTAGAGAGTCTCAACATATGTAACCAAATGATACAGTAAAGAGTTTAGGATATAAAAAAATCACAGCTACTGGCCAGACACAGTGGCTCATGCCTGTAATCCCAGCACTTTGGGAGGCCAAGGCTGGCAGATCACGAGGTCAGGAGTTCGAGACCACCCAGACCAACACGGTGAAACCCCGTCTCCACTAAAAATACAAAAATTAGCCGGGTGTGGTGGTGAGCTCTTGTTATCCCAGCTACTCAGGAGGCTGAGGCAGAATCGCTTGAACCGGGGAGGCGGAGGTTGCAGTGAGCCGAGATCGCGCCACTGCACTCCAGCTTGGGTGAGAAAGCGAGACTCCGTCTCCAAAAAAAAAAAAAAAACACAGCTACTAATCCTGTTGTGCTGCTGTTGTGCTGTGTCCTTTGCAGATCCTATTCATAAACATAAAGTAAGTAATTCCTTGAATATGACTGTTAAGCAGGGTTTGAAAAGAGGACTGACAAGCTACAACGTCCCATTCCTAGTTTTATTCATAGATTTGTGATGACTACAAGGAACAATCAGTCCAAAAGTCTGCGAGAATCAAGCTTTACAGGCAAAATGACTTTCCAAATACCAATGACCCCCAAAATGACATGAAAGTTTCAAGAAGACATCCTTTAAATATAAATCTACAATCACACTTCATACTAGTTATTTTATATTAACAGACAGTGAAGAGTCACTAACTTTACTTTTCCTTTGACATTAAGCACAACAGCCAGTGAAGAAGCCTAATGGTGACTTACATTGAATGAAAAATGGTCATTTTCCCCTATCAGGAAACCTACTAATTTTTTCCTAGTCATAGGTAAAAACTATTAAGAGCCACATGTAAACATTTAGTAGTTTTGCTGTAAATGCACTTTAAAGCACATTTTTTTTTTTTTTTTTTTTGAGACAGTCTCACTCTGTTGCCCAGGCTGGAGTGCAGTGGTGTGATCTCACCACACTGCAAGCTCTGCCTCCCGGGTTCACACTATTCTCCTGCCTCAGCCTCCTGAGTAGCTGGGACTACAGGCGCCCGCCACCACGCCCAGTTAATTTTTTTTTTTTTTTTAGTAGAGACGGGGTTTCACCATGTTAGCCAGGACCTCATGATCTGCCTGCCTCAGCCTCCCAACGTGCTGGGATTACAGGTGTGAGCCACCGCACCCAGCCTAAAGCACATTTTAAATAATGGAAATAAAAATAAGAAAATAAATATTTTAATTTTCTTTAAAGAAAATGAAGTTTTAATTAATTTTCTTTAAAATAATAAAAGCATTTTCCTTTAAAGTGAGGAAACAAATGATTCACATCACTGTTTTAAAAACTGAGAGAGCAGGAACAAATACCTTCACTAAGTAAATAATCACACAGGATTTTGGCCATATTTTTGGAGTGAGAGATACACGTGAACCAGCAAACCATCTCTCCAAGGAGGATGAGGAAGATGCTTCGGGTCAATGAAGGAAAGGAGAAAAATGGAAAGCTAAGAAGTAGGCAAGGGCAGGAGCCCCATACAGCAGACTGGTGGGAGTCGGGGAAAGATAGTGAGGTGGGAAAAGCAATCGGGGGCAGGAAGGAGGAAACCTCAGGAGCCGAACCCCATCTTGGCTTCATGCCAGTGCAGTCGCTCAGCCAGAAAGTCTGGCTGGGGTCACTGGGTTCCCATCACCAATGTTCAAGCTCTGCTTCTGCCCAAGTGGCTCCCAGGCTCCTTGCCTCTCCCTGAATTCTGCACATGCCCATTAGGGGGCCTTGCTGTGTCTCCAGCTAACTTCTCCCTTTGCAGTGTCGGAAGACCTCTGGAAAAAACAGTTCCTCAACTTGTATTTTCAGCCCACCTAATTAATTCCTAAGAAAACCCGATTTGGGCAAAACTTTGGTGTTCCCACTTTTCCTCACTTGGAGCTGTCTTTCTGCTTTTGGAAGACACCTTTTCCTCCTCAAGCAAACTTTTAACCTTTCTGTGTGGTGATTTCAGAATGCTTTATTTGATATACATTTAATCTGGATATTGTCAACGTATGTTTCAGTAGACTCCAAAATTATTATAAATTACTGGCTTTTCAAACCTTTTTTTAACTTTATTTTTCTTGACAGATGTGACATTTTTACTCTAGTTTCTCCCTCTTAAATGAAAAAACTCTTTGATTTCTAAAGTTTAAAGTTTGCCTTCCCCCAGTGGGATGCTGAATTTCATTGTGGCTTGATGGCTGTTATACCCACAGATCAAAGGATCCTAAATCATAAGGTAACATTCTCAACTAATGGGATTTTAGATATTACCTACAAGGGTTTGTTTTTATTTTTGCTACTCTTAACATTACTAAAAATAACACGCACCCAAACATACAAAAGAAAAAGTAAACTACGGATTTTTCTTCAGTTGTTTTCTTGAGATTTCGGCTTACCTGGTACAGGTCATTTCTCATGTTGATAATGTCATCAGAAATCAAACCAGATGTGACTTCTAGTAGATCCCTCACAAGTTGAGAATGAAGGTGGATGATTGCTAAGTGTAAGACACTGGAATGAAAACACAGTGGCAATAATTAACTAAAATATTAATGAAAAAAAAAGATTCCCAAGATGTGATTAGATTCAAGGATGGAATCTGTTCTCATACCTAGTTTTATTTGGCCCTAAAATGTTTTGAATCTATAAAATGTATTGAATCTGAGGTGGGATGCTGTCTCCAGAGCACCCGTCCCTCCCAACTGTCTGCCCAAAGCTGTTATGTTATTTGTGGTACCTGCCTGGCCTCTGGGAGCATTCACGTCTGACCCCTTGATGCATAAACACACTGAGGCTTCCAGCCCAGAAGTACCTAAGCTTAAATCCCAATTCTACCTCTATACTACGGCTTTGGGTGGTTTTCTCCTCTACCTTTCCCCCTGACTTTTCCTGACACACAGATTTTATGTAAAATGAATGCCTGGCACTAGGAATTGTTCAGAAAACTTAGTTATCTCACCTAGTCCTGTTGCCCTCCTCCAAAATACACTGCGGTGGCTTTTTAAAGATCTTTCTAGATCCCAAGAGGGGAGAATGGTGTAAAGCTTTTAACTACTGGAAGAAAATTCTTGCAGTAAACTTGTGAAGAAACAAAGTGATTGTATTTCCCGCCACTCCTGCAAACATTCTGGCAAATATTCCCTCCACCTGGAATGTTTTTGCTCCTTTCTTCTGCCTGAACAATGCCTACTCCATCCTTTATATTCCAGTTCAAACCTGACATCCTCAGAGAATACTTTCCTAACCTCCTAGGTGGAGCACGTTGTCCCTCTCAAATTTACTGCTTGGTTATGCAACTGCAGTTTTCTACACATTTTTCTCTTTCTCTGTCCTGTCATCTCTGGGGCAGGTTCTGTCTGAGTCAATCTTACAGCCCTAGCATGCAGTAGGGGCACAAAAATAAGAATGATAGAAGGAACCTAAGAGCTTACACTAACGAGGCTGAACATACCGGTGGTGTCAAAATCACTCAGAGAAGCACAATTCTTTTAATTATTAAAAAACATACTATTAAAATTCAAAACAATAACAATAACAATCATTTTAACAGTGGCTACTATTTTTGGGGAGCTTTGATTTACCAGACTATGCTAAGCATTTGATATATATTGTCTTTTTATTATAACAATAATCCTAGGAGGTAAGTAATATTATCTTCGCTTTTTGGCTAATGAAACTGAGACTTGTAGGCCTCATATAACTCAGTCAAGGCCATAAGTGGTGAAGCTGGGATTCAAGCCAAGGTCTGTCTTACTCCAAAGCCATCTCTTAATCCCTTAAGCAATCCTCCTGCATAGGGGATACATGTGCACTGCTCTAAAGACGTGCAGATGAATGTCTAAGAAGATGACCACTCCAGAGCATGGACAGATTGAGGTGCAGAGCACACTAAAGCATCTCGCAGCAAAACTACATCTGGGACATGAGGTACAGCCTGGATCTTCTCTAAAATAAGCTATCAGGTGCCACTTTACTCAAGCCTCTTCCTTAGCAATAGCAAGTATATCGTACTTGGGATTAACACTGGCACAGAAGAGTCTAAAAAACTAAATTGTGATTTTGCTACTTGAGAAATATTTTAAAATGGATGATCTCAGGGTTTCACTATTGCTTCTTGAAATGTGATACTGGAAGAAGACTTCTGAAAAGGGCCTAAACTCTGACATAGACATGATGCACATATACCAAGAAAAAGGTCATACTTCTAAAACTGCCCGAAAATTTCCATGTGCAGCTCAGCATTTCATAGCAGAAGTACATTCCCCCTCCCCCTCAAATCCTCACACCCTTATGGGAATTTCCCCAATAGCAGAAGTTTTATATATTTTTCTTTATTGTATTTTCTATGATGACTAACGGCCACAGGACTCAGACTATTAGCCAAATATGATGGACTGAATTCAAACAAGAGACTTGGGCTGTGATGGCCAAAAGCTGCCCTTTACCTACACTCTTCTGAGGATCCTTTGGTCTCTCCAAGTCCCACCTCTGTGGCCTCTCTGAGAGCCGGCTTGTGTGAGCGTGCTTGGGTCTTAGGAGGGAACTTGCACGTGCCTCGCCTTGTATCCCTTCCTACAATCCCCCCTTCAGATATCAGCACTTCCTTTCTAACCTGCACGTGCTCATCTTCTTAGACTTATCAATTCAACAGGTCCCTGGAAATGCCACTTGAAACACTGCTATCCTGTCTCAGTTAACTGCTTTTTCTTGTGGTTGTATGCTATTGAATGCTAACTGGATTATTTAACCCTGAAAAAGCATTCTGCTGTTCATGGCCTTACACCAAGAAGGTTGTACTGGTGCCTCTCATACTGTATAACAAGGCCAGTGGTTATACCACATCCTTGGTTACGTTGCAAGGAACGAGAACAAAGGTGTCTCTGCTTGAAACCCTGAGGTTGTTACTTTCCTAAAGTGCTTGGTTTAATTTTTAAACTGAGGTCTAAAACACAGCACTCAAGAGCTCTTCCACAGAAAAGGATTTCTCTGTGTTGATGCTATTTTAGGAAGGTTTTAGATAAGGCACTTGACTTGAATGTGAAGGCTGCTGTTTCTTGTTATTTTTATAGGCTTTCGAGATACTTTAGAAGTCTCAATGAAAGGACTAAGAGAACTGTTTTAGAAAGAAGCCAGGTGGCTTTGCAAATACAATCTCAGTAATAGCAGGAATGGAAGGCATGGTGTTTGGAATGTTCGACTCCCACGCATGGGCTGGAGCAGTCACAAAAGTCTGAACCAGTCACAGACTGGTGACCACCAGAAAAGGTAGTAGAGAAGAAACCAGTAACTGGGAAAGAATGACCAGTCCCTCTTAATCTTTCTGTTGTTGTTGCTGCCTTTATTGAGCTTTTTCTTGAGTACACTGTCATTATAAATATGCAGCTGGGATAACAAGGTTTCAGGGATTTGGTAGGACTCTTAACAATTCTCCAAATATTATTTCAATAAACAAAGCGAGGCTTTTCAAAAAGTACCATTACCTATACACATCTTAGTTTGCTTGCCCAGAGAGATTCACTCTTAGATGAGTCCTCCAGCTACTACAGATTCCAACAGATGACAGCAGCAGGATGGAGCAGCAAATTGTGCTACTTTACCTTATTCACACTAGTTTTCTTGATCGTGCCAGTTAGAGGACTCAATACATTTGAACAATTATTTTTATCTCTAGTCAGCATGCATTATACGATGCTCTTCTTTTTCTCTACCCAGAACAACCTATCATGCAAAAAATCCTGACTTACCTGTCCCCATTCTCATCCTGCACGGCAGTGAGATGGCGCTGGACAGCCAGCAGCATCTTCACGTCTCCTGTCACTGCGTAGTCGAAAAGGGCATTGGCATGCCTCTTTGCAAGCTGCATAGCCTTCTCTAGAAAGAGGTTATCTGTAAGGCAATGACCACAATCATAGTTGAGTGTTCCTACTTTTGTTTTATGGGTATGGCATGCTCAAGGCCAAACTGACCAGCATCAGTGTTCTGACACCTTGACACATCATTTTAGTTGAAAATGCTCTTTCAATGCTTTTGGATTGTGTTGACTAGAAAAAGCAGAATTGGACATTGGGTCACTGACAAATATAGTTAGAGATTGATCTTAAAGAATCTATGTATGGTTTGTTAGAGGAAAAAGTTTAGAAATGTGTTATTTTAAGGGAACAACCATTATCTGTTATTTTAAGGAAAACAATCTCCAAACAATGTTAGATTTTACCATGATTTTAAATCACCAATATCTTGGTGAAATAATCCTTCATTGGGATCTCTAACAATTAGCTTGTTAGGCAATGTGTGAAAAAACACACGTCTCTGCCATAAACAGAGACTTTCCATGAAACACTCATGTTTTTGTAAAGTTTGTTCCATTAAGGTCAGGGAATGGCAGTTGTGACCTTTGGGCCAAAACCTGTTTATGCTCTGCTTTTCATATAGCTCCCTAGCTAATCATGGCTTATACATTTTTAAAGGGGTGTTAAAAAAAAAGGCATATGTGATAGATACCACATGTGGCCACCAACTCTAATTGCTTTTACAGATGTCTTCTTAGTACGATCTAGGATGACCTAGAATCATGACACATATGCTAATAAGTATTGGTTCAGAGTAAACGCAAAAGTACATTTTCTCCTAATCCTACTTGTTCAAAGAGGGCAACAAGATAAAAAGAAAAGTTCCTATTTTAAGGCAAAGTTCTATTTCAGTATGATGGTTAAGCCAGAATCTAGAGAGGGTGACTATTAAGCTTGTAGAAATACTTCTCTATCTGTGCCAGAAAAGAAGTTGATTACCTCTCACAATACCCTAAAACTGCATGATTATGACTGGAGAATGTACATGTAAATTTCTGTACTTTACATTCAAAGATAACAGAGCAAAAATGGAAATCCCAGTGTGAATAAAATGATCTGACATATGCTCTTCCAAAGACATACAGAACTTTGAAGAGTACGCTAAACTAGATATTGATATGTCATCTTTAGATTAGCAGATACCTTTCTACACCTAGGACTGACCCCTCCCCAGCCAACCAATAGAACGTAATTTGTGTGCTCACTTACCCTGAACCCTAGCACTCTCTTCTTTTGCTCTTGTTGCATACGTTAGAGTGACCTCACCATTCCCATCAGTGGCCTCGCTGGGCTCCTGATTGTGCTCTGTGGTTTCAATGACTTTCCCAAAGAGGTTTACAGTGTTTCTGTCATCACTTCTGTCACAACCTTCAGAGTCCTTTTTAGATTCAGTGTCCATGGTTCCTAAGAAAAATGCAAAAACATCAGATTTTTCTCAGTAAAATGTATTAATTTAGTGATAGTTCACTATTCCAATGCAGGTCAGATAAAGGTAAGAGGCAAGTTTGCTGCAAAAGGAAAAGAAAAATAATAATTTAAAATTCTTTTAAAAATGGTCATATCATAAATACCATGTTTTGGAGATATTCTAAACTCAATTCTAAAAACCATTTTTAGTATACTTCTAAAATCTTAGATCTCATTTTGCTTATTTACTTGTAAAGGAGAAAAATGAAATAAAGCTCTTCTGTCAATTGCAGAAAAGTTGAATTTTTAAAGTTCTTGAAAGCAGAGCAGTTTTTTCCTAACGCTAATGAACAAAGCAAGTCATAAAGACGTGTTGTCAATTCACATTCTTTAGTATGGGAGCTATCCAGTGTAGCATTCCTGATCATCCTCTTTCAGGTTCAACTATGTTATCTGACAGACACTATGAGAGCATCTAGCTTTTATGGTGGAGACCTGCTTCAAATTCTTGTTCTGCCACTAACTTCTGTGTGCCTTCAGTGAGTATAAACATTTCTGAACTTTGGTGTCTTTTGTGTGCAAAATGGAGATACTATTTTCCATATAGTGCAGTCATGAAGATAACAGTTAAAACATGTAAAAGCACTTGGCACAAAAATAGGTATTCAATAAATGGGAAGACTTCTTTATAGTATTATTTCTTCCATGGGTACACTAGAATGGACCTGTAATGTAAACTATCAACACGTGGTTTAACTGCAGCTTCTCAGGTGATGACTTGATGGGAAAAGACAAACCCTATAAAACTCAAAATGATTTCAGAAGTGTACTATTTGAGAAAACGAGAGACAGAATACGTAAGTTTGGTGATGTTTAAAATGTTTGAATAGTCAGGTCTCTGTATATCTCTTTTCAATGCTCTTTTCTTTCCTCTGTTCATGCCACTTACGAAGGAAATATATAAAATATAAACAAGGAACAGAGTTTATACTAGCCACAGGAAATAATATCTTTTGGAAAAAGTATCTTCTCAGTTTATTTGCATTAATCAATTATTTTTCAAGACGATAATACTGTTGTGATAGATTTAAACAAATTTTTTTTAAATCTATTTTTTTTAGGATTTTTTTTTCCTTTCTTGGTATTAAGAATAAAGCATTACTTACCATGCTTCATCCCAGCATTAGATTTAGTAGTTCCAGGATGGAAGGTAATCCCACCATAAGTAGGAAATCCATAGTGCGGGAAGCTATACCCTGAAATGGCAAGTAAAACAAATGAAACATCATGAAGATATTTTACAAGACTCAGCACAACTTAGTGTCTGTCTGTCAGGTGAGCACAGCCTTTGGTGTGAAAGAACAGTACTGTGCCCACACATGGTGCTTCTGTTGAGACGAAGACACATGGTGGGGGTCATGGGACCATGAGAATTCCACTTTGATAAAGTTTACATTTTGGCAACTCTGACAGCACCCCAGATTTGGGGAGTGGTTGCGATGGAGAAAGCCTCCACTCCTATGTGAAGGGGAGAGGCTAATAGTGAGGGTCACCAACCAAACTCAGACTTGCCTACATAGAAAACATTAAAATAACCCCTTGAGGAAAAAAACTAAATCAAACAAAGCACAGAAAAACATACTGACTCCTCAATGGAAAAATGGCCACCACTGTTCACTCCTAGGCATTTTTGGTGGAAGCACAAGCTGGTACAACTCTTTGGGGAAGCAGCTGGCATTAGATGTCATGCCCTCTGACACAGTAACTTTACTACAAAGACTCTAATTTACAAAAGTAATCTGGAATAAAATGAAAAGTTATGTGGATAGGAGTTCAGTATAGCATTTTACATAGAAAACAGGAAACTACATGTAAGTAAGTTATTCTATGGTTTGTTCACTTGAGGAAATGAGTCATTAAAATGATGCTTAAAATTTACGCTTAGGTAAAGTTCATATTACTGGAGGAAATGTTTATGTTAACATCTCAGGTAAACATTGCACATATGATTCTATACATACAGTCATGGTGCAAATGATAGTAAAATAGTATTACAAATAAATGAATTAAAATAAAATGCATGATGGTGATCACAGTTGTATTCAGGGGAAAATTCATAAGTATCTACTATAACATATACACAAAAAATAGTAGTAGTTAACCTTTGGCAGATTTTATGTATTTTCAAATTTTCTACAATGTATTATATAGAGATGTTTAATATATAGCTATATTATGGAATGTATGATATAAAATTTTTTCAATGTTTCCAAACAAAAACAAGACAACCAAGTCAAAAAACATAAAAGAGAAATATACTAAAATGTTTAGGGAGGTACTCATTAAAAACTGGCTTTGGGGTACCTTTTTTCTTCTTAAAGGCTTTTGAGATTACCTACATATTGTAAAATGAACATAGATTTCTTTGAAAAATAAATTGACATTTGTCAGGAAATTTTAATTAATATACTCAATAATATCATAGCCACTCAACTCACAGACATGCTCAGAAACCAAAGAAAAGAAAATTCTACCCTCTCCAATATGAAAAAGTTTTAGAAAGAATAGGTGTTTTTGTACCTGGCCCTGTACTTCCAGTGCCCCCTCCTCCACCGCCACTACCAAACATGCCTCCGCCTCCAGCTCCAGCGCCACTCCCACCGCCGAAACTATCCGAAAAATTGGGCATGAGCTTCTGCCGTTTCCTCTGTACTTCTTCTTTATCTGTATTTAAAGGAAGAGAAACCAGAGGAGAAAAGATTGATTCGGTCCCACCACTAGCCACAGAAAGACCACTGATTCTAATGGTATTTTTAAACATCTTAAAGGGAAATAGAAAGCACTCAAAGAGGAAGAGATGCTAAATTTCAAGAAGCATTATATTTATTCCAATGGGTATGAATGCTGAAAGCTAGCTCCAGAGAGACCACAGAGCAGTACACACCCAAATCCACTCTACAACAGTTTCTTCAGTGCCCAGTGCTGTTAAAACTAGTGAAATATTTGATTGTCCATCAAAAAGATACTGAAGATATTGAATAAAAAATTATTGACCCTTTTGCTTGGTCACACAAAATAACTCATGTTAATAAGTTAACATTTATTATGCATCTACAATGAGATAAATGTTGGAAATAAAAAAAAGCACGACGTAATGTCTTTGCTGTCAAGAACCCTCCAACATAATTTTAAGATAGTGGGGGAAAGACTTAGTGAGACAGCACTATAACACTACATACATTAAATTCATGGTGCAGATCAGTGTTCTAGGAGTTTCAGGAAAACCTTTTAGGAGGTCACTGGGGGATGGGAAATTCAGGAAAGGCTTCTCAAAATCAATTTTATATAAGAGGAAGAAAAAGGAAGATGTTCTGGGAAGGGGATATGGAGGAAAACAATAATGAAGGAAAGACGTACACGGGGCGCTTATGAGAACAGGAGTAGATAAGTTTGGCTGAAGTGAAAGTTTAATACAGGCATGCCTCTGAGATATTGAAAGGTTCAATTCCACATTACTGCAATAAACCAAGTCACATGATGTTTTTGGTTTCCCAGTACACAAAAAAATTACGTTTACACTCTACTATAGGCTATTAAGTGTGCAATAGAATTATGTCTTAAAAAGAAGCAATGTACATATCTTAATTAAAAACACTTCATTGCTAAAACAGGCTAACAATCACCTGAGCCTACAGCAGGTTGTAATCTTTGTACTGGTGGATGGTCTTGCCTCGAGGTTGATGGCTGCTGACTGATGAGGGTGGTGGCTACTGAAGGCTGGGTGGTTGTGGCAATTTTTAAAAATAAGACAACAATGAAATTTGTTGAAGTCTGTCAACTGACTCTTTCTTTCACAAAGATTTCTCCATAGTATACAATGCTGTTTGACAGTATTTTATCCACAGTTTTAACTTCCTTCCACATGAGGGTCAATTCTCTCAAACCCTGCTGCTGCTTTATTAAGTTTAAGGAATATTCTAAATTATTGTCATTTCAACAATGTTCACAGCATCTTCTCCAGGAGTAGATTCTATCTCAAGAAACTACTTTCTTTGCTCATCCATAAGGAACAATTCCTATCCATGAAAGTTAAATCATGAGCAGCAGTTCAGTCCCATCTTCAGGCTCCACTTCTCATTCTCTTGCTATTTCCACCACATCTGCTATTACTTCCTCCACTGAAGCCTTGAACCCCTCAGTGTCACCCATGAGGGCTGGAGTCAATTTATTCCAAATTCTTATTCATGTAGCTATTTTGACCTCCTTCAATGAATCACAAATGTGCTTAATGGCATCTAGAATGGTAAATCCTTTCCACAGGGTTTTCAATTTACTTTGCCCAGATTCATCAGAGTAATCACTATCTATAGCAGGTACAGCCTTACAGAATGTATTTCTTAAACAATGAGACTGAAAGCCAAAATTACTTTTTGATCCATGGGCTGCAGGATGGCTGTTAGTAGGCATGAAAACATCTCCTTCAGAGCTCTTGGGTGACCGGGTGCATTGTCAATGAGCACTACCATTTTGAAAGGAATCTTTTTTTTTTTTTTTTTTTCTCAGAGCAGTAGGTCTCAACAGTGGGTTTAAAAATATTCAGTAAACCATGCTGTAAACAGATGTGCTGTCATCCAGGTTTTCTTGTTCCATTTACAGAGCAAAGGCAGAGTAGATTTAGCATAATTCTTAAGAGCTCTAGGATTTTTCAGAATGATAAATGCGCACTGGCTTCAATTTAAAGTCACCAGCTGCATTAACTCTTAACAAGAAAGTCAGCTTTTTTCTTTTTCTTTTCTTTTCTTTTTTTTTGAGACAATACCCAGGCTGGAATGCAGTGGTGCAATCATAGCTCACTGCAGCCACGACCTTTTGTGTTCAAGTGATCCTCCCACCTCAACCTCCTGAGAGTCAGCCTGTTTTTAAAAGCTTTGAAGCCAGGCATTTTTACATCTTCTCTCTAGTTATGAAAGTCCTAGATGGCATTTTCTTCCAGTGGAATGTTGTTTCTTGTACACTGAAAATCTGTTTGGTGTGGCTACCTTCATCAATTTTCTGAACTAGATCTCCTGGATAACTTGCTGCAGCTTCTCTGTTAGCATTTGTTGCTTCACCTTGTACTTTTATGTTACGGAGATGGCTTCTCTTTTAAACCTCATGAATCAACAACCTCTGCTAGCTTTCAACTTTTTTTCTGCAGCTTCCTCACCTCTCTAAGCCATCATAGAATTGAAGAGAGTTAAGGCCTTGCTCTGGATTAGGCTTTGGTAAAAGGGAATGTTGTGGCTGGTTTGATCTTCTACTCAGACCACTAAAACCTTCATATCAGTAACAAGGCTGTTGTGCTTTCTTATCATTTGTGGGTTCACTAGAGTAGCACTTATAATTTCCTTCAAGAAATGTTCTTTTGCATTCTTGGCTAACTGGCACAAGAGGCCTAGCTTTGGGCTTATCTCAGCTTTTGACATGCCTTCCTCACTGAGCTTAATCATTTTTGGCTTTTGATTTCAAGTGAGAGGTGTGACTTTTCCTTTCACTTGAACACTTGGAGGCCACTGTAGGGTTATTAATTGGCCTAATTTCCATATGGTTATGTGACAGGGAATAGGGAAGCCTGAGGAGAGGGAGAGAGATGGAGGAATGGCCAGTCAGCAGAGCAGTCAGAACACACACAACATTTATCGATTAAGTTTGCCATTGTATATGGACACTATCTGTGATACCCCAAAACATCAAAGATCACTGTTCACAGACCACCATAACAGATATAATAATCATGGAAAAGTTTCAAATATTGAGAGAATTACCAAAATGTGACATAGAGACATAAAGTGAGTACATGCTGTGGGAAAAATGGCACCAATAGACTTTCTTGACACTATTGCCACAAACCTTCAATTTGTAAAAATCACAGTATCTGCAAAGTACAATGAAACAAGGTATGACTGTATAAGGAATTCTTGAGAAATGGGACAACACTGTGGAGCACCTGGAGAATGAACTTATATGCAAGAAAGCTGCTGAATGTTTTTGAACAGGGAAATAGGATGGTATTTTAGGAAGTTCATCTTTTACTTGTGTGTGGGACATACTAAA
Organism: Papio anubis; assembly: GCF_008728515.1. Taxonomy (NCBI): domain Eukaryota; kingdom Metazoa; phylum Chordata; class Mammalia; order Primates; family Cercopithecidae; genus Papio; species Papio anubis. The sequence continues at coordinate 86,489,805 of NC_044978.1, forward strand.
GAGTCAAAGTGAGAGGCAGAGACAGTGCAGACATAAGTGATGGAGGCCCATTCCTTAGTGGTCACCATGGTAATAAAACATGGGGTAGATGCCAGAAACACAGTAAACAAGGGGTCTGTAACCTCTGGTGACTGATGAGATACGGGGGGCTAAAAGTCTAAGACTACTATTTGACTACAATACAGTGATGCCCTCTGAGACTTTTGATTGCCTTTATTTCTTTTTGTTTGCTTTGTTTTCATCTTTCTGTTTCTCACTATCTGTGCTTCTCACCAGTCCCAATGCCCTTTTGAGTTCCGTCACTGCCTATGTGGTGTTACTGTGTTCTCGTTTCTTCTTTCTGTTTCCCTTTCTTTCTCTTCTTTTTCTATCATATATTTTGTTTTTCTGTCTTCTCTTTTTTGGGCTGGAGCAGTTAAGGGGGTTTTATTTCATTTTTTCAAATTAAATAAAGTCAATGAGGTATTCTTTTTTTGATCAGGAGCTGAATCCTTAACAATTGTTCTATTTCTGATGCTTCTGTGTCCGTTTTGTCATGCTTATGTTCAGAAAGAGCTTCGATTATTTCTAATTCTGTGGTTGTTTCAGTCATCTTAGGGCTAGAAAGAAGGTCGCTGTTTACTGATTATCTCAGGGTCGCTGTTTACTGATTATCTCATGATCATCTAACTGCAGTTGAAAGATGAAGCACGGGAAAGTAGGGTAACAAAGTACGCTTTAATAGTTATTCAAAAGCTGAACATGTCCAGACTTCCTAGGAAAACAAAAAACAAAAAAAACCAAGGTTGCCAAATTTTGAGAAAAATATGCTTCCACTAGAAGGGGGATGACCTTGAAGTGGAGAAACTTTAACGACTTCCTTATCAAATATTTTTAGATTCAGATTTATAATTTCCCCATCAGTTATAACTAATTTACAGCTATACTCATGACTGTTCACTGCAGACATATGAAACACAAGAGGGAAGCAGACAACTTATTTATCTTCAGAAATAAATGTTATCTATTGACATGGATTCCAGCAAAGAGACTAGTTAGTATTTTCTATGTATTCCTTTTACCTTTTAAAGCAGACAGATATTTATTGGCTGTATTTCACTGTAAAATGGGATTTTTAAAGGCAAAATATTAATTACAACACAGCCAGTAAGATTCCAATGACAAGAAACGAATACAGAACATTCCACATAAGCTTTATAAAAGAACCTGCTGTCTGAATCTCCACAGAATTGAATATGGAGACTTTCACACTCCATGTTCAGGGGATCATTTATCCTTGCGGTCTGTTTTTGACAATGGCACCATGGGATGTACTATGAAACATCAACCTATTTTAGAAGGAACCGAAGCGGCCACTTACTACAAGTTCTCCTTTTGCAGGAGAGGAAACTGAAGCTAGGAAGGGTTAGGTGGCTTATCTGAGGTCAGAACAGAGTCAAGATCAGTCTCAAAGTGCAGTAACGTATTCATTATGTTAGGCTGTCATTCTTTTGAAAACACTCCAAAATAGCTTTGCGTAATAATAACCAATGACTTTAATAATCAGTGACTTCGCATAATAGTTGATGCCTATAATAGTTTAATTCACAAATACGGATAATCTCCCAGTGTTTGCTACCTATTCCTGTGCATGTGCCTTAAAAGTACCTCATTCTCACTTTTCAGGTTTTAGTTTACCAGTAAAGGTGCCTGCATTTATCTTGGCCATACTTTTCATAATTTAAAGATTATGATTCTGTTTATCCCTAATTTCCATCTTCCAGATTGAAAAATCATTATGGTCTTTTTTTTTTGGTTTTGTACAGCAGTTCCTCAACTATCTTCCTTCCTTGCCAATCATCTTTCTCTTGATTATTTCAATTGTCTCCCCTGGACCCAACCATCTCCAAAAAGTTTTTGTGAAGTACAATGTCGATGACCATAGAGGATGCAGAGCTCAGGGCTGGTTCTGTATAATTTTTTATATTTATGTCTAACATCTTACTTGATGATAATCAACATATTACCAGCCTTACAGATGAGGATGGCAGCTTGGCTGGTAAATCAGTAAGTCAGTACACAGATACTTAACGAGCATTTTCTATGCAACCTATATTGTTCTAGATGGCCTATGACCTAAAGAAGATTCTTTGTACTTGGGGTGGTAGGAAGACAACAGACTCAAAAATAGATAAGACAAGTTTACATATTGATAAAAATAATGAAGAATATAAAATTAGGCAATGAGATAGGGAATGACTACAGAGACCGGGGGTAAGGGAAAGTGTGTTCAATGACTTCTGAGAAATGTATACAATGTTTCCCTGGGTTGTATAGTTTGGATCCATTTCTATCTACTTCAATGTTAAATGGCCTACTACTTTTCTGACCAGTTACATTGCCTGGCCAGATTATTTCTCCTTGGTCCTATTATCTTGAGTTTTTATAATCCAGAAGGTTTCTATAGAATAAAGTAATTTGTTGTCCTCATATATATATGTTGTCTATTCTTTCCTTCAGAGCTCAATGGGTAAGTATTTCTCCAGACAGTTCTTATACTTTGTATTGTATGAAGCTTTTAATCAATGACAGCCTGGAAGGTATGTGCATGAAGCATACAGGTGCAATTTTGAACTTTCAGGTGACCCCATTCTCTAATCCCAGCATCAGATAGTTCCTACTATGATAAGAAACCATTAAAGTAATCACCTGAACATGCCCCTGCTGTAACATACTTTTCCGAGGCATAGATACCACTGGGAAAGGGAGATGGGCAGACTAGATACCAACCTGAGCTTTAAATGTTTCTAGGTTCATACACACACAGGTAACCTGGGTTTTCTTTCTTCATGATTCTCTGTGCTAGCAAAATCTGACATTATTTGAAGACATATTTCTGGAGAAGAAATCTATTTTTTTCCTCAGAAAGTCTAAAAAAATTATTCATATTTTTCTTCTGTGTCTACTTTTAAATTAAAGCAGTGATTTTCACATCATTTTGTGTAGGCAGAAGCATTCAAAAGACCTCCAGCAGCTCTTGGTAGGGAAGTGAGGAGAGTTGGGACAGCCTCTTGGAAGGCCAAGCTGGCAGGGCCCTTCACCTCTATTTTAACCAAAGCCTACCAGGTCCATACACTGGGATTTTGTATGAAATCTCATGTGAAGAAAGAAAAGTTATTGTGCTGACAATGTTTTCAAACCACCAGGATATAGAATACACTACAAATGTGACCAAACAATGAAGAGGCCACAACCTCAGAAAAGAAACAAGAACTTGCAGAACCGTTTTCTAAACGCTCCTGTGGCAGCACGAATTCTAGGAAAGGAAAGCCCTCTTCAAAGATTACCTATCACATCTTGCTCTCACAGGAGCCAACACCCACCCATGTGGCTTGTTGCTGCTGTACCTTTGCGGTTTCCAACCTCAGCAAGGATCTGGGTGCCCCATGGCAATCACTTTACTGACCTCCCTTCCCAGTCTCACTTCCCTCCAACTGAGGGGTTTCTAATTTTGTTTATGCCACAGCCCCTTCTGCAGTCTGGTGAACTCTATGGATCTCTTCTCAGAATCATGGTTTTCAGTATGTAAAATACAAAACAGGATTTCAAAAGAAGCTGATGATATTAAAGTACATTTCTATTCACAGACTCTTTGGGGGTCAGTGGACTCTAGGTTAAGAAATACCTTTGAATGATGACTTGGTGCCTGTTATATCTCGTTTTGAGATGATTCTAATGCTAAATTTCTCACCCTGTCCTCTCTTGAGTTCCAGTTCTCCCTTTGGTCTGTCTACTAAGAACTTACACTTGACTTTCCCACAGGGACCTAAAATATAACATATTTTACTCTGCGCTCCCTCTTTTCCCACCCAAATCTACTTTTGCTCCCTTGTTCTTTTCATCAAGTCAACCGCATCACAAGCTTCCTGGTCAAGGAGTTTTAGACCCATCCATGACTCCCTGTCTCTCCTACATCTCCGACCTGTAGGCCCTCTTGACAGTATCACCGTGCTTTCTCTTGAGTCCACCATCTCCTTTCATTCCTGGCACTAGGACCTTTACTAACTTCACCGTTTCTCACTTGGATTCTTGCATTACTCTTCTGACTCATCATCTGCCTCCTAAATGGTACCCTTAGTGGTGACATAAAGAAGTCAGAGCCATCATTCCAAACCTAGGCAGGCCTGACTATCCCTCTCCAGAATTAATGTAAAATTCTTAAGCTGCCACTCACAGCCCTCTTTAGCCTGGCCCTGGCCTTCCTCACCTACATTGGCCTTCATGTCCATCTCAGCACTAAACACTTGTTTCCCTCTGCATAAACGCTAACTGTGTTTACCTCTCTCTTTAAGCTCCTCAAGTAACCTAAGCCTAGAGAACACTTTCCTTCTCCATTTAACACCCAACTGCTGAAACACACCCCAAATGTTAAGGGCCAAATGTTATCTCCTTGATGAAGCCTTCTTTTTGGAGGCTGCTTTGGAATAAAGGGACCAAGGGCTCTCTCTTCAACATTCTCATATATTTTTAGGGATGCTTCACTTTTCATACTTATTAAAATCATAATTTACATTATAACTATTTAAGAAAACTATGAGTGCCCTTTCTTAAAGCATCTTTTGTGAGAGAAAGAATGACGCCTTACTCATTTTCATAGTTTTGCAGTGCATGTTGGCCAAGTTTTCTGTTCCACCGCCTGAGGCTGGTTGACTAACTGGCTGATTCTCCTAAAGAGCAAGCCTGAGTTTTTCATCTCAGCTGCTTGAACTCTGAGTCAGTCAATAAATGTTAGATTCTCAAATTCAAAGACAAATTCTCAACGTCTAAATCTCATATAAGCTTGGTGGAAATAACATTATTTTAAAAAGCTGGACTAATTCCATGACCTCAGAAGAATATACTACTGTCCGGTCTAAAAATAAGCACTGTGGACCCAGGGACCTGTTACTAGGAAGCTGTTCAAAGGAGGTGACTAACTGATCTCTTCTAATTAGCTTGTCCTCTTCTCAGAACAAGTACAATGGCCAGACATGGAAGCCCAAGCCTGTAATCCCAGCACTTTGGGAGGCCAAGGCCGGAGGACTGCTTAAGGCCAGGAGTTTAAGGCCAGCCTGGACAACGTAGGAAATCCTCATTTCTATTAAAAGTAAAAAAAAAAAAATTTAGCCTGGCATGGTGGTGCACCACCTGTAGTCCCAGCGACTTGAGATGCTGAGGCAGGAGGATTGCTTGAGGCCAGGAGTTCGAAGTTGCAGTGAGCTATGATTGCACCATTGCACTCCAGCCTGGGCAACAGAGTCAGACTCTGTTTCAAAAAAATAAATAAATAAAATAAAATAAAATAAAATAAAAAATGAGCATAAGATTTTAAACAACTGACTTACCTTTGATTTCAGGATAGTAGAGGAAAGGTTTTGGTTCACTAGTTTCCAAGTCAGATTTCCTCCGAAGCTGGACGAACACAGAGGCTGGTTTTGTAATATTAACATCTTTATACTTTGGAGTTTTGAAGACGATGGCAAACTGCAGGATACAAAGAATCACATGTTGGTGTAGGACTACATTTTTTTTTTTTTTTTTTTTTTGCAGTAATGCTACTCATTAAACACATTCCTTATGCTTTTCTTTATATCCAATGTTTAGACACAGTGTACTAAAAAACCGTGTCCTGGAGAAAGTTCCAAACTCAGAATTCTATACCAATACATTTTTATGAAATTGCTACTGTAAAATCAAAATACAATGCTGTGCTAATGTACTACAAATCTTTATTATTTCATTTGTCTTATATTTCAAATGTCTTCTAGTTGTAAATATCATGCTTATAAAATTCACTGCATATACTTTCTTCTCTTCCAAAACAGCCTTAAAAGCCTCCAAGATTATTTATACCAACATCAGAAAGACTGGGTATGGAAAGAGAGAGATGGCTACAGGCCAGTGATGAAGAGAAGAAACTAAACATTGCTTACATTGGCATCATAACACATTAGTTCTTGGTGGTATGTTAGGGATTTTAGCATTTTTCAGTTTGATTTTTGACTATGTAATATATTCACAGGGCTAAAGATTTTGTAAAATATAAAAAAGCATACAGTGGTATTCTCTTTGACATTCTTGTTCCCCATCCATGCAGTTCCTACAGTGTACCAGTCAGTGGTAAATACTGTTATTAATTTCTTAGGTATCCTTCCAGAATTTCTTCATGCATGAACATAGAATCATTTCTACATGCATTTTGTTCTACACCCATCTTTTAAAATATTTTAACACTGTATAATTGAGAACTTTCTATATTAGTTCACAGAGTACTCATTATTTTGAATAACTACATGATATTTCATCAAAAGGATAGACTATAACTTAACTGGCCACTTATTGATGAATATTTGGATTGTTTCCAATTTCTTGTTAACATAATACTTTTCAATTACTTGTAAAGAGGAGAATAATCATTAAAGTGGGGGCTCAGCATTGTCATCTCTTAGTCATTTAGTTGCCACTGGGAAATCTTCATTTAACAGGACGATATCAGCTTCAATTAGAAGATGACTCCTAGAACATCCTTTTAACAGGTCTCACCATGATTACTTTGGTAGAACACGAAAAACATTTTCACTACAGGACCTGTGGGGCACTGTCTTATGGGTTAGGGGATTAGGCAGCAAGTTAAATATCTTGCCAACATCTCAGAGCAAACGATCTAACAGAACCTTGCCCATAACTCCACAGTAGGTAACTTTTTTGGATGACCTGCATGAGTCTTCAAAACAGTACTGTTTTATGGAAGTTATATATTTACGATTTTTCCTTTTTACAGATGGAAGCTAAGTACTAAATTTCAACAAAGCAGAAAGTGTAAAATGATGATAATAATATGAATCATGCCTATAATCCCAGCATTTTGGGAGGCCAACATGGAATAATCGCTTAAGCCCAGGAGTTCAAGACTAGCCTGAGCAAGATGGCAAGACATCACCTCTACAAAAAAAATAAAAATGAAAAAACTAGCTGGGCATGGTAGCATGCCTGTAGTCCCAGATATTTGGTAGGTTGAGACAGGAGGATCCCCTGAGCCCAAGAGTTGGGGGACACAGTGAGCTGTGATTGTACCATTGCACTTCAGCCTGGGTGTCAGAGTGAGATCCCATCTCTAAAAATAATAAGGATTAATAATAATAATAAAAAATCACTTACTTGTCTATGAACATCTGTGGGGGAAAAATCTCCAAATCCTTCCCAGACTCCACCATTTTCCTCCTCTTCATAAAATCGAATCTGGATGTCATCTGCAAACAATCACATTGAAGTGTGTAATTTCACGTAGTGTAATAATATTTATAAACACGCTGAGAAATAAAACTGGTTTAATATTCTACCTAGTATCTATTTACTTTTAAAAAACAAGATCAAAAGGTTAAGTCTTTAAAAATCTTCACAAATCACTGACTTTTTTTTTTATTATTTACCACAGTAATGTGCCCCAAGTTTCATTCACAATGAGAGAATAGTAGATTTACCTAGTTAACCTGAATTTTCTTTTAATCTTTGACCTTACTGCTTCTCCATTCTTAAGCCAATCCTGAGAAACACGAAGGATGGTGGAAGAATATTAGAATCCCAAGAGGCAGTGCAATTCAATATATAGATGTACATAAAAATAATTAACTTATGTAAGTTTTACTATTAATATACGGCAGATGCTATTCTAAGTGCTTCATATATACACATATTAACTGATTTCATCCTCACCACAACTTTGTGGTGTAGACGTACTATTATTATCTTCACTTTGCAAAAGAGAAACTGGGGTCCAAGGAGGTTAAGTACTTATCTGAGGTTGAACAGCTAGTACATGGAGGAACCAGGATTTGAACATGGACAGTATAATTTCAGAGTCCAGGCTCTTAACACACTATTAAACTGTCTCACTATAATAGTCTCTTAGTTCATACTGAGTAATTGGTCAAAATACTATAATGATCAGGTCCCTTCTAATTAAAATGCAATGCTTAAATTGCACACTCTAGTCATGGACTCTATTTACTTCTACAGAAATGTAACAATATAACTTAGGTTGGCATCTTCCTGGCTTCACTTTCCATTTCATAGAAAGGGACACACTATTGACTTGTGAAACAAAGTTTTTATTTCTATTTAAGTAGAACTTTAGAAATACTAGGAATGGATAAAACATCTTACTACCTCCTTTGCCTTCAGGCAGGACTACACTGGACCTAGTTATTGAGATTCTTTAAGCCAAGTACGAGACATTTCTTACTAAGCCATTCCAATGTAATGATAATGACTAAGAATCTCATTGACAAATAAAGGTACTCAGATTGTGTTTACTCACAGTATGTACACCCAGGAATCTAGAAATGAGTATTACTTGGACAGAGTGGATTGGAAGAAGGCTGACACTAGTGTAGGCAGAGAAAGGGCAAACGTCTGTTTTTTCAGACAGCGTCTTGCTCTGTCATCTAGGCTGGAGTACAGCAGCATGACAATAGCTCACTACAGCCTCAAACTCCTGGGTTCAAGCAATCCTCCCACCTCAGCCTCCCAAAGTGCTGGGATTACAGGCATGAGCCACCATGCCTAGTCTGTAAACTTTTTTTGATAAAATATATATGTGTTTACTTCAAAATCTGACCCCATGTTTTCTGACTATATACCTATATTAATCTCACATGAGAATTTTTTAAAAAGCCACATGTCTTTTATTCATTTATTTTACTTATTTATATTTTCAGTCAGGTATTTACTTTGAAAATGCTCACCTCGTAGTAAACAGATATTTATTATACTACACTTTCCAACTATCATTTTATTTAAAAAAATAATGAAGTTTGAGAAAATAACACATTTTCCTCAGCTTTTACTAATCTATCAATGTTGTAATGTATCTAATGAAAGATAAATGCCAAGAACCTTTCCTCAAAGGGAAAATTGTGAGAGAAATGTGCTTTGAGAATTTCCCTGTATTCCCTGTTCTCCTTCCTTTTCTTAGTTAACATCACATCTGTGGAAGTGTTCAGAGAAGTTCTCTCAGTGTTATATGAAAACATTGCAAAATAAATAAGATCAACAATTTAATACTATGAAAAACATTATTTATTCTCTGTGTGTGTTTATATGTGTGTCAAGAATGGGCTACTATTTATTTTTGTTTAACAAAGTACAGATACTAATTTTAAAGTATAAAGGTACTGAAAGTCGCTGATGATTATTAACACGATTTTCTTATTTCTCTTTACTTCTTTGGTAAATCTAAAAGTGAATTAGTTGACTTAAGAAAAATAACACAGACAACTTACATTTGGAAGAGGTAAAACATAAATGCTTTTTAAGACTTTTCTATGGCAGCAGAGGGACGTTTCTTGTCCACTGCTGAAATGTGACTCATAGACACACTCAGAATGTAGTTTACCTCTTGAGATCAGAGATCAGAGATCAGAGAATGTATTTACCTTTCTGAACTTTGTCACAGAGAAGATAAATTTCCTCCCCTCCAGTCACACATCCAGCTGTCCTGTCCATTCTTACAATTTTCAAGTTGGATGCGTTGGGGGCTTCTGTTCACAGAGGAAAAACAACAATAACATGGTTAATCCTCAGCTCAACAAGCCAGTCCTTTAGGTAGGACCCTCCCCTTAGCACACATGACCAAAACAAAGCTTAAATACATGCTTTCACTAACAAAATAAATAAAACAAGAATGGCTTCTGAAGTTCTTGGAACATTTCTTGGGCATGGGTCATTTATGATCACCAAAACAAATGAGGTAGAAAGGAGTAGGTATTTGTTTCTCTCTCTAACACAGAGAGACTGATACAAAAAGAGAAAGAGCTTTTCTGATGTATTGGGAAGTACCAAGCTAATTGATTTCTGGCCTTTCGATGAGGTCAAGACTTTAATTCCAAATTTGTTTCCATGATTCTGCTATTATTCTATTTACAAGAGTCCTAAAAACTTTAGGAAAAGTATAGTTTTCTTAAACTACTTACTACTTTTTATTTTACAGGCAAGGAAAATGGGGACGTTATGTTTCTTTTTCCCAAACTAAATTAGGATTCTGTGTGGTGAAGAGGCAAAACTTTCTTGTGGCAATAGCAAAAAGCTTCCTTTTTTTTTTTTTCCCCTCCAACAGCTGCATTTTAAGGTGATTCTGTGGTATGAGTCTGTATCATTTTATAACCTTTCACTTCCCTTCAAACTTGTTTAAATTAGAGAATTCAGTTAGTTGTTGTACTTGGAGCATGGAGTTTTCCACACATGCCAAATTCTATAAACTTTCAATGAGTCTGAGTACTATGCTTGCAGGCTTTTTGGAAACACTTGTCTTATCAATCCCATGCATAATCAAACGAGAAAGTTGCATAGTAAATGCTGAAGATTACTGTAAAACTCGAAAGTTCTAGGAACTATAAATTTTTATATATATATACTTTTTGTGAGATGGGGTCTCACTATGTTGCTCATGCTGGGCTGAAACTCTATATCCTCCCACCCCAGCCACCCAAGTAGGCAGGACTACAGGACATGATGCCTAACCCGGCTTGAAATAGGATTCGAAAGTCACATGCTATCTATGCTACTCATTCATTTAACTTCAAGTTCTCTCTTGATAAAGCTAGTAACATATGGGCAAGAAAATGGGTAAGAATAATAGCTGTCTTTTATTAACTTCTTTCCAGAGCCCCCCTCCCCCCCACCACCAAAGAAAATTGGGATTATTCTCCCTTCTAAAAGCATCAACCATGTATCTTTAAGTAAGACATTCATAAATAAGAAGAGATGTGCCATTTCATGCAAAAGACTAAAAAATGTACATCAAAGGAAAAAGAATTACATGTAATGAGCCCCTCTTAAAATATCTCATTTAACCTGGACATCAACCTTTCAAGCTAGATTTTCCTATTCACATTTTATAGATGATAAAGCTGAGGCTTAAAGTGATTAAATTACCTTCCCCAGGACTCAGCTAGCAAGTAAATGGCAGGGTGGGCTGGAAGTCTATTCTTGGTGTGCCCCCTGTTGGAAGTGAATTACTCACTACTGTCATAGATGGCGTCTGATACTACGGGTTCCAGGCGCCTTGTGAAGCTGCCAGTGCTATCCGGAAGAAAAGCTGTAAACATGAGCCGCACCACGCTGAGGTCCATCTCCTTGGTTTGCTGCAGAGCTGCTTGGCGGATTAGCTCTTTTTCCCGATCTATGGCCATACAACACAGTCCATTCATGCCCAGGGAAGTGTGAACATTTAAAAGACCATGCTTTTATAAACCACAAATAATATAAACTTACAATAAAAAACCCATTTTCCTCTTTTGAAACTCTTCATATTGCTAATAAAATGTTAAAAACAGTCTCATTTATGTCATCCAATATGAAAGGCATCAAAGACCTGCATTTTCTCCAGATTACAGTAAAAACTCTCTTTCATGTATCAGATCGCCTCCCTCTTCTCCTGTCCTCCCTCCACTTTTCCCTTTTCTCTCTACAATAAGAGTTAAAGGCACACAGGATGTGATCAAATGGAACTGAATAACCCTACTAGGCACCAGCTGTATTGAGAAGTATGCAAATTATTCCAAAAGGTGTTTGGGCACAGGGATTGAGCTCATTCCACAGTGCCAAGCAGAGAGCCTGGCACATAGTAGGTACTCAAAAACAACTTCTGAAGGAACTGAATGACTCAGTGACATCTTGTTTTTTCCCTCCTGCTGGAGTTTTCATGCTGATGGATATAGTCATAATTAAGCTATAATATCATAAAAGGTAGTGATTCAAGAGACAAGTACTACAAGAGAGCCACAAATGAAGTGATGTGGAATTTCAAAGGAGGACAGAGTTCAGAGGGCTTTGGAGCAGAAGAGGCATTTGCTCTGAATCTTGAAAAGGTGGCAGAATTTGGATATATTCATATAAGAGAGTGGATAAAGGCATTCCAGGAAGAGGAGAGAGCAAACATAGAAAGAATGTGCCAAGACAGGGAAGTGAGAAATCATGGTGCTCCTACCAAGTAGTACAGTTTGACCTGAAGGCGCAAAATGGGAAACAGAGTTGGAAATGCAGCCTGGGGCCAGCTCTTGGGAGATCCAAAAAGCCAACTTACAGAATTTGGATTTTGTAGGCAACAGGGAGACACTGAGCAGCGACAAGATACAGAACTTAAGTAATATCTGTCTGGCTACAAGATGTAAACTCGATTCAAAGTGGGGAGGGATAGAGACCAGGGAGAAGACTACTATAAGTGGAACAATGAAAATGGAATGTAGTGTGGCATGCCAGAGAGCACAGAATGGCTGGACCACAGCCTTGCAGCACAGGCAAGGAGGGGCAGTCAGAGAGGATGGGAACATTTTGAGTCTGGGTATCAGAAGATGGAGTATATTTAGTTGAAAACTGATAATCAGTTTTGAATCATGTGAGTATGAGATGATGACTGGAGGGCCAGAGTAAAGGACAAAACACAAAAGTAGAAATGGGGCAGGTGGTGGGACAGGGAATGGGGTTAAAAAAAAAATTTGAGAAAAGGCAAGAAATGGAAAATCATACCATTTTTCTGATAAAGATAATAACAGTTTATAACTTATCTGCAGAGCCCAAAGAAAGAAAAATGTCTTATAATAATGTGAGTTGGGGAAGGTAAAACAGAGGAGGTGTTCTTTGGACAAAGTCTTGAATTCTGCATTGGTTTTCAAGAGGGTGAAATGGAAATGGTGGGGTGTTTTTGGTAGAGGAAGACACATACAAAGGTATAAATATACCTCAGTTATTCAGAGAGCAGAGATGGCAAGAGGAGGATGCAAAGTGGGCTGGAGATGAGGCTGGAAAGGTGCTGGGGCCAGAGAAGGAGGGCTTTGTATGCCAGGCTATGGAGCCATAGGTTTTATCCTAGAAGTAGCAGGATGCCATCAAGTTTCTGAGCAGGGAAAAGGTGACAGCAGTGTGGGGTAGAGACTGGAAGGGATGCAGATGAACATATAATTCATACAGATGAAAACCAAAGCCTGGACCCCTTGGGGAGGAGCAAGGCCAGGAGAATGATGCTTACCTCCCAATTGCCGGTCCCCTCCACCTTCTGCTTGCAAATAGGCAAGGTCAGGGTGCACCAAGAGTCCAGGATTATAGCCCCTTATACACGCCTCTGTCATTCGTGCTTCCAGTGTTTCAAATACTTTTTTCTTTGTCACATGAAGTATACCCAGGTTTGCGAAGCTGGAGAAAAAACAGTAACAGCAGCAGCAACAACAACCAAAAGTTAGGCACTAAATGTCTAGAGAATCTGGCTTCACTTGTAAATTTTTAAAAAATACACAGGCCCTCAAATGTTTTATACAAATCTCTTGGGGCTAGATGCATTTCAGAATTCAGTGTATTTTTGATGTTAGGCAATATATGGCATATACTGCATATTACATAATACTCTAAGCAGGTCTGGGGTACACAATGTAGTCAAACACGTTAGTATTTCTGCAGTGAAATATATAATTGGACTCACCAAATGGAAAAATAAAGACTATAAACAGCTACACGTCAGATCAGATTGGTTTTTACTACCAAATGAGTCTGCGATAAACTTGGAAGAATGTTTTGGTTTTCAGAGCTTATTTGACTTCCAAATTGTGATTAAGGGAGTGGGAGCATATGTGTCTATGTGTCTTAATGAGGAAGTCTTACTGGGTTCATTTTGAAGTATTTTCTATGGGAGTTGTATTAAAAATTAAAAATTAAAAATATAATACTAACACTTCTTAAGAATAAGAGGAGTATTATATTTGGAATGATTATTTTCCTTTTGAATCATCCTTGGGTTTCTGAATGGGATTTAAAGTCTACCTGTAATCTTATCTTCTCCTGAGTTATCTATAAGGTTGGAATTATTTATTACCATTAGAGTTGTCATCTAAATATACATGTAAACAGGGATGGAGAATCTTATATCTCACGAAGGCTACATATCTATAAAACAAAATATGTTGATAAGCTTAAAAGCAATTAAAATGATTTATAAGAAAATATATAAAATGTTCCAGCCATTCACTTTTGAAATTAAAGTGTATGAAACAAAGAAGTCTATTCAATAAATATAACAGGCAAACAAAAAAGGACTTTACCAAGGAGATTCATTCATTCAACAAATATTTATGCAGATCCTTATCAGTGCCAGGAAATGTCCTAGATGCTTTTGTCCGCAGTAAAAGAATCTCTACCTTCACTGAATTTATATGCTAGTATGACAACGGAGAAGAAACAAAGAAGTAAATTATACGATACAATTTAGAAGGCAATAAGTGTTATCCAGAAAAATAAGGTAGGAATGAGGAACAGGAGAGGTAGTAGAAAAAAGCATAACATTTTAAAGTAGGGAGAGGTCAGGAAGGACACTCAGTGAAAAGATGACAACTGAGCAAAAACTTGAAGGAAGTGATGGGGAAGACATGAACATATGAATGATGAAGGCAGCAAAAAGAACAGTAAGTGCAAAATTCCTGCGGTAGGACCACGTTGGTGTTTTCAAAACACAACAAAGGCAAGGTCAATGTAGCTGGAGTGAAATGAGCAAGCTGTCAGAAGTAAGTAAAGAATTCAGAGAAGTAAGCAGGGGGCCAGATCCTTTAAAGCCTTGTAAGCTTTCGTAAGGATTTTTTCTTCTAGCTTTTACTCAGAAAGAAAGAAAAAAAATTAGTAGAGGAAAGAAAGAGATTTCATGACAACTGAATTGAAGGAAAGAATGAACAAGCTAAGGTAGCAAGGTCAGATAAACTAGGGAAGAAAATAGGAGTTATAAGGCAGAATGAAATGAGGCCCAGAGACAGAATAAGTCATGTGTTCAGGCAGATGAAAAAAGTGGATAGCTAAGACACAGAACAGAAAATATACCACTAGAAAATAAGCTCCTTGAAGGCAGGGATGTCTAGTCCCTAGAACAATGCCTGACATATGAGTGTTTAAGTATCTGTTGATAAAAATGCATGAATTAATACAGCACAGAAAAATATGCAGCATGACATACTTACATGCATAGAAGTATAAGCAGTTTTTCACAAACAATACCTCCATCTTTTGGCCCTTTCAGCCATATTCCCATATAGAACTTCCCTAACTGCAGGAAAATGGGGTTATCTCCTCAGAAATAGCAATGATAAACATCTGTGTAACACCTTACCCTTTACCGTCAATAATATGCTTTTCATGTATATTGCCTCATCTAGTCTCTGTGAGAAAAACATCATCCTTATTAATTTATTATGTGAATAATGAAAGATTTACTCTGGTTAACAAATGAAACAGTACAGAAGTCAGTCTTCTGCTTCAGGTAACGATAGAGTAAAACAGACTGGATTGAACCTTAAATATCTAAAATACATGAAGAAATGGTTTTCAAACACTAGAAAACAGGCAGCACAGACAGTAATCTTAAAGAAAAATAAATAAGGTGAATCCTGTAATTACTCTGGCTTAATACCTAGAAAGTCCCAGGCTGCAGCACAGGAAGGAGGAACCCCAATAGGGCCTGGCAATCTCCGAGGTTGAGGAGACACAGTTAAACACTGGAGGAAGCCAAGGAGGCTAAGACTCACAGGCAGAGCACCGGAGAGGAAGAAACTTCAAACAGAGATACACTCAGAGACCACTGGAGTCTTCAGCTGAGTGCTGTGTGTGGGGAAAGTCCATCAAAGCTGGGAAAAGAACCACCATAGAGGTGGAGGCAGAACAATTACTGTAACACATATAGGGTTGGAATACTTCAAGAAATCTTGTAATACATGGAGCATCAGGTTGAAAATTCAGAAAGGTACTGCCTTAGTAATGATGTCAAATAAACCCTAGAGTAAAGGTTTCTCTGGTCTCCCTGACAAAGCTTAAAAGTAAGTTTAGAAAGAATCAGACTGTTCCCAAATATAACTTCATCCCAATCCTCAAACATTTAAAAGCATACCAAAAAAAAAAAAAGGAATCCAGGACTCAATGCTACAAAATTCAAAATATCTGTCATCCAATAAAAAACTACCAGGCATGGAAAGAAACAGAAAAATAGCATGTCCTTAGAGACTTACAAAGAGACTTAGACTCCCATACAATAATAATGGGAGACTTTAACAACCCATTGTCAACATTAGATCAACGAGTCAGAAAGTTAACAAGGATATCCAGGAATTGAACTCAACTCTGCACCAAGAGGACCTAATAGACATCTACAGAACTCTCCACCCCAAATCAACAGAATATACATTCTTCTCAGCACCACATCACACTTATTCCAAAATTGACCACAGAGTAGAAAGTATAGCACTCCTCAGCAAATGTACAACAACAGAAATTATAACAAACTGTCTCTCAGACCACAGTGTGATCAAACTAGAACTCAGGACTAAGAAATTCAATCAAAACCACTCAACTACATGGAAACTGAACAACCTGCTCCTGAATGACTACTGGGTACACAATGAAATGAAGGCAGAAATAAAGATGTTCTTTGAAACCAATGATAACAAAGATACAACATACCAGAATCTCTGGGAAACATTTAAAGCAGTGTGTAGAGGGAAATTTATAGCACTAAATGCCCACAAGAGAAAACAGGAAAGATCTAAAATTGACACCCTAACATCACAATTAAAAGAACTAGAGAAGCAAGAGCAAACACATTCAAAAGCTAGCAGAAGGCAAGAAATAACTAAGATCAGAGCAGAACTGAAGGAGATAGAGATACAAAAAACCCTCCAAAAAATCAATGAATCCAAGAGCTGGTTTTTTTGAAAAGATCAACAAAATTGATAGACCACTAGCAAGACTCATAAAGAAGAAAAGAGAGAAGAATCAAATAGATGCAATAAAAAATGATAAAGGGGATATCACCACCGACCCCACAGAAATACAAACTACCATCAGAGAATACTATAAACACCTCTACGCAAATAAACTAGAAAATCTAGAAGAAATGGATAATTTCCTGGACACTTACACTCTTCCAAGACTAAACCAGGAAGAAGTTGAATCCCTGAATAGACCAATAGCAGGCTCTGAAATTGAGGCAATAATTAATAGCCTACCAACCAAAAAAAGTCCAGGACCAGATGCATTCACAGCTGAATTCTACCAGAGGTACAAGGAGGAGTTGGTACCATTCCTTCTGAAGCTGTTCCAATTAATAGAAAAAGAGGGAATCCTCCCTAACTCATTTTACAAGGCCGGCATCATCCTGATACCAAAGCCTGGCAGAGACACAACAAAAAAAGAGAATTTTAGACCAATATCCCTCATGAACATCGATGCAAAAATCCTCAATAAAATACTAGCAAACCGAATCCAGCAGCACATCAAAAAGCTTATCCACCATGATCAAGTGGGCTTCATCCCTGGCATGCAAGGCTGGTTCAACATACACAAATCAATAAACATAATCCAGCATATAAACAGAACCAAAGACAAAAACCACATGATTATCTCAATAGATGCAGAAAAGGCCTGTGACAAAATTCAACAGCCCTTCATGCTAAAAACTCAATAAATTTGGTATTGATGGAACGTATTTCAAAATAATAAGAGCTATTTATGACAAACCCACAGCCAATATCATACTGAATGGGCAAAAACTGGAAGCATTCCCTTTGAAAACTGGCACAAGACAGGGATGCCCTCTCTCGCCACTCCTATTCAACATAGTGTTGGAAGTTCTGGCTAGGGCAGTCAGGCAAGAGAAAGAAATCAAGGGTATTCAGTTAGGAAAAGAAGAAGTCAAATTGACCCTGTTTGCAGATGACATGATTGTATATTTAGAAAACCCCATTGTCTCAGCCCAAAATCTCCTTAAGCTGATAAGCAACTTCAGCAAAGTCTCAGGATACAAAATCAATGTGCAAAAATCACAAGCATTCTTATACACCAGTAACAGACAAACAGACAGTCACATCATGAATGAACTCCCATTGACAATAGCTTCAAAGAGAATAAAATACCTAGGAATCCAACTCACAAGGGATATAAAGGACCTCTTCAAGGAGAACTACAAACCACTGCTCAGTGAAATAAAAGAGGATACAAACAAATGGAAGAACATACCATGCTCATGGATATGAAGAATCAATATCGTGAAAATGGCCATACTGCCCAAGGTAATTTATAGATTCAATGCCATCCCCATCAAGCTACCAATGACTTTCTTCACAGAATTGGAGAAAACTCCTTTCAAGTTCATATGGAACCAAAAAAGACCCCACATTGTCAAGACAATCCTAAGCAAAAAGAACAAAGCTGGAGGCATCATGCTACCTGACTTCAAATTATACTACAAGGCTACAGTAACCAAAACAGCATGGTCCTGGTACCAAAACAGAGATATAGACCAATGGAACAGAACAGAGGCCTCAGAAATAATACCACACATCTACAACCATCTGATCTTTGACAAACCTGAGAGAAACAAGAAATGGGGAAAGGATTCCCTATTTAATAAATGGTGCTGGGAAAATTGGCTAGCCATAAGTAGAAAGCTGAAACTGGATCTTTCCTTACTCCTTATACGAAAATTAATTCAAGATGGATTAGAGACTTAAATGTTAGACCTAAAACCATAAAAACCCTAGAAGAAAACCTAGGTAGTACCATTCAGGACATAGGCATGGGCAAGGACTTCATGTCTAAAACACCAAAAGCAACAGCAACAAAAGCCAAAATTGACAAACGGGATCTAATTAAACTAAAGAGCTTCTGCACAGCAAAAGAAACTACCATCAGAGTGAACAGGCAACCTACAGAATAGGAGAACATTTTTGCAATCTACTCATTTAACAAAGGGCTAATATCCAGAACCTACAAAGAACTCAGTCAAATTTACAAGAAAAAAACAAACAACCCCATCAATAAGTGGGCAAAGGATATGAACAGACATTTCTGCAAAGAAGACATTCATACAGCCAAGAGACACATGAAAAAATGCTCATCATCACTCGCCATCAGAGAAATGCAAATCAAAACCACAATGAGATACCATCTCACACCAGTTAGAATGGCAATCATTAAAAAAATCAGGAAACAACAGGTGCTGGAGAGAATGTGGAGAAAAAGGAACACTTTTACACTGTTGGTGGGACTGTAAACTAGTTCAACTATTGTGGAAAACAGTGTGGCGATTCCTCAAGGATCTAGAACTAGAAATACCATTTGACCCAGCCATCCCATTACTGGGTATATACCCAGAGGATTATAAATCATGCTGCTATAAAG